>NC_091309.1:12308337-12492697 GCF_038502225.1 Cherax quadricarinatus
CAGTGCTGTATAACCCTTATGGGCTTAGCACTTAGTTTTGATTATAATAATAATACAGACTTTCCCCACTTAACAATGGAGTTCTGTTCCTAAGACCACGTCGGTCAACAAATTCGTCACTAAGAGAGGAGCATACTATAATGGTAGTGGGTTTGTCAACCATCTTTGAAAATGTTTTAATGTCACAATTGCACCATTTATAACATTTTTAGTATATTTTTAAAAGTTTATACAGTAGTGTCCTGTATATTGTAATAAATAAAATAGAAGAAATCAGCTCTAATATACACAGTAGCTGTGTTTCTATATCTTATTGCAAATTATGTTTCTAGTATGTAGCACACATATGTATTTATTGTATCAGGTTTGGGTGTAATTGAATATATATGTATAGTTCTGTATACATTAACATTTCATAAAAAATACAATAAATTAAAGCTTCATGGGTACACATTTTTATCTTTGAAGGGCATTTTAGAAACTTAATAGCTACTGACATGTCCACACTAGAGTATGAGGGGAAAGTACAATACAGTACTTGCATATCATTAATATCACTTCTGCTTTACTGCCTATAGGCATTAAAAATTCATGTATGAACACAATAATCATTCACTGTAAAGTATAACATTGTTTTTATTTATAATCTAGTGCAACAATCTTCTTTTCAGGATACTTACAAACCAGAGGAATGTACAGTCTGCTTTGACACTTACAATGATGCTCTGCGACGGCCACGCAATCTTCCATGTGGCCACACATTCTGCTCGCAGTGTATTAACAGTGCTATAAAGAAGTCCCTGATCACTTGCCCCAGTTGTCGTGCCGAGCATAATGCTACTTCTGCTACTAAGTTCCCCATCAGCTATTGTGTGGAGGCCTTGATAAGGAAGCTCCAAGATGTACAGCTCACTAAGGCATGTCAAGATCTTCCAAGAGGTATTAGCAAGAAATTGCAGTCCGTTATGAAAGACCAAAAGAGCAGTATCAGCAGTCTCATTACCGGGTGTGAAGAAGTATTGTCCCAGCTGGGAATGTATCAAGGACAGCTTAGGGAATGGAAGAGTCGACACCACCAATTCCAGGATAGACTCGATTCTTTGGTGGAGCAGAACAAGGCAGCCATAGAACTCCTTGAAAAGGAAGATGCTATTGTCATGGACATGGCAGCAGAAGGAGAGAAAGGAAAACAGCAGCTGCAAGCCATGTTAGGGTGCCTAGATGCAGCTAACACTGCCACTGAAGTGGTCATGACTATAGATAAAGCTGACCAGTGGAATACAACATTAGAAGATTGGCTCAAAAAGTGTCATGAACTCTTCCCAGATGCCAATGCTGTTCACACCTCAATTAAGGTATGCCATTAGATATTTCAAACAAAGTTTTTCTTTTTAAATTTAGTAATTTATACAGGAGAAGGGGTTACTAGCCTCTTGCTCCTGGCATTTTAGTTACCTCTTATGACATTCATAGCTTACAGATGAAGAATTCTTTTCCACTTCTTTATGGAGATAAGAGGAAATTTATTTATTTTATTTATTTATTTATTTTATTTTATTTTATTTATTTATTTATTTATTTATTTTTTAACACCACCAATCTCCCACCAAGGCAGGGTGACCCAAAGAAGAAAACACATTCACCAACATTCACTCAATCAAATTCTTTCCGAAAGTACCTATGCTGGATTACTTCCCCAACTGCAACATCCCCACCCATCCTTCAAAGTACAGACACTGCCCCTCCCACCTCTAGGACTCAAGGCCTGCTAACTGGTTTTCCCTGAATACCTTCTTAAAAACTACCCTGCTCCCACTCCAGTAGCATATCCATTAAACTCCACTTGTCTCCACTTACATCTATGACATTCACACACAGGCCTGGATGCTCAAGCCCCTAAAATTCAAAGCCTCTTGTACCCCCTCTCCTGACCTCAACAATCCCTCCTCACCTCTGAATTATCCCCTTGTTCACCCCACATTCCCTCTTTATTATTGTGACTTATAGTGTGAAGAACATATAGGGAAAATAGAGTTGTTTTCACGACACCTCTACAACAACCATATTTTTTTTTATTTCCGAATTCTTCAAAAATAATAGTTTTTCTTACCTAACATTGTGGTTGATGTGGCCCTGTGCAACACCTGTACTCAAGCGAAGTTTAAGCAGTAAGAAAGAAGAGTACACGTAACTAAAAAAGGTTCAGTATAAATTTTTTCCTCTCCCTAATCATGAAGTGAGTGCTGAGGGTGACTGTGGCCCTATTGGGTCGAGGTGGACGGTAGTAACTCGTAGGTTGAATGTCAAAGTTTCAGTGATATCAAGTATTTTCTGTAGAGCCATTGGGAGGGACTTGCTAACTTCCTTAATGAATGCCTATTCCTTAACTTTGTGCCAAGTAATTCCTCAGTACCAAGGTACGGTATTTTTAGGAAAACATTACAATATCGACATTTTATATACATCTACCATCCGACTTACGACCGAGTTCGGTTCCGAGAAACCGGTTGTAAGTCGAAATGGTCGTAAGTCGAACTTTACTACTGAATATCAACAAAACATTTTTGTAATGACTTTATTTTATTGTTTTATTTTGGTATTTCATGTTTTACTTTACTTTTTATGTCATTAGTACTGTATTTTATACTGTAAGTTTCAGGATAAACACTGTGTACAACACAAATAGTTGTTTATTTCCCAGAAATTTGGCATAAAAAACACGGTCGTAAGTCGAGTGGTCGTAAGTCGAGCAGGTCGTAAGTCGGATGGTAGGTGTATATGTACTTTAAAATAAATTACTACTCACAGAATTTAGTGTAGTCTCAATGTACAAAATAGGTTTCATTATTCTTTAATTAAATTGCATTAGTTTCATTTTGTGATTGCAAGAACATTTGTATTTATTCTCATGATTATATAAACATTTCACTAAGTTATATTGCGAGTACTGAAAATTTAGCCTTGATAAAATTCCTAATACCTTTTTTATGAAAACTTTTGTTGTGTATTCCTTATTCATTTGATAGATTTAGCTATTGATGTTTGTGATGATAATGATGGCTGCAGAAGACATTGAGGTTGACCTTGGAGATGACTCTAGAGCCAGGTGCCACAATTGCTCTCATCTACCTATTAACCCGTAAACGGTCCAAACGTATATACGTATACGTTTTTTCAACATTTGAAAGTATGTAAAAAAAGTAGATCTACTTTTTTTTTTTATATATTTGGAAATATGTAAAAAAAACGTAGATCTACTTTTGTAGCACTACACATGTGAACGTAGATCTGCTTGGACCGTTTACGGGTTAAACTCTGCCTCCACTATTAAGTTTTGTGTTAATAATGACAGGTGCAGGAGGCCATCAAGGAGATATTGGAGATGATATAATTGTAGTTACTGATCTCTCTGTCATTTTAAAGACTTGGTCTGCATCATTAATGTTTATGTTGGAAATGACAGGTGCGAGAGACAATTGAGAAGGCCCTGATCACTGTTGAGCAAGTCACTACAGTTGCCCCTGTTTATATGGAAGCCTCTGCCTCTAGTATCATGGATAAAGTTGTGGAAATTACAGTTGCAATTTCTCAGAGGCAGTTACAAGTAAGTTTATGGTTCTTTTGAGTTGGACTTTCTGCCTGTAATACGAGTCAAAAGGAAATGCTTATCGGCATATATTCCCATTAGTTTTAAGGCTGGTATTTATATTGTCGCAGTGATAAGTTCATTGATAGTGTGGTGGGTGCAGAAACTGGGCCCTGATTAGCAGACAGAGGATTGAGCTTCATCCACGATCCTTGCAATGACTCATATAGGTTTAGTGCTTCATGAAATACAAATATAAAACATAACACATTGTAATTGGATTGGCATTCCTTAACTGTAATAAGGGGAGCTAACACTGCCCAACTGTTAAATTGTGTCACTGCTTACGGGTGATAACAGGACCAACACCTTTTATGTGGCAATGTGGCTGACACTGTCTACATCTTATAATAGAGCTGACAGTGTCCCAGACTAATGATAATAGAGCTGACAGTATTTGCATGATAATGCAGCTGATACTATGTGTGCAGGTAATAATGAAACTGATATTGTCCACATGTAATAATGGAGCTGACACTGTCTGTATGTGATAATGGGGCTAACACTGTCCTTATATGTTAATGGGACTGACTGTCCACAGGTGATAGTGTCTGACATGATCCATAGGTGATAGGGGGCTAACACCGTCCATACAATATATGATAATGTGACTGACACTGTTCACAGGTCGAACATCTTCGCAAGATGTGCAAGTCAGTCAAGAAGCTGGTGGAGAATGGCCAAGTATATGCCATCCAGAAAAGAAACTATGTCACATACTCTGCAAAGATAATTTTCCAAAATGGAAAGCTGTATCTCCATGCACTCTCAAGACAGTATCCACCCAGATATGCCTACACACTTCAGGTTACTTCATTATGCATAAGTCTTTATGAAATTATGAAATTTACTGATTTCCTGAGTTTCTATATATGTACGTATATGATGAACTGTTAATTCATTAATCTGATCACTGTAGTTAAAATATTAAAATTTAACATGTTTTATTTTTTTATACAGTACAATGATGTTGTGGGCATGCTGGACCCCTCCTCCACCCTAGCATTTCTTGACCTGTGGTGGTCACAGTCGAGAGGGCGGATCCACATTCGACTGAGCCCCAATACTGGGCTGGCCAGACAGTTTGTGTTATTATGTACAGGCCAGCAGGGCCTAACATACCAACACACAAGCTTTATAAAAGTGGGAGCCAAAGGCCAGCCTGGGGAGTGGGTTGAAGGTGGGATTTATAATGAGCTAAAGGGAAATGTCTCGCTGCAGCCTGAACTGCCGAGTAAGTACCAGGAGTCAGGCCATGCAGGGGCTGTGTGGTCACGATGGTGGGGACCAGTGACTGAAAAGCATTCCCTGGACAATAACACAGGCAGTAAAGAGCTTGTTTCAGAGTGGAATGATAAGCTGAGTCCCAAGAGGTATAGGTTCAGCATTAGCACGAGGGATGAAACAGATAATGTTAAGTGGTCATATGTTTTTGGTGAGGTGGAGACTGGTCTGGATGTGCTGAGGGCAGCGGTCAACTGCCGAGATGTTACAAAAGTGAGAGTAGTGGATTGTGGTGTTGTACTGCCAATCTAGCTCACTGTACCATCAAAGTAAGTGCTTACTTTCTACATTGACTTATTTAACCCTAGAGAAGTATTCATGGGTGTGGGTCTTGAAATAGAATTGTGATAAGCTTAACAGTCACTGCAATGATTACTTTATTTTTTCCTCATCACTATCAGTAAATTTTATTTATAATGATTACATTTTAACATTTGCCCTCACTGGATACAGTGTCTTATTTCAACAAACTGGCCGTATCCTACTGAGCAGGGTAGCCCAAAAAAGAAAAACAAGTTTCTCTTTTTAACTTTAGTAATGTATACAGGAGAAGGGGTTACTAACCCCTTGCTCCCGGCATTTTAGTCACCTCTTATGACACGCATGGTTTATGGAGGAAGAATTCTGTTCCTCTTCCCCATGAAGATAAGAGGAAATAAACAAGAACTAGTAAGAAAATAGAAGAAAACCCAGAGGGGTGTGTGTGTATATATCTATGCTTGTACATGCATGTGTAGTGTGACCTAAATGTAAGTAGAAGTAGCAAGACGTACCTGAAATCTTGCATGTTTATGAGACAGAGAAAAATAGACACCAGCAATCCTACCATTATGTAAAACAATAACAGGCTTCCATTTCACACACTTGGCAGGACAGTAGTACCTCCCTGGGTGCTTGCTGTCTACCAACCTACTGCTTAGATGAGTACAGTGTACCCAGATATAATGGAAGAAGACTATTCTAGAAGTATACATGTACTTCCAATATCACCCTAACACACTTACTGTACCTGACTTCCTTGTTGAAAGTCCCACCTTTGATGCAGACTTCCTCTTTGACTTTTTAACAGAAACTAACCTAGTGCACTAACTCCATTAGCCCTCTCCACTACCCCTACCACTTGCACATTCATACCCCACACTAGTCTTTAATTTCTGCATATTTCTTCTTTAACACAACCCACCCCACAGTGCTGCATGATCCTTTCAGGTTTAGTGCTTAGTTTGATTATATATGTATTATTATTATCTTAAAGTACACCTCTAGGGATAAGCTTTGTTTTTATTCAATAGCTGTGATGTCACAATATCATTCTCACTTTGGGTAGGTTACGGTAACTTAAATTACCTTGGCCTAATGGATAAAATAAACCCTGGTGGGGAAGAAGGTCTCTGAATGTAGCAGTGTCCAGGTAAACACAACAAAGAATTGATTAACCAACAAAGAAGAAAAAATTCTCCTCAATTGTCAAATACAGTGGAACCTCGGTTTTCGTAATTAATCCCTTCTAAAAAGTCTGATGAAAACCGAACCATACGAAAGCTGAAGCAATA
Source organism: Cherax quadricarinatus (assembly GCF_038502225.1). Classification (NCBI taxonomy): domain Eukaryota; kingdom Metazoa; phylum Arthropoda; class Malacostraca; order Decapoda; family Parastacidae; genus Cherax; species Cherax quadricarinatus. The sequence continues at coordinate 12,314,821 of NC_091309.1, forward strand.
TTTCCCATAAGAAATAATGTAAATCCAACTAATCCGCTCCAGACACCCAAAAATATTAACAAAAAAATACATTTTATGGATAATAACTATAGTTTTACATACAGAAAACAATGAGAAATAAATATAAATGACTAATGAAATGGATAAATGAACATTTAACATCACTTTTACCTTTATTGAAGACTCTTGTTGGCATATAGAAGACGGCAAGGAGGGGAGAGGGAGGGGGAGAGGTTATTGTTTGGAAGGGGAATCCCCTTCCATGAGGACTTCAGGTATCAAAGGCCCTATCCAGGGTTACCTACCTTCTTTGTCTTTTACTGGCACTAGGACCAGCTTGAGAGTCACTGTACCCCTGTCGCACAAAAAATCTGTCCAGAGAGGTCCGTTTCTAGTGTCTCTTTAAGATTTGCCTAAAATGGGACAAGGCATTGTCATTGAACATGCTGCAGACACAGCTTACAACAGCTTTGTTAGGGTGATATTTATCCACAAAACTTTGCAACTTACTCCACTTTGCAAATATGTCCTTAATCACTGAAGATGGCACATTCTCCCTTCTCTCTTCCTCCCCCTCCTCTGAAGCAATTTCCTCAGCTGCACTCTGTTGCTCTTCCAGTTGAAGGTTTTGCAGCTCTTCAGTGGTTAGCTCTTCCCTGTGGTTGTCCACCAACTCTTCCACATCCTGGCCACTCACATCCAACCCCATGGACAAAATAGATTCCATAATAGGCGTAGGGTCGTCAGGGTCAGCCTCAAACCCTTCAAAATCCATATCGAGGACATATTCTGGCCACAGTTTTTTCCAAGCAGAGTTCATCGTCCAGGAAGTCACTCCCTGCCAAGCCTTATCTATAAGGCTTATGCAATTGAGGATATTGAAGTGATTCCTCCAGAACTCTCTTAGGGTCAGTTCAGTGTCCGAGTTCACTTCAAAGCACGTTTGAAACAGTGCTTTGGTGGGGAGTTTTTTGAAGTTTGAAATGACCTGCTGTCAGTAGTGCTGTGTGCTGTAGTATATTCAGTTAAAATCGTTACTGTGAGTCATTGCCTCCCTGGCTATGATGTCATGAGTCCCCTCTCCTTTTGAACTACCTTGCTCCGGGCAGTAGTCAGTCAGAGACTGGAGTTGAAGGTGATAGCAGACTTCAAGGTCAGGCTCTGGGTTCTCCTGCAGAACACTTTAATATACGCTACCAATCATCCAATGTGGTTGTCTATTATATCCAAATCCTCCATCAAACCCTCACGACAAATGGTGGTAGCAGTGCAGGAAAAGATTGGATATTTAAGCTGATGTATGAAGAATATTTGTCTCAAGCCAGCCGAGTCATTGTGTGGTTGCATGAGTCACCCAGACTCCATCCACCTCTACACCCAAGCCAGCATCCTGCAGCCTTTGTGTGAAAACACACCTGAAAAGACTTGATGTTGTACTTGGTAAGCTTGAAGAGGCCAGTTTAAAGATCAAACTGTCTAAATGTCAGTTTTTAAGATCAGAAATCAAGTTTCTTGGTCACGTAGTGACTCCTAGAGGAGTTATGACTGACCAGAGTAAAGTAACTGCAGTATTAAATTTTCCATAAGATCCTGTGTGGGCTTAGCAGGTTTTTATAGATCCTTCATTGCTAATTTTTCTTTTATAGCAGCTCCTCTAACTGAGTTGCTTAAGAAAGATGCTACTTTCGTTTGGACCTTCCGTCAAGAAGGAGCATTCCAAACTCTCACAGAAAAGCTAACATCTGCCCCAATTTTTAAATTCCCAGATTTTTCTAAGCCTTTCTATCTAATAACTGATGCTAGTTCAATTGGCATAGGTGCCCTCCTAGCTCAGAATACCGATAGCAAGTACACCACAGTTGCATTTGCTATCCGAGTCCTTTCAAAGGCTGAACGTAATTACACAGTAACTGACCAAGAAGCCTTAGCAATAGTATGGTCTCTAAAGCACTTCCGAGACATTATATATCAGTACCCTGTTCATGTCTTGACAGACCGTGCTTCACTGATTCCTTTATTCCAGAATAAACATCCTACTAGGAGGTTAGCCAGATGGTCCTTTACTATCCAAGAGTTCAACTCTACTTTTGAACACTTACCCGGCAAGTTAAATGTAGTCGCCGATGCTTTATCGCGACATGTTAGCACAGTAATAGCAGTAATAGCATTTAGTGCCAAGGATATAAAGAATGCTCAAAGAACAGATCCCATGTGGTCTGGTGTGATTCGATTCCTGCTACAGGAAGATCTTATTCTCAATGTGAAGCCACCAGTACCCATCAGTGGCTGTCATGAACCAAGAATTACTGTATCGTACAGCCGAGCTGGGTACTACTAGCAAAAAGGTATACCAGTTAGTAATTCCACAGTCACTAGTGAATGTATCCTTACATCTAGTTCACGATGTGCCAGGTATTGCACACCCTGGTATGGATCATTCTGTAAAACAAGCCAGATTGATATGCTTTTGGCCTCTTATGGCAACTGTCATTTCTGAGTATGTTAAGAAATGTAGTGTCTGCATGCAGTATGATGGTAACATTAATGATCCTAATCCAATCCAGGTGTATCCAACTACTAGCGAACCATGAGTAAGACTTTTTTCCAGTGTTCCCTCCAGGGCAACAAACATCTGTGTGTTATGGTAGATCATTTCGCCAGATATTGTGAGGTAGTTCCTATTGCAGATAAGACTGCCGAGACAGTAGCTAAAGCACTCGAAGAACATATAATCTGCAGACATACAACTCCTAAGTCCCGAGTAACAGATAATGGAGGTGAATTCTGTGATGAGATTCCTGAAAAGTTGTGTACTTTGTACGAGATCTCTAAATTGACCATTGTTCCTCACCATCCTGCCAGTAATGGTTTAGCAAAAAGAACTAATAAGAAACTACTTGATGTATTGAGAGCCACCATCAATCCCAATAGTGCAACCTAAGATGTAGTTATACCTGATGTTCAGTGTGCAATAAATTCTGCTTACAGTGCTTCTATAGGTTGCCATACGAGCTGCAGAACACTATAATATACACTACAAGTCATCCAACATGGTTGTTTATTATATCCAAATCCTTCACCGAACCCCCATGACACTGCTGGTCCATGGGCTGGATGAGAGGAGTGGTATTAGGGGGCAAGAACTTCACTCTGATGTAACTAGACTCTAACAATTGGTCTTCCAAGTCTGAAGGATGAGCAGGAGCATTGTCCATTACCAGGAGGCACTTGAGTGGTAATTGATTTTCCAGGAGGTATTTATTCACACTCAGGCCAAACACTTCATTGACCCACTCAGTGAAAATTTGCCTCGTGACCCATGCCTTATTATTAGCCTTCCACATCACACACAATTTGTTCTTGATGACATTTTTTTCTTGAACACCCGGGGATTTTCAGAGTGATACACCAGTAAAAGCTTCACTTTGAAATCCCCACTAGGATTACCGCAGAACAAAAGAGTTAGCCCATCCTTCATAGGCTTGTGTCCTAGCAATGCCTTTTCCTTCTGCGTGATGTAGGTCCTCTTTGGCATTTTCTTCCAAAAGAGGCCCACTTCGTCACAATTGAAGATTTGTTGGGGGATGAATCCTTCAGCCTCTATGTACTCCTTGAATTCATCAACGAATTCTTCGGCCCAACGTTTGTCTGAATTTGCAACCTCGCCATGCCTTACCACACTGTGTATGCCAGTGTGCTTCTTGAATTTGTCGAACCAGCCTCTGCTGGCCTTAAGTTCACTAACAGCAGCACTCATTCCAGGCATTTTCTTTGCGAGATCTGCATGCAGCTGCCTTGCCTTTTTGCAGATTATTGCCTCCAAAATGCTATCTCCTGCTAACTGTTTTTCATTGATCCACACCAACAACTTCTCAACATCTTCGATTGTTTGTGATCTCTGTTTTGTTAGCACATTTACCCTTTATGCAACATCAGCTTCCTTGATTTCTGTTTTCTTCTCCAGGATGGAACTGATCATTGATGCGGACTTCCTGTACACTGGCGAGATCGGCCACGCATACACCACTTTTGTACTTTGCTACGAGTTCTTTCTTGAATTCTATCATGTTTCTTGCCTTCTTTATCAAAGGGCTGGCACTTGGAACTTTCTTTGGCCCCATGGTGGTTTATTTAGCAATTGCACTCAATAAACAGGTACAAAAAATAATGGATTATTGCGAAATGTTTCAGATAAATGTGCAGGGTGATGCTCACTCAACGAGAAACAAAGGCAGACTGAGTGACGAATGCATGGGATGCTTTGTGTGGACGCTTGAGTGGCCGAGTCATGCGGACGCATTTGGTATGGACCATTTTCAACTCTACAAAAACTGAGCAAATGTACAAAAACTGGAACAAAATTTCAATGAAAAAAGTCGTCGAAAACTGAATCCTACGAAAACTGGGGCGTACGAAAACCGAGGTTCCACTGTATTCATTTTCATTTTTTATACCCTATAAAAAAAGTATGGAAATAAATTCACATAATCACACTCTCTAGAGGATGTACTTTCTGTTTATAAAATTTTCTAATCTGACATCGGTTACTCTGACGCATTTCAGACCCACATGAATCTCAATAGGAAATCACCCAGTTGGTTTGACGATAAGGTTCAAGAGTCTCCTATGAGTGCCTGTTTAATCTCCGCTCTTAATCTTACCTTGGCCAAAGCCATGGCCTCATTGATTTCTCATTACCTTCCCCAGGACTGAATGACCCACTTGGTTTATCTTTTTTTACTTATGTCCATACATGCATATACATACATAACACTTTTTATGTATGAAAAAGTTTCACAAGTACTGTCACCAATTATTGCAACACTCTCTAACAAATCCATCGAATCCTCCACCTTCCCAGCAGTTCTCAAAGTAGCGAGGGTTACATACACACATATGCATACAGCTCTCAGCTTGTGGCAGGGCCAGAAGCTGAGACCCAACTCCTGCAACCACATACTATAGGCAAGTACATGTGCATACGTACACTTCTCTTTCCTACCTCTCTAAATGGGTGAATAAATTGATTCCCTTGGTACTGAAGCACACAAGGGACATGTCTGGATTGAACAATTCTGACATCTTTTACATCCAGTACTGCCTCGCCTAATTTTAGGTAGAGCAGCAGAGCTAGACCTTGTTAACCTATGTCTCGCATTACCTAGTCACTGCAAGCCATAAAGACTAGATGCCATAATCTGTTGAAGGCTGGGGTCTCATCCATACATATCGGATTATTCATTTCTACGAGACTCCTGTTTTACAGTGTCATTGCTACCCTAGTAATTATCACAATGACCCCCCTGATGCTTTCATGCCCATCACCATCATTCTTGCTCCTGCTCCACTTGCAGAATTGTGATTTTAATCACTATCATTCCTGTTATCACCATTACCATCATCCGTGTCTCCAGTCACTTCACAGCTTGGGACCATTTACCAAATATGAATACAGTATTATAGTACCTGTATATTTAATAAAAATATTAGTATATATTTTGTGAAGCCTATATTATATTTAAAATTATTACAACTATGGGCAAGTTGCCATGTACAATGCTGTGTAGGTTTTGAGAAATGCAGTTTGATGTACTTTTATTGTTATCCAAAATGTTCACTGTGGTCAATTTCTGTTGTATTTTTTTTGTAATAATAATTATAGGTTTTTAAGGACAAATTCTAACAAAAATCTTAATAGACCTTGCAATAAAAATAACCTTAATCATAACAACCATGAGTGTAAAGTGGTTTATTAGGCTAACAGAACAGCATCTGACAATCCTTAATTACTTAGCCTCTTCATGGGAGGTACAGTGCTGGATGCTGTTGAAGGACTCTTGATCCAAGGAACTGGAGCTACCCTTGAATCACAAAGGATTGCCTCTCATTCTGCAGGTGCTATATAACTCCTGTGGGTTTAGCACTTCCTTATTAATATAATATGTAATCCTCAAACAGTGTTGCCAGTTTGAGTTTTGTAAGAGTCTCCTCATAATTCATCTTCCTCTGTTCTGGAACCATCCTGGTTGCAGACCTGTGGATTTTCTCTAGTTTATTTGCTTGATCAGATGCAATATTTATGCTGGTGCCTCATATTCTTGTATGGACCTAACATACATTGAATATAATGTTTTAAATGTATAGTTGTTCAGGTTCCTGAAAGCAGTTCTTTGGTTAGCTAATTCTGCATATGTTGTTGAAGTTTTTTTTTCTTCAACAAACTGGCCATATCCCACTGAGGCAGGGTGACCTAAAAAGAAAAATGAAAGTTTCACTTTTTAAATTTGGATGTATACAGGAGAAGGGGTTACTAGCAAATCAGTATAAAGCTTAATTTTAGAAAATCACACCACTGCTAAAAGTTTGAAAGTGATCAGAAGATACATGCTTCAGTTGCTATTATTATTATTATTATAATCATGGGGGAGCATTGAATCCATAAGTATTATACAGCACCTGTGGGGGGGGGGTGATGGAAGGTACTCAGACTCAATTCAGGGAACTGGACCAGATCCAGTTCCCTAGATCAAGAGCCCCTCACCAACATCAAGGAGCCTTCCCTGAGGGGCTTGAGTTGTTGCACACAATACAATTACTTCTTTCAACAAACCGGCCATATCCCACTGAGGCAGGGTTCCTCCCCCCCCCCCCCACCCAAAAAAAAAAAAAAATTGTTTCTCTTCTTAAATTTAGTAATTTATGCAGGAGAAGGGGTTACTAGCCCCATGCCCCTGGCATTTTAGTTGCCTCTTACAACACGCATGGCTTATGGAGGAAGAATTCTGTTCCACTTCTCCATGGAGATAAGAAAAAATAAACAAGAATAAGAACTAGTAAGAAAATAGAAGAAAACCCAGAGGGGTGTGTATATATATGCTTATACATGCATGTGTAATGTGACCTAAGTGTAAGTAGAAGCAGCAAGATGTACCTGAAATCTTGCATGTAATATAATTACAAGTTTATTAAATATATTAGGAACCTGCCTGATTTTCAGTTATCATTTTTATTAAGATACTTCAGGAATTAAAGACTAAAGTCATTTAGAACAATCATTCCTAAGTTATTTTAGACCCTCAAGGGAGATTGATGGCTTGATGCCAGTAAGAAGCTCTTGATTCAAGGAACTGGGTTTCTCCCCCACCCTTTTAGTGAGGGGCTCTTTATCCAAGGAACTGGATTTCTCCCCCCACCCTTCCTGTGAGGGGCTATTGGTTCAAGGAACTGGACCTGTTGTCCCTTTCCTTGGTTCAGATCTGCTTTGCCTCCCATACTTCCAGACACTGTATGACCCCTATGGGTTTAGCACTTTCCCATGAATACAATAATTATAATAACGGACTTATCCTCCCCTTCCTTGGATTAAACCCGAATGTCTCCCATTCCCCAGGTGCTATATGACCCCTACCCCCCAAGGAAGGATTCTTGGCAATGGTGAGGGCCTTCTGATTCCAGAATTTAACCTGATCTTTTCCTTAGATCGAACCTGATTGCCTCCCATTCTCCAAGGCAATGTATGGCTCCTACAGATTTAGTTCTTCCCATGAATGCAATAATCCTCAGACGTTGCGTGACCCTACGGATTTAGCACTTCCACCATGATTGTGATAATGCTATTTAACCCATATGGGTTTAGTGCATGATTGTGATAATGCTATTTGACCCATATGGCTTCAGTGCTTTCCTTAAAATAAATAATTTTACAGGAAAAATTATCATACAATTTTAATTTAAAGTTGGCAAATTGACACCTGCACAGTCAAAGAACAAACCAAACCTTATTTTAGTAGGATGCACTCTTGAAAGTTTGAAGCTGATCAGATAAAGCATTCTCGAGTTATAACAGTGATGTATAACCCTTGTAGGTTTACTTCTTAGTTTTGATTGTAATAATAATCTCAAGTTATAAAACAGTGCTGAATGGAACGATCGATACCGTGCCTAACCCTTCTAGGGTAGGGTAGGTGCCTGAGCCCGAGCCTTTAGCTCATAAGACTGTCATTCCCATTAGCCTCCTTGGGGCGGGGATGACAGACCAGAGAGGCCTAGCTTGTGGCTAGGCCTGGGGACAGTTGGTCCCAAAGATGAGGAGGTATTTGTGCCTCCTCCCATGGGAGACTTAGGTCTCAGACACTCCCTAAAGAGGGAGCCAAGGCCGGGCCACCACTTGGAAAACGCCCGGGCCGGGAGAATACCGGCGAATATTTAATAATAATAATAAGTGCTGAATGACGCTTATGGGTTTATTGCTCAGTTTATAATAGAGAAACGCCTAAGAACAAGAGCTGTATGGCTCTGGTGGGTTTAGTGCTTTGTTTTGACTATAATAATAGCTAAGAGCGCTGTATAGCCCTTGTGGCTTAGCGCTTCTTTTTTGATTATAATAATAATAATAATAGCTAAGAGGAAGAAGAAAAGTGAGGCAACCACTATAAGGTACCATTTCGGGGATACATACTTAGCTAAGCAATACCTGGAATATACAAGAGGCGTCCAAATCCATCTTGACACTTAAGTTGAATTTCTATTGTAAGTATTCTTGAGTGGTGTACACATGAAGTATAGTCTATAGGCTGAAAATGTAACAACCTTTTGTTTTATATTTATTTAGCTGTATAGTCCTTGTGGCTTAGCGCTTCTTTTTGATTATAATAATAATAATAATTGTTTTATATTTAAAAAACGAAAAGAAGGTTCCTCGATATTGAGAGGCTCTTGATCTAAGGAGCTGAACCAGTGCTCCAATTCCTTGATACCCCTCAAGGGAGGTTCCTTGATGCTAGTGAGGGGGCTCTTGATCTAGGAAATTGGATCTGTGCTCCAGTTCCCTGAAGTGAAGCTGAATGCCTTCCATCCCCCCATGCGCTGTATAATCCTACGGGTTTAGCGCTCCCCCATGATTATAATAGTTCAATTCCTTGAATCAAGCCTGAATGCATTCGATCCCCCCCAGGCACTGTATCACCCATATGGGTTTAGTGCTCCCCATGAATGTAGTAGTAATAATTAATATTTAAAACTGACTTAGCGCTTAATTTTGATTGTAATAATTGTTAAAAAAAATATGATCTCGGGACACAACTGCACACAAATACGACATTGCTAGATGATTTTAGTTAACATACAACTATGTTTAACCCTTGTGGGTTTAACGCTAAGTTATGATTATTATAATTTAGTTCTAAATTATTATACTTATTGTATTTTTTATTCTAATAGTGATTAAGGTAGAACCCAGTGCTGCATAACCTTTATGGGTTTAGCGCTTGCTTATGCTTATAATGGAGGTGGAGGAGGTAAGGTTGTTAGCAGCAGCAGCAGGTGGCACTGTAGCAGCAACAGCAGGTGGCACTGTAGCAGCAGCAGCAGGTGGCACTGTAGCAGCAACAGCAGGTGGCACTGTAGCAGCAACAGCAGGTGGCACTGTAGCAGCAGCAGCAGGTGGCACTGTAGCAGCAACAGCAGGTGGCACTGTAGCAGCAGCAACAGCAGGTGGCACTGTAGCAGCAACAGCAGGTGGCACTAGCAGCAGCAGGCGGCACTAGCAACAGTAGCAGGTGGCGCTGTAGCAGCAGTAGGTGACATTAGCAACAGCAGGTGGCGCTGTAGCAGTAGCAGCAGGTGGCGCTGTAGGTGCAGTCAAGAGATCTTGTGTACCCTGGGGCACACCAGCTCTAGTTCCTCCAGCACTACAACCAACTTAAAAGTTTTGATTTATATTTAGTGTCTCATGGTGCGTCTGTGAGCTTCTTGTGTACTCTATATTGAGATGTTTTCATGAGTATTGTTTGTTTTGACCGCTGACCCGTATTTTTTCTCGTCTTCATCAAGATGGCTTACAACCCTAAGGTAAGTTTTTTTTTTCACATATTTTCCTGTTCCTTTTACTTTCGGCCATCAAGAATCTTAATTTAATATTGTATATGATTAAGCATGCATGATTGGTAGAGTCGTCAGGAAGTGGAATAGCCTAGCAAGTGAAGTAGTGGAGGCAGGAACCATACGTAGTTTTAAGAAAAGGTATGATAAAGCTCAGGAAGCAGAGAGAGAGGACCTAGTAGCGATCAGTGAAGAGACGGGGCCAGGAGCTGAGTCTCGACCCCTGCAACCACAATTAGGTGAGTACTCGGCTCACAGTGAGGTCCGTGGTTCGATTCCCGGTCCGGGTGGAAACATTAAGGAAACACGTCTTAAGATACTTGCTGTCCATGTTTACCTATCAGTAAAATAGGTACCTGGACGTTAGTCGACTGGTGTGAGTCGCATCCTGGGGACAAAATTGACCTAATTTGTCCGAAATGCTCAGCATAACAAGGAGCTTTTTATATATTAGTATGTCATTTATGTCAGCTATGGTCTGTATACCTTGTACATGTACTTGTAGAAATAAATATTGTTATATTTCTAGTCTTCAGTACGTACGTAACTGTACTCGCCTAGTTGTGGTTGCAGGGTTCGGTTCACAGTTCCTGGCCCCTATATTTGTGTACCTTTACCTAAATAAATTTACACAGCAGAAATCGTAGTAACGATGGGTTGATGTAACTACCATTTACAAACAATAATAATAATCTTTACTTCTACAAATACAGGATAAAACTAATACACCGCCTTGACCCCGGTGAGGAGCTCTTGATCCAAGGAATTTGGCCTTGCTTCCCTTTCGTTGGATCAAACCTGATTACCTGTCATTCCATTAGGCGCTGTATGATCCCTACGGGTTTATACTCTCCTGTACATAACTATAAACTTTTTATCCAGTACATTAACTACAAATCCATTCATTGTAACAAGTACATTTTAAAATATTTATTATAGCTAATATTTGAGTTTAGGACACCGCTGTATGACCCTTGTGGGTTTAGAGTTTAGTTATAATTATAATTGAATTTAGGGACTCCAATGAATTAGTCATTTTATTTTCATTTCTATAACTAAGTTTATCCATATGTCTTTAGTCACTCATAGCGAAACGTTTCCTAACATAAATGTTCTGAACTTGACATAGATGTCTTTATCCACTAACTATCCATAGTCCAGGAAATATAAATTCACACATCTCCCACTAGGGTTGTAATGTCTTGCTTGTCAGTATTCATTCCCCGGGACCAGTGGTACGAAATAAAAGGTTATGACAAGTGTTACAACTATCGGAAGTTTTAGGTAATGGGCAAATCGTTGAAGATGGGACACCATGACCATAGCTCCGCTCCTGTAGCTACAACAAGGTCATTTAAACTCACGAAATCGTAATAACACGATTGCAAACCTGCGTTTGTCGTCAGAGTGGTGGCCCATATTAACCTCCCTATGATATATAGAAATACACCTAATTAGATGAATTTTCTTAAAAGCCAGCTAGCCGAGTGATTAACGCACTGTCCTATGAATTTTAGGGTTCAGCTGATATAGGTTCAAGCTCCACCTGCTCTGTGATTAGGTACTAACAGATAGGCAGTTACGCTGGCCACTGGGGACCTGATTCCCCCTCATTATATTCTATCTCATTATCCCTGCTGTACACATCACTCATCCCGTTGAATATATTTCAAAATGTCCATAGAAATGTAAAAACTTAAGGTAGTGTAGTAAGCCTTTTAATGTTCCATGCTAGGAAGGTCTAACTCGCACCCAAGCACACCCACTTAAATATGCGTCCAACTACCCAAAGGTCTCTAGCCAGTGACGCTACTTGAGTTTGTCACTCGTCTACAAGTCTATTGCTAACTTATTACTTCAGATATCCTATATAAATTAAATTTGTCAAATTTTAATCCATTGCTGCGAGTCTTGTCTTTGTTAGTTACGTTTCGGCCGTTATTTATATCCTTATTCGTGTTTTTTTTTGTTTGCACTCTTTAATTACATCCCCCTAATCATACGTCTTTCCAGAGTGCAAATTCGGTGCCTTCATTACTGTCATTACTGTGACATAAATGCTTCTAATAATGGGTTTGAGATGGTTTGGTCAGGTAAGACCATATAGGTTTTATATAGGTTTATTAAAGAAATTCTAACAATTGAAAGTACCAAGAAATCTACTTTTATCTTACGTATCCTTGTGACCTTATGCGTGATTATCACATCTCCTTTAAACATATTCATAGACCATAAACATATTCATATAGTTTTTTATTCCGTCTGGGAAGTTTACTCGTTTGTTATAACACCTCACACCTTGCCAGGGAGGGTTATATAAAGGGAAAGTAAAAGTCCTATAGACCAGTAGCAAGCACTGCAAGATAAGGCAAGACAGGTTTCTGGCCATCTCCAAAGGAATCATAGCAGAGATATTTCTCTACAGATTGAGGATAAGGCATGTTCGACGCCCTTCAACGTAGTTGAATGGCTATACTCTCTATGGTCAGAGGCGTCTGTAGCATATTAAACTCGCCTATGGACACCTCTGTGGTGAATCCTGCTTCTCCCTGTGTAGCTTGTAGGCTGACATTGACTGTGACTCTCATTACCATGTCCTGTGCTCAAGCCCATTCTGTTAAAGCATAAGTTATTTAATATACCGGCGTGTTCGTAGGGATCTTTGTGTCATTGACCCTTAAAAATCAAACAGATCAAGACTAAAAGACTAAATTGCTCTTGACTAATCAACATCCTCACAGCCATTTATGAGAAGCATACCTATGAAAATAGTAACAGAATAGGCGTAATTCCTAAAGAACTAGCAATTTTTTTTTTTAACCCGACGCAGGGCGACCCAAAAGGGAAACCCTAATCACTTGGTCCATCACTATCTTGCCAGAGACGTGCCGAGAGTGCAGGCACTGTACTTCCCACCTCCAAGACTAGAGTCCGGCTAACCGGTTTCCTTGAATCCCTACATAAATGTTACTTTGCTCACACACTTAACAGCACGTCAAGTCATAAAAACCATAAAAACCTATCTAATATGCTCACCCGTGCTGGATATCTAAGCCCCTCGCACACCAAACCTTGTTTACCCCCTCCCTCCAACCTTTCCTTGGCCGGCCCCAACCCCGCTGTCCTTCCACTACAGATTTATACTCCAAGTCATTCTGCTTTGTTCCATCCTCTCTAAATGCCCGAATCACCTGTTGCCATGACTGAATTATGCCACAAGTTCCAAGAAATAAGAGGCTATATCAAAAATACCTGGAAAACACACTCAGGAATCGCGGGAAGAACTAAAAGCCATAAATGAAATCGAAAGAAACCCAAAGTATTTCTTCTATGCCAAATCAAAGTCGAGAACAACGTCCAGTATTGGGCCCCTACTTAAACAAGATGGGTCCTACACAGATGACAGCAAGGAAATGAGTGAGCTACTAAAGTCCCAATATGAATCAGTTTTCATCAAGCCGCTAACCAGACTGAGAGTCGAAGATCAAAATTAATTTTTTATGAGAGAGCCACAGAATTTGGTTAACACAAGCCTATCCGATGTTATCCTGACGCCAAATGACTTCGAACATGCGATAAATGACATGTCCATGCACTCTGCCCCAGGGCCAGACTCATAGCAGCCAGCAGCAACAGCCTGGTTGATCAGGCTCTGATCCACCAGGAGGCCTGGTCACAGACCGGGCCGCGGGGGCGTTGACCCCCGGAACTCTCTCCAGGTAAACTCCAGGTAATGGAACTCCGTGTTCATCAAGAACTGCAAGAAGCCCCTATCACGAGCCTTTTCCATCCTATGGAGAGGAAGCATGGACACGGGGGTCGTCCCACAGTTACTAAAAACAACAGACATAGCCCCACTCCACAAAGGGGGCAGTAAAGCAACAGCAAAGAACTACAGACCGATAGCACTAACATCCCATATCATAAAAATCTTTGAAAGGGTCCTAAGAAGCAAAATCACCACCCATCTAGAAACCCATCAGTTACACAACCCAGGGCAACATGGGTTTAGAACAGGTCGCTCCTGTCTGTCTCAACTATTGGATCACTACGACAAGGTCCTAGATGCACTAGAAGACAAAAAGAATGCAGATGTAATATATACAGACTTTGCAAAAGCCTTCGACAAGTGTGACCATGGCGTAATAGCGCACAAAATGCGTGCTAAAGGAACAACAGGAAAAGTCGGTCGATGGATCTATTTCCTCACTAACAGAACACAGAGTAGTCGTCAACAGAGTAAAGTCCGAGGCAGCTACGGTGAAAAGCTCTGTTCCACAAGGCACAGTACTCGCTCCCATCTTGTTCCTCATCCTCATATCCGACATAGACAAGGATGTCAGCCACAGCACCGTGTCTTCCTTTGCAGATGACACCCGAATCTGCATGACAGAGTCTTCCATTGCAGACACTGCAAGGCTCCAGGCGAACATCAACCAAATCCTTCAGTGGGCTGCAGAAAACAATATGAAGTTCAACGATGAGAAATTTCAATTACTCAGATATGGTAAAAACGAGGAAATTAAATCTTCATCAGAGTACAAAACAAATTCTGGCCACAAAATAGAGCGAAACACCAACGTCAAAGACCTGGGAGTGATCATGTCGGAGGATCTCACCTTCAAGGACCATAACATTGTATCAATCGCATCTGCTAGAAAAATGACAGGATGGATAATGAGAACCTTCAAAACTAGGGAGGCCAAGCCCATGATGACACTCTTCAGGTCACTTGTTCTATCTAGGCTGGAATATTGCTGCACACTAACAGCACCTTTCAAGGCAGGTGAAATTGCTGACCTAGAAAATGTACAGAGAACCTTCACGGCGCGCATAACGGAGATAAAACACCTCAATTACTGGGAGCGCTTGAGGTTCCTAAACCTGTATTCCCTGGAACGCAGGCGGGAGAGATACATGATTATATACACCTGGAAAATCCTAGAGGGACTAGTACCGAACTTGCACACGAAAATCACTCACTACGAAAGCAAAAGACTTTGCAGACGATGCAACATCCCCCCAATGAAAAGCAGGGGTGTCACTAGCACGTTAAGAGACCATACAATAAGTGTCAGGGGCCCGAGACTGTTCAACTGCCTCCCAGCATACATAAGGGGGATTACCAACAGACCCCTGGCAGTCTTCAAGCTGGCACTGGACAAGCACCTAAAGTCGATTCCTGACCAGCCGGGCTGTGGCTCGTACGTTGGTTTGCGTGCAGCCAGCAGCAACAGCCTGGTTGATCAGGCTCTGATTCACCAGGAGCCCTGGTCACAGACCGGGCCGCGGGGGCGTTGACCCCTGGAACTCTCTCCAGGTAAGTCCAAAGAAATTGCACCGGACCAAATGAACCCTCATTCATATTGTTGATACTGTAAATAAACTTAACGACTTCTTCACAATTATAGGGACTAATCTTTATAGAAAAATGCCAGACACTCTTGCTCATGTTAGCGGTTACTTCAGTTGCAGTTATCGAGACGACTCCTGCCTTTTCCCAGCAAATTCTACAAAGTAACTTCAATAATAAATGCACCAAAAACAAAGCAGGTAATAGAGAGTATACCATCATTCACATACAAGAAAGCTGCCCATGTGTTATCTCCAATCATGACAACCCTCTCATAAAGATACCCATGACAACCCTGTTGAATATATCTTGACACCAAAACTTCCTAATGTACGTAAGCTAACTCGTCTTGCCCCAGTCTACAAAGGATGAGAATCAAGAGAGATCAACAATAATAGGCTAATTTCTAGCTTGCCTTATTGTCTAAAATATTCGAAAAGATAATATATAAACGAATATATGCATTTATTACTATACATAGTATTCTTAATCCGTGCCATTTCGGCTTCAGGCCAAGAAAAAGTACTGATGATGCTATCACTAAGATATACTTTATTCAAGATTATTATTATAATCAAGGGGAAGCGCTAAACTCGTAGGATTATACAGCACCTGGGGGGGATGTGGAAGGAATTCAGGCTTAATTCGGGGAACTGGAGCACAGATCCAATTCCCTAAATCAAGAGCCCCTCACCAACATCAAGGAACCTTCCCTGAGGGGTTTATTCAAGAGAACTATGGTATCAGAAGGCATACCTGGAGGGTGTTCCGGAGATCAACGTCCCCGCGGCCCTGTCCGTGACCAGGCCTCGCTGTGGATCAGGCTTCGCGGTGGATCAGGCTCTGATCGATTCAGGCTGTTACTGCATACTCTCACTTATAAAAATTCTGCTTCACCGATAGTCGGTAACATGTATCAATCGATGATACTACTTTATTATCAAACTATCAACACAGTATACTCCAGGGGTGCCTCAAGGTAGCGTCCTTGGCCCACTGTTATTCCTCATCTACATCAATAATCTACCAGATGCCTCCCAGGAGCTTAAACCAGTACTGTAATAATTTTGGTCACAATGGGTTATCTGTAGTAGATTCCGGGTTCACCTCACCCTGCAGCCTGGTCCCAGTCCAGGCCTCTCGGTTGATAGCCTGGTCTATTAATAGGGCTTTTGTTACTAGCAGTGCGCAGTCCAGCGTAGGCATCACAGCCTGGCTGATCAGGAGCTAACGGCAATGTCTGCAGCTGAGAGGTTTAACCTGATACTGTTTTCTTTAAAATTTGATTATTTATTATTATTGTGCTTTTGTATTTGTATTTTTGTACCTCGCCTATTTGTGGATTCGGGGGTAGATCTGATTCCTTCTAACTAGCCGTTTCCTGTGAATGTGTGGGGGACGGTGGGGGAGGGGGGTTGAAGTGGCCATAGGAATGTAAGGAAGTATTTTTTTTCTCATGGTGTTTGAAAAGTGAAATGATGTGAATGAGGAAATGGAGGCAAATAGTTATCCTTCACCTCGCAGCCATCCTCTTTTTCCTCCTCCTCCTCCCTCTCTTAGCCATCCTCCTCCTCCTCCTCCCTCTCTTAGCCATCCTCTTCCTCCTCCTCCCTCTCTTAGCCATCCTCTTCCTCCTCCTCCCTCTCTTAGCCATCCTCTTCCTCCTCCTCCCTCTCTTAGCCATCCTCTTCCTCCTCCTCCCTCTCTTAGCCATCCTCTTCCTCCTCCTCCCTCTCTTAGCCATCCTCTTCCTCCTCCTCCCTCTCTTAGCCATCCTCTTCCTCCTCCTCCCTCTCTTAGCCATCCTCTTCCTCCTCCTCCCTCTCTTAGCCATCCTCTTCCTCCTCCGCCCTCTCTTAGCCATCCTCTTCCTCCTCCTCCTCCTCCTCCTCCTCCCTCTTAGCCATCCTCTTCTTCCTCCTCCTCCTCCTCCCTCTCTTAGCCATCCTCTTCCTCCTCCCTCTCTTAGCCATCCTCCTCCTCCCTCTCTTAGCCATCCCCTTCCTCCTCCTCCTCCCTCTCTTAGCCATCCTCTTCCTCCTCCTCCTCCTCCCTCTCTTAGCCATCCTCTTCCTCCTCCTCCTCCTCCTCCCTCTCTTAGCCATCCTCTTCCTCCTCCTCCTCCTCCCTCTCTTAGCCATCCTCTTCCTCCTCCTCCTCCTCCTCCTCCCTCTCTTAGTCATCCTCTTCCTCCTCCTCCTCCCTCTCTTAGCCATCCTCTTCTTCCTCCTCCTCCCTCTCTTAGCCATCCTCTTCCTCCTCCTCCCTCTCTTAGCCATCCTCTTCCTCCTCCTCCTCCTCCCTCTCTTAGACATCCTCTTCCTCCTCTTCCTCCTCCTCCCTCTCTTAGACATCCTCTTCCTCCTCCTCCTCCTCCTCCTCCTCCCTCTCTTAGCCATCCTCTTCCTCCTCCTCCTCCTCCTCCCTCTCTTAGCCATCCTCTTCCTCCTCCTCCTCCTCCTCCCTCTCTTAGCCATCCTCTACCTCCTCCTCCTCCTCCTCCCTCTCATAGCCATCCTCTTCCTCCTCCTCCTCCTCCTCCCTCTCTTAGCCATCCTCTTCCTCCTCCTCCTCCTCCTCCCTCTCTTAGCCATCTTCTTCCTCCTCCTCCTCCTCCCTCTCTTAGCTATCCTCTTCCTCCTCCTCCTCCCTCTCTTAGCTATCCTCTTCCTCCTCCTCCTCCCTCTTAGCCATCCTCTTCCTCCTCCTCCCTCTTAGCCATCCTTTTCCTCCTCCTCCCTCTCTTAGCCATCCTTTTCCTCCTCCTCCCTCTCTTAGCCATCCTCTTCCTCCTCCTCCCTCTCTTAGCCGTCCTCTTCCTCCTCCGTCTCGCAGCCATCCTCTTCCTCCACCCTCCCACGCCCTGTCTTTCCTTGTTATTCACCGTACGTCACTGGTCAAACGAGACACAGGTAATCCCAGGACTGAAGCTCCGACCGCTTTCCTTTATTCCGAGGAGACCCTCCTGGCTTGACCTTGAGCGTGGGTGTAGGCTGCTGACCCAGACGCTCAGCAAACTTACTCATTAACTCTTCAAACATTTTAAACCCTTCCTTCACAACATCTTGAAACCTTTCTAACTTTTCCTTCAAACCCTCCCTTTTTATAATGCTATCGTAGTCATTTTCTCCCCTTTTCTCACCTCTACAAGTTTGTCTTCCTTGACGCTTGTTCTTCTCTTCCTCAAGAATCTGTCTCGCATAAGATGTACACACACGTACATGTACATAAACTTCCACTAACACATACGTACACGAGCACGCATGAACACACGTGTACATGTACGTATCCGTACATAACGTGTACACAGGTTCATGTGCACAATACACGTAAAATGTACACACAGGTATACACACGCTCACACGTGTAATAGAAATATACAATGAGAAATTTGCACGTGTCCGAGACTCATATTAGTCTTGGAGACCTGGGGAGGGGGGGGAGGGTAAGAACGCGGAGGCCATACTGGTGTTATCTCGCTTTTATAGCCACCTTCTCCGACGTTTATGGATGCAATTCTTTATTATAGAAGCGTTTCATTTGCTATCTCCTCCACTCTCCCCCTCCCCTTCCTACCCCCTTCCCCCTACACACACAGTGCAAAGCGGCAGGCTGCGACTCGATCCCAGCAGTCACAAATAGGTTACCTGGAGGTTATTCCGGGGATCAACGCCCCCACGGCCCGGTCCATGACCAGGCCTCCCGATGGATCAGGGCCTGATCAACTAGGCTGTTACTGCTGGCCGCACGCAGTCCAACGTACGAGCCACAGCCCGGCTGATCCGGCACTGACTTTAGGTATCTGTCCAGCTCTCTCTTGAAGGCAGCCAGGGGTTTATTGGCAATTCCCCTAATGCTTGATGGGAGGCTGTTGAACAGTTTTGGGCCCCGGACACTTATGGTGTTTTCCCTTAGTGTACCAATGGCGCCCCTACTTTTTATTGGGGGCATTTTGCATCGCCTGCCCAGTCTTTTACTTTCGTAGGGAGTGATTTCTGTGTGCAGATTTGGGACCATTCCTTCCAAGATTTTCCAAGTGTAGATTATGATATATCTCTCCCTCCTGCGTTCCAACGAGTACAAGTCAAGTGCTTCCAAGCGTTCCCAGTAGTTAAGGTGCTTGACAGAACTTATACGTGCAGTAAAGGATCTCTGTACACTCTCTAGATCTGCGATTTCACCTGCTTTGAATGGAGATGTTAATGTACAGCAGTATTCCAGCCTAGAGAGAAGTGATTTGAAAAGGATCATCATGGGCTTGGCATCTCTCGTTTTGAAAGTTCTCATTATCCATCCTATTATTTTCTTTGCACGTGCGATCGTGGCACTGTTGTGATCCTTGAAAGTGAGATCCTCAGACATTACTACTCCCAGGTCCCTTACATTATTTTTCCGCTCTATTGTATGGCCGGAGTCAGTAGTATACTCTGTTCTAGTTATTATCTCCTCCAGTTTTCCATACGGAGTAGTTGGAATTTGTCCTCATTGAACATCATATTGTTTACCGTTGCCCACTGGAAAACTTTGTTTATATCTTCTTGGAGGTTAACCGCGTCCTCAGCAGATGACAGCCTCATGCAGATCCTAGTATCATCCGCAAAGGATGATACGGTGCTGTGGTGTATATCTCTGTATATGTCTGATATGAGGATAAGGAATAAGATGGGGGCGAGTACTGTGCCTTGTGGAACAGAGCTCTTCACTATGGCAGCCCCCGATTTAACTCTGTTGACCACTACTCTTTGTGTTCGATTTGTTAGGAAGTTGAAGATCCATCTCCCCACTTTCCCAGTTATTCCTTTAGCACGTATTTTATGGGCTATTACGCCATGATCGCATTTGTCAAATGCTTTTGCAAAGTCTGTGTATATTACATCTGCATTCTGATTTTCTTCCAGTGCATCCAAGGCCATGTCATAGTGATCCAGTAGTTGTGAGAGGCAGGAGCGACCTGCTCTGAACCCATGTTGCCCTGGATTGTGCAGATTTTGGGAATCCAGGTGATTTGCAATCCTGCTTCTTAGCACTCTTTCAAAGATTTTTATGATGTGGGACGTCAGAGCTATTGGTCTATAGTTCTTAGCTAATGCTTTGCTGCCACCTTTATGGAGTGGGGCTATATCCGTTGTTTTAAGTGACTGTGAAATTTCACCCATGTCCAAGCTCCTCCTCCATAGTGTACTTAGGGCACGCGAGAGGGGTTTCTTGCAGTTCTTAATGAAAACAGAG
Organism: Cherax quadricarinatus; assembly: GCF_038502225.1. NCBI lineage: Eukaryota > Metazoa > Arthropoda > Malacostraca > Decapoda > Parastacidae > Cherax > Cherax quadricarinatus. The sequence goes on from NC_091309.1 coordinate 12,335,282, forward strand.
TTCCACGAGTCTGGGCCCGGGGCTGAGTGCATAGGCATGTTGTCAATGGCTTTTTCGAAATCTATCGGAGTTAGGGTAATGTCGGAAATCTGGCATACATTTATGGAGCTTTGAGGCTCATTCATGAAGAAATCATTTGGGTCGTCGATCCTTAGACCGATTAGTGGTTCACTAAACACAGAGTCGTACTGGGATTTCAATATTTCACTCATTTCCTTCCTGAGTAACACACGTACATATTTACATACATTCATTAGAGGAAGAGGCAGAGTGCTCTAGTTGATCAGGGAGCAAGTAAGTCACATTTCCACTGTTTAAGGCGTCTTCAACAGTAACCCACTTGACTGTTCTTGCAAAAGTGGAATGATATGATTAAAAGGACAGACTGGAATGATGGAAAGAATCGATTCAACAGTAAAGGATGAAACATCGGATTACGAGAGAGTAACATGTGGGGTCGCACTAGTACACTCTCTCCATAACATGTTAAAAGACCTACCAGAAGGTCCTGAGTCGTGTCACTGTTTGCTGATAATGTGAAACTAATTTTAGGAATAAGAACAGGGAAGTATAGTGATGAGTTCCACGGAGACTTGCAGATGAGGTCAAACAAGTGGATTCAAACAAATACAAGGTCATGCAGTTAGGTGAGGGCAAACAGGATACGGTCAATGATAAAATAATTTTTAAAGGGGTGGGCCGGTAAGCCAGCGGAAGGCCTCTGTCAGATGATCAAAAGATCCAGCTGTGGGTCATCATATGACTAAGAACTACGTCAAGAAACACTTGACCTGTTTTCTGACAAACCTTACCTAACCTAACCTAACCTAGTAGGATACAGTGCACAGCATCGACGGAGACAAACTGTAAATATCAAAGTGAAAAGGACGGGGGGGGGGGGGGTTGAGAGAAGCTGACATAGCGCCATCTATATCACCAGAATTACACACAACCCATATAGCAACAGCGGCATATGAAAAATTAACAAATCTAGTAGCATGTAGAGACAAGAACAGAGAATAATTTAGAACTGTGGGAACGATATATGTTAGACCATTCATTGAACACAGCCCAGCATGGAACCCACCCCTGGTTAAGTACGTGCAGAAGATTGAAAGTGTTCAGAGATTTACAACGATACTAGTACCAGAACTGAGAGGAATGCACTGTGTTAAGAGATTGAAGGAACTGAACCTTGACGAAGTGGAGTGCTAGGGAAGACTTGATTACATATCCAATCTTAAGATGAACTAATAAGGCAGATAGAGATAGATGGTTTGAATTAAAAAAAAGGCCAAGTTCAAGGGAACATATTTGAAAGCTGAAGACATAAGTGCAGGGATCCAAGAACGTATTTTAGTCACTGCCTAAAAAGTTGAATGATTAGGATGAGGCAGTGTTGTAGCCAAACTTCATGAGGAGTTATGCTAAGGTCCAAGAAGACAGAAATCAGCGATGCCAGTCAAAGTAGTCTAGGAGGCGGGACCAGGAGCTGAGTTTCTGCTCTTAAACACTACTCTTTGAGTACATATTGTGAGTAATAGGTGACTGTAACTCTTCTGAGATTTTCGGAAATTTCAGGTTACCACTTCTCCGCGTGTGGGTCAGTTGACCTCGCCCCAAGGAATAGACAACCCTTTCTCCTTCCCTCTGTCCCTTCCTCTCCTCCATTCATTTAATCATCATTGCTTACATTTATTTTAGCGTACAAACCATCTTCGCACATACATTGTTAGACGTAGTCCCTATTAAGATTAGTCAACAAGAAAGGGTTAATGTAGTGTCATAAGTAGCAGAATCGTAGTGGAAATGTTTAAATAGTGTGTTCTTATGGCTAAATTTGAGCGCCACCAATGCCTTCCTGGCATGGGAGTATAGAGGCGGTCTCTGCCAGACAGGTGGTCGCTGGACGGTTCACTGTCAGGGACCATCTCTGGTATATAAACGGCAACCCAAGAGCCAGTGATACTCAAACCTCGTCCACGGTACACACTGTCCGCACTCTTCCCCGCAAGGTAACTTAATGTGAAACTTAATATTAATGTGAATTAAAACAAAATTCGAAATCTTAATATCGCCGAATTCTTAAAGTTAGTCTTTATTTCAAAATTACTGTACATGAAAAACATACAATAACCTGAAGACCCATAGAATGCACAAGTCACATAAAATTTGCACCATCGAGCCTGTTTATTTAAAAGATAAAACTCTGATAGTATATATTGCATTGCTTTAGAAACATTTGCGATATTTCGCAAGCTCTGTAGACCATACATTTCATCAGTTTGTCATTCTCTGGATGATAATGATAATTTTTATCTGGTTTCTCACACAGTTGAGCAGTGTGGGGTGGGGAGGGAGGCTGGTCGCCAGGTATGTTTTTTTAATAATAGATAAAAACTGAGAAATTGTAATTGATACACACAGGCAGTATTTAGAAATTATATTTAGACAACATTTCGCCTGCGCAACAGTTTCTGTTCGGATCAAACTTGAAAAAATCCTGCTCTGCTGTGTATGTCTTTATCCACTGTAAGGTATAATCGTTGCTAGATTTATTTTACACTATGAGTTTTGATAAACGAGACACCTGTGCAACATTTGGGTATCTTTATTCTGGAAACATTTCGCCACACAGTGACTTCTTCAGTCGAGTGCAGAAAAATGGGTAAGATGAGGAGTTTGAGGTAATCAGTCCATTAGCCTGGAGTCTGTGTTCAGTCCATCAGTCTCGACTCCAGCCTGAGGGACTGATTACCTCAAACTACTACTCATCTTACACCTTTTTCTGCACTGGACTGAAGAAGCCACTGTGTGGCGAAACGTTTCCAGACTAAAGATACCAAGATATTGCACAAGTGTCTCATTTATCAGGCTTTTCGGTTTTATAAACCATTTATTCACACGATGGATTTTCTTATAGAGGAGTGTGTTACCCGCGTGTTACCCGCGTGTTACCGCGTGTTACCCACAGACAACAGACGGAGAGTTGATGAATGAGACATGTGCATCATTGGGTTATAATGCCGAAACATTTCGCCACCGCAGCAGACTTTTTCAGTCGAATACAGAGGCGACAGTGGAATCGGTGGAGAAGATCAGTTTGTGTTAGTTCTATCCCTCTGCCTTCCACTGTCTTCAGTTTAAATGTTGTTTCTGTATTCGACTGACAACGCCTGCCGCACAGGCGAAAAGTTTCAGCTTCTCGGTATTGAGTTGCGAACCACCTGCACGAGTGCTGCTGGAGGGTTCTTGATTATGGTAATTTGAGTAATCCCTCTCCCTCCAAGAGTCAAAACTCATTACCTGGCGTTCTTCAAGCACTGTACGACTTCGGGCTTTACGCTTCCTTGTGGGAAAAAGAATGCCATGTTAAGTATTGGAGGGAATTGGTTAGAGGTTTGTTACTAGTTGTCAAGGAAACTAGTCGATAGATATTTGGCTGTGTGTGTGTGTGTGTGTGTGTGTGTGTGTGTGTGTGTGTGTGTGTGTGTGTGTGTGCGCGCGCGTGCGCGTGCCCGCGCGCGTTTTTTGTGGGGTGGGGACCTTTGTAGTATGGTACTTTGCCCAGGTGTTGGGCAGGTGCTCATGCTCGCTCACTACCTGCCTTCCCCTACCCAAATACAAACTGCCCGGTGGTCTCAACACACCGCGGAGGGTGATGGGCAGTAACCAGGGAACCATGATAGTGGTTTAGTCGTCACGTAGTCTCCTGACAGCTCAAGAATCCACTCGGTAATCTGTAACCACTGGCGTACTGGTGCTGTGTGCGTGAGCATCAGAGAAAGAGAATAGAGCGAGGATCAGGGAGGGAGAGAGGAGAGCGAGGATCAGGGAGAAAGGAGAGCGAGGATCAGGGAGGGAGAAAGGAGAGCGAGGATCAGGGAGGGAGAAAGGAGAGCGAGGATCAGGGAGGAAGAGAGAGCGAGGATCCGGGAGGGAGAAAAGAGAGCGAGGATCCGGGAGGGAGAGAAGAGAGCGAGGATCCGGGAGGGAGAGAAGAGAGCGAGGATCCGGGAGGGAGAGAAGAGAGCGAGGATCAGGGAGGGAGAGAAGTCTGATCAAGAAATGCTTTTGTAGATTAAGTTTTAAAACTTAAAACTCCCTCAGTAATAGAGCGTTCCTCTCGTAACCGAAAGTACCAGGGTTAGATCCCTAGGCAAGTAGAGACGTGCAGGTCTCCTCGCATCTGAAACATGAGCATCACTGGTAACTTTATCGACGAAACTTTTCGCCCGTACAGCAGGCTTCATCAACCAAGTATAGGTGATTACAGTGCTGGAGACAGTAATGGTGAATAAGTAATTCTGAGGTGGTCAGTGCCATAGTTATCAGTCATGCCAGTCGACACCCAAAGTCTTGTACATGAATGTTACTCAACTTGATGGTATTGTATATCTTTTACACCTGCTGCCCCTGTTCACCTAGCATTTTTTTTTTTAATTTATAGGTTCGAACTTTTGAACGCCCGTTAGGAAGCAGACTGCCTGGACCGCCCAACTTCATGGGGAGGTGCGGTAGTCTGCTTCCTGACGGGAGTTCATACGTTCGAACTTGCAGATTTAAACCTAGCAGTAAATAGATAGGTGAATGTTAATACTGTTGGGGGTCGCATCCTGGGAAAAAGCCGAAGCACCCCTTCAGAAATGAGCCCCCCCCCACACACACCGCTTGCCTTTCTTGGGGTTATCCTGGGTTAATATTAAGAAGTCATCTTTATCCTTCTGTTCTGCTAGCATCCAGTACTTGGAAACTTTTAAAGAAGTGGGTGGAGGTGCCGTGATGCCGGTAGAAAGCTCTTGATCCAAGAAACTGGCGCTCTCTTCCTTGGATCAGATCTGATTACATGCTCTTTCTCAGGTTATGTAATACCCCAGCGGGTTTAGTGCTTCATGAAATAACACACTTGCAGTACACACACTAGTGATTTCACCAACTGGATACGAGCAACTTCTGAAGCTTAAGGAAGTTAAGTTGGTCAACATGCCTTGAGCAAGTGTATACACCGAGGTTATACAATACAATTTTTATTTCTTTGCAAGTTTACATTGAGATTCTGTAGTTACAATAATTATTTGCAGTACAGAGAGCCACTATCATGCCATGGCATTATGAACAGACTAAATTAATGGCTTACAGACTACTTAATACTCGAGAAATTGATCATAGTTTAAGTTGTACATCTGTTTTTATTTAAAGCAGACAGTAAGTTAACTCAAGTTACAATCTTGGGACAATTTGAAGGTATTTTGTAGGTTGTGTATATCAATAGTAAATATTTAAGCTATATTATTGGAAAATAATATTGACCGTTGGTGAAAGTAGTTTACAATATGAGAATGTTACAGTATGGTGTAAGGCAGTATAGTTTTGTGCAGGTATTTATACTACAATTTAGTATTAAGTTATGTATGAACTTTGTGTATTTAAATTTTGAAGTGTTAAGATTTAGGTAATTGGGAGATCTTTTGGCAAATTGAAGTATTGAGTACTGAATATTTAGTTTCGGGTGAATAAATGGTTTTTGAGAAGTCTTAAATTGATGTTCAGACCGGGTTACTTTAGTATTTACTGGTAATGAGTTCCAAATATTGGGACCCTTTATGTGCATAGTGTGATGTGGACACTGGGTACATCAAAAAGTGATCTGTGTCTCGTGTTATGGTCGTGTGTCCTGTTAAGGTTGGTGAGAAGTTTGAGTGGGAGGTTTATGTTTGAATGTAGTGTTCTATGTATGTAGTAGGCGCAAGAATAAGTATGGATGTTCTTTACTTTGAGTAATTTTAGACTTGAATGTTGGTGGAGTATGCTGTCTGGAGTGGGAATTTATCATTCTGACTGCAGCCTTTTGCTGGGTTATTAGCGGTCGTAGGTGATTTGATGTTGTTGATCCCCATGCACAAATTCCATAGATGAGGTAAGGGTAGATGAGTGAGTGATACAGTGCAAGGAGAGCTGATTGTGGAACATAGTACCGTATCTTTGATAGTATGCCTACTATTTTAGAGATTTTCTTGGAAATTTGTTGTATATGGGTCGGGAATTTAAGGCTACTGTCAAGGTGGATTCCTAGGAAGGCGGATTCCTAGGAATCCACCTTTAGTTAGAAAGTGTTTAGACAAAGGTTAGTTGGTAAGTCTTGACCGAGTATATAGACGAGTGTAGCAAACTGTAAGATTGTCTTGTATCTTGAGATTGCCTCACGCATTATGTTCCATCTTGCAGAGTTAAAAATCATGCAAACCTTCATGTGATTATTCTGAATTTAGGTGGTTGCAAGTTTATTAGTAGAAATGTAGTGGGGGGGGGGAGAGGACGAGCCCTAGTTCTGGGTTCCACCTTGTAACTTTTGAAATAGGTAAAATTAACCCTGTATGATGTCCAATGTCGTTGTTAACTCATTTTCCTTATATCCCTCTGGCTCATTTGAGTGTAATTTCCCATTTCCTTTTTATTACTTGCCTAATAGGACCTATCCTCATCCACACTCCATGCCCTCTCAGTATATTTTGCCTTGTTCATATCCCTTATTCTTCGTTCAGGTGACTGTTGCTCTCTCTTCTGCATAGCTGATGACCTTCACCTCCAGCACTCCGGTACTAATATAAACTTTTTATAGTTAAACTTTGTGTTTTACTGGGTGAAGGCTTCACACTGGTGCTGTATATTCAAGACTAGAAAGTTAAATATTTTGAACGAGTATCTAGTTTCGTGATTGCCAGTCTTAAATTTGTTAGCCCAGGAATATGCAGTCCACCATTTTTTCCCTTTGTCTTTTTAGTCTTGCATGTCTATTTTAAGGTTTGTTAGGCACGACATTGTTTCTGAATTTGCAGTCAGGGTAGCAGTGTTATGTTCGACATCGTCTGACACTTTGCATATCATTAACGAATTGTTTTAGGTGTGTGTGGTGTGCACAGTATTTCAGCTGATGCTCCCTCAGGAGTCCTCTCGCATCCTCCAGTGTTTGTTCCGTTTAATTTTTTCTTGCTCTAGTTTCTGGTGCTGGTTCCTGCTAATGTATGAACACATTATGGTATCTTCTGTAGAACACATTATGGTATCTTCTGTAGAACACATTATGGTATCTTCTGTAGAACACATTATGGTATCTTCTGTAGAACACATTACATAATTGTCATTTTGGTCTTTTCCCCATTTGGCAGTATTATCACAATCTTTAGTAATTTTTATTGTCTGGTTATGAAATTACTTTTATTTTGTCTTTTGCATTGTTTAAATTGACCCTTACCATATTCTTGTGTTCCTGGTTTTTGCCTCATTTTATTAATGATTGAATCATGGGTATTCCCGCTGAAGATATAGGATGAGGAGGGATATAGTGCGTGAAGGGTTATAGTAAACTTTTAACAAAATTCCTTAGTCATTACCCAGGTTATCAGGAATACCAAAGTACATGTACTGGTACACAACATATCTAGAGAGATAAGGCCATGATAGAATAATAAGAGAAAAAGAAACAAACGTCGGCACCTAGTCTAGCCTAGTAAGTTTTTGCTCCCTCCCGCCTCCCTGACAGCCATCACCATGAAGGTCGCATTTGCCCTCCTCACAACCTTGTTTGTGGCTGCGTCCTGCCGCTCCGCCTACCAGCTGCCAGCGGGCGTCGAGCTCTTCAGGTCGCAGGTCATCACCTCGTTCAGCTGCGCCGGCCGCCCATACGGCTACTACGCTGACGTGGCTAATGACTGCTCCATCTTCCACATCTGCTATCCAATCAACGACGAATTTGGAAACGTAAACTCTCGTTCCTAAGTTTGATTTTTTGTTTTGTTTTGTTTTGCTTTATTAAACTCGCTTGATAGTTTCTATCAAAATCTATGGATCTAGCATCCTTGCCCATCGTATTTGTTAGTTAAGACTGCAGTAATAATTTGCTATTTTACACTTTGTTACATTTCCCCAGTTTCCATTTATAAAACTATTTGAACCGAAGATTTGCACAGTTAAATGAAGTTCAATTTTTTTTACAAAGATTTTGGAAGACGCTCAGTTCTCCTTCATCTGCGGGAACCAGACAATCTTCAGCCAGCAGTCACTGACCTGCGCAACTCCTGAGGAAGCTTACCCATGCAACCAGGCAGAGTCGCTCTACGAGTCTTCCAACGCTGATTTTGGCAAGATTCCCGAGCAGCCTAACTTCTTCTAGGATGACAGTGGCCCACTACTCTGGAAGATCATTCCACACCACAAGTGACACACGTGCAAATTCGAAAGTTTCCTGGAAATTGGTAGGGTAGTTTACTGATGTTGGACTGACCGCTCTTCATAGTGCCCCAGTCCGCGATATCTCCACTGCGAACCTTACAAGCCAAAACAAAATTAAAGTATGGCACACACGAAATCTGTTTTACTATTATAACATTCCTTGTTTTATGTTTTTATCTTCTCTTACTCTGTCTGAACCTGACGACCTTAGAGAATATGAAGGGTGGGGGGAAGTTTACCTGGAGTTTACCTGGAGAGAGTTTCGGGGGTCAACGCCCCCGCGGCCCGGTCTGTGACCAGGCCTCCTGGTGGATCAGCGCCTGATCAACCAGGCTGTTGCTGCTGGCTGCACGCAAACCAACGTACGAGCCACAGCCCGGCTGATCAGGAACTGTCTTTAGGTGCTTGTCCAGTGCCAGCTTGAAGGGGGCATAATTAGGACCAGGATCAATGGAACACAGACGAGCCATAGGAATGTTAAGTATTTCTTTACTCTCAGGGTGGCTGAAAAGTGGAATGACTTGGATGAAGCCGTGGAGGTAAACTCGGTATAATATGTACATAGTTTTCAGAGTAGATATGATGTGGCACAAGAGGCCAGAAGTCTGTGATGCCATTCAAGTTGGTTAAGGAGGCAGGGCCAAGAGCTATGTATCGACTCCCCTCAAACAAATAGGTTACTACACACATGCGTACTCGTGGGCCATTATTCCAAACGGTATAATTAAAGTTCATTCCCCTAAAGCTCTTCACTGGTGAACTACACAGGGTGCGCAATCAACTAGCCGCTTCGGCAGCAAAATCAAATTATACAAGTGCCTTATCCCTAACTAGTGTCATATGAACGCAGATAATGTCTACTACCCTACCCCCCACACAGTAGCAGACGTGTATACACAGGCACGGAAACAACTGGTGTGTGTGCACTAGTGCAGCCACTCGGTTAAGGAACGTGCCTTGATGCCGGTTAGGGGTTCTTGATCCAAGGAATTTGGCTAACTCCTGGAGCATGATTCGGTTTATACTTCAAGGATAAAGGCCTTTACTTGCGGGTCAAAGACCGAGGTTAGTGGCGTCTTTGATTGCTAGTGAAGACTCCCATTGTGCAGTTACCGTGAGTCCTTGTGTTCACTGTGGAGCATAGTACAACCCTCGCTGCTCTTGTCCTGATAGCTAGCTTAGTTGGTTCTTGGTTTACTATGTCCTAAGATTCTCAGTGTGCTCCGTTTGCCCTAGCCCAATATGCTTCTGTTCACTGTGGTCCAGAAGATCCAGGGAAAATTGGCGCGTCTCCACGCGGGGCACAAAAAATGTAGAATTCTCTTGGTTCCCGAGCCATGTTGGGTCTCGGGAAATGAACGGGCGTCGAGCTGATGCCAAGGCAAAAGCTACTGTAGCAAGCCCATTTACAATAAACTTTTGTCTTGGTGACTTAATAGGCCATGTCCATAGATATGTCCTCGGGAAGTGGTGAACCCAGTGGGTCTTACAGACTATAGGTGCAGGTTATGTAATGTTCGGCAGGAAGTGGGTGTTTAGCTTTCCTCCAACAGGAATCTTCACTTGGAAATGAATCTGAGAGTTGAGAATCGGGCGCGCACCTCACCATAGTCACATATTTGCAAGTGTTTTTGCCATGCTCTATGTAACTTGCCTGCTGCTGACTATGGAACATTTTAAGTTTGACATATCTTATACCATTTCACCCTCGTCATGGTTTTTATAATTACCGGTTTGCCTGTAGTGATCTTAGGAACTTTTAGAAGCGTCTTAACATTAATAATAATATGTATGAAAGTATAGTAGTACCAACACTTATATGGGTGTGAAGCTTGAGTTGTAAATGCTGCAGCGAGGAGGCGTTTGGAGGCAGTGGAGATGTCCTGTCTAAGGGCAATGTGTGGTGTAAATATTAGGCAGAAAATTCGGAGTGTGGAAATTAGGAGAAGGTGTGGAGTTAATAAAAGTATTAGTCAGAGGGCTGAAGAGGGTTTGTTGAGGTGGTTTGGTCATTTAGAGAGAATGGATGAAAGAATGAAATGGAGAGCGTATAAATTTGTAGGGGAAGGAAGGCGGGTTAGGGGTCGTCCTCGAAAGGTTGGAGGGAGGGGGTAAAGGAGGTGCTGTGGGCGAGGGGTTTGGACTTCCAGCAAGCGTGCGTAAGCGTGTTAGATAGTGAATGGAGATAAATGGTATTTGGGACCTGACGAGCTGTTGGAGTGTGAGCAGGGTAAAATTTAGTGAAGGGATTCAGGGAAACCGGTTATTTTATATAACCGGACTTGAGTCCTGAAAATGGGAAGTACAATGCCTGCACTCTAAAGGAGAGGTTTGGGATATTGGCAGTTTGGAGGGATATATTGTGTATTTCTATACGTATATACTTCTAAACTGTTGTATTCTGGGCACCTCTGCAAAAATAGTGATTATGTGTGAGTGAGGTGAAAGTGTTCAATGATGATGAAAGTATTTTCTTTTTGGAGATTTCTTTCTTTTTGGGTCACCCTGCCTCGGTGGGAGACGGCCGACTTGTTGAAAATATATATATATATATATATATATATATATATATATATATATATATATATATATATATATATATATATATATATAATATAATAGTGTGTGTGTGTGTGTGATGTAAATGATTTTCATTAGCACGAGCGATGATTGACCTTACCTGCATGGTCAAAGTGCACAGTAAATATCACGATTACTATATCTTGATCCAACGAAGTGATCCTATCCTCTCATTGGATCGAACCTGATTGTTTCCCATTCCCAGGCTCTGCATAACCCCTATGGGTTTAACGTTTTCCCCTGATAATAATAGTGCACTACGCATATATGATGGAATATGGCAGGAAAACTATCTTGTGAAGGAGTATGACGGGCAAAAACCATCCTTTGTAGTGTGTGTGACGGGGAAACCATCCCTCGTGGTGAAGCACGAAAGAAAACCATCCTGTGATGGGTTTGCTAACAGGGTCCTTGCTGTAACCTGTAATATGTCATGTAGATCAGGGTAGCTGCGCGGCGTTTCGGGATAAAAAAAATATTCGTAGTTTCTATTGTTTCCTGACTGTTTTCACGCGTCGTTAATTCCCATAAATTTAATGCTGCACTTAGCATCACTGAGTTATCACCTTCTGTGAACGTAAGTGTTGTGTGTAACATGAGACTTATGCCCCAGTTTATCACTGTTCCTTTTTAATTGAAACGAGGCTAACGGCAATGTGGCGCTACTTGACATCATCTATGATATTTTCAACAGTAGACTGTTTCTATTAAGTTTTTTTTTTTTTTATTCCGAAGAACGCTATAGTTACCAACCTGTAAAATGGAAGTTTCTTGACGCCGGTGAGGGTCTCTTGATTCAAGGAATTGAACCTCTTATTCTCTCCCTTGGGTCGAACCTGATTTTACCTCCAGTTATTCCCAGGTGCTGTATGACCTCTATGGATTTAGAGTTTTGCGCTATTTATAATCCATTACAAAGGATGAGTTTCATATGAGGTAATGAAATCTGCCAGTCTGAGCCCGGAGACTTCAGTGGGGAAATAAAGATCGTCAGTGATTCCACAGTGGGATATACAAGAAACTTAATGTTCAGTTGTATATTTATTAAAGGAAATGGTTTTGCTACGAGTGACTTCTACGGTCCTGTTATAGAGGCAAGAGACTGGAGTATATATAAGTGGCGGGAGTCAAGTGGCATGATGTGAGAAGGTAGCAGTAATAATAGCAGGGGTACGGTTATTAGGGTGATTGAGTTTGAGAGGGCCCTGCCAACATAGGCTAGCTGCAGTGCTCCTCCTTCTCAGCGCTATATAGTCCTTGTGGCTTAGCGCTTCTTTTTGATTATAATAATAATGCAGTGCTCCTCTATACATTGTGCATCAGGTGACAGCCATCACCTGATACACAGACGAAAAGTCTGTGAAGGCTGCCTTAACTGCTGTTAGTAAAACATTTTCCCAGAAGTCTGGGAGTTTCAACATGCCCAAACTCGCTCACGAGTAATGACTCACGAATTCATAACAACAAATATTGCAAAAAAAAAAAAAATCACAAAGGGTGGGAATCGAATCCATTACAGTTTCAAACGGATTCGTTGGACAATAAAGCAGACTGTAAATGGATGGGGTTGTAGGCGCCCTTATAAACACAAACAATAAATATAAAACAAACTCCAGGAGCGTACTCCGGTAAGCTGTCCTGATATAAAATACAGTTAGAAATAGAAATACAGATAGCTAGAGCTTTACTTAAAGAGGTTATTAATAGAGTATTCAAGAGGTTGCTAGTAGAATTACAGTAAATCAACCATTCAAATCATTATGAAGCTGTGTGTAGTTTGCAATAAATCAAACAAACGGGCTTCCACATGGATAAATTGTCATTTTTGTGGAAATTGGTGTCACGCCCCTTGTGCAGATATCCAAGAACTAGCTACAAGCAGTATTAAAACAGGGAAGTGTTTTTGGGTATGCCCAAAGGAGATAAATCTGTGGACTAAAATCACAAGGGTATTAAAAGAGGATAACATCAAAGCTGCTTTCATAGACAACCTGGAAGCTTTCTACAACAGATGGGAACATAAAAAGTCTGGGCTGAATGGTACTGCCCTTGATACTGGCCATGTAGTCAGAAACTGTAAGGCTGGAGGTGATGTCCTGGTAGTCAGTAAATGTGGGGCTGATAGTGCTGTCCTGGGAGACAGTAATGGTGAAGCTGGAGGTGCTGTCCTGGGAGACAGTAATGGTGAAGCTGGAGGTGCTGTCCTGGGAGACAGTAATGGTGAAGCTGGAGGTGCTGTCCTGGGAGACAGTAATGGTGAAGCTGGAGGTGCTGTCCTGGGAGACAGTAATGGTGAAGCTGGAGGTGCTGTCCTGGGAGACAGTAATGGTGAAGCTGGAGGTGCTGTCCTGGGAGACAGTAATGGTGAAGCTGGAGGTGCTGTCCTGGGAGACAGTAATGGTGAAGCTGGAGGTGCTGTCCTGGGAGACAGTAATGGTGAAGCTGGAGGTGCTGTCCTGGGAGACAGTAATGGTGAAGCTGGAGATGCTGTCCTGGGAGACAGTAATGGTGAAGCTGGAGGTGCTGTCCTGGTTTAGTTTAATATGTTTATTATGCACCCCATACCCATCCTGTGGGCGGTAGTCAAAAGATTACAGAGGTACATAATTGGTCCAGGGACTGGACTCCAAAGTTTTGATAGCTGAGCAAGTTACAGAGGTAATGAATTCACAATTTACAAAGGTAATGAACTCACAATTTACAAAGGTAATGAACTCCAGGTAGGTCTAGTCACAATCATGACAAGTTACAAAGGTATTTACAGATTACAGAGGTACGTAATGGGTCCAGGGACTGGGCTCCCAAAGTTGTGATGACTGAACTAGGTACAAGGTAATGAACTCACAAGTTACAAAGGTAATGCATCCTGTAAGAATGGTTACTTACGTTTATACATGGCTACAATCATGAACAAATTATAGTGTAATGAGCAATTCCCACTTCCACACCCGGTCACAACTGTAGTGAGTTATTGGTGCAAATATTGATTGTTGAGACACACACACACACACACACACACATATACAAATTCATACACACACACACACACACACACATAAACACACACACACAGAAGGGGCTCCAGAAAGACGGAGAGGTGGGGACACAGTACACACAACCGAGGAAGAAGTGAAGAGGCTTCTGAGTGAGCTAGATACCTCAAAGGCAATGGGGCCAGATAACATCTCTCCATGGGTCCTGAGAGAGGGAGCAGAGGCGCTATGTGTACCCCTAACAACAATATTCAATACATCTATCGAAACAGGGAGATTGCCTGAGGCATGGAAGACAGCAAATGTGGTACCAATCTTTAAAAAAGGAGACAGACATGAAGCACTAAACTACAGACCAGTGTCACTGACATGTATAGCATGCAAAATCATGGAAAAGATTGTCAGGAGAAGAATGGTGGAACATCTAGAAAGGAATGATCTCATCACCAGCAGACAACATGGTTTCAGAGACGGGAAATCCTGTGTCACAAACCTACTGGAGTTCTATGACATGGTGACAGCAGTAAGACAAGAGAGAGAGGGGTGGGTGGATTGCATTTTCTTAGACTGCAAGAAGGCGTTTGACACAGTACCACACAAGAGATTAGTGCAAAAACTGGAGGACCAAGCAGGAATAACAGGGAAGGCACTGCAATGGATCAGGGAATACTTGTCAGGAAGACAGCAGCGAGTAATGGTACGAGGCGAGGTGTCAGAGTGGGCACCTGTGACCAGCGGGGTCCCACAGGGGTCAGTCCTAGGACCAGTGCTGTTTCTGGTATTTGTGAACGACATGACGGAAGGAATAAACTCCGAGGTGTCACTGTTTGCAGATGACGTGAAGTTGATGAGAAGAGTTCATTCGATCGAAGACCAGGCAGAAATACAAAGGGATCTGGACAGGCTGCAGACCTGGTCCAGCAACTGGCTCCTGGAGTTCAATCCCACCAAGTGCAAAGTCATGAGGATTGGGGAAGGGCAAAGAAGACTGCAGATGGAGTACAGTCTAGGGGGTCAGAGACTACAAACATCACTCAAGGAAAAAGATCTTGGGGTGAGTATAACACCAGGCACATCTCCTGAAGCGCACATCAACCAAATAACTGCTGCAGCATATGGGCGCCTGGCAAACCTCAGAACAGCATTCCGACATCTTAATAAGGAATCGTTCAGGACCCTGTACACCGTGTACGTTAGGCCCATATTGGAGTATGCGGCACCAGTTTGGAACCCACACCTAGCCAAGCATGTAAAGAAACTAGAGAAAGTGCAAAGGTTTGCAACAAGACTAGTCCCAGAGCTATGAGGTATGTCCTATGAGGAGAGGTTAAGGGAAATCAACCTGACGACACTGGAGGACAGGAGAGATAGGGGGGACATGATAACGACTTACAAAATACTGAGAGGAATTGACAAGGTGGACAAAGACAGGATGTTCCAGAGACTGGACACAGTAACAAGGGGACACAGTTGGAAGTTGAAGACACAGATGAATCAAAGGGATGTTAGGAAGTATTTCTTCAGCCACAGAGTAGTCAGGAAGTGGAATAGTTTGGGAAGCGATGTAGTGGAGTCAGGATCCATACATAGCTTTAAGCAGAGGTACGATAAAGCTCATGGTTCAGGGAGAGTGACCTAGTAGCGACCAGTGAAGAGGCTGGGCCAGGAGCTTGGACTCGACCCCTGCAACCTCAACTAGGTGAGTAGGTGAGTAACTAGGTGAGTACACACACACACACACACACACTCATACACACACACACACTCAGATACACTCATACACATACACACAAACACACACACACACACTCAGATACACTCATACACACAAACACACACACACACACACACACACACACACACACACACACACACACACACACACACACACACACACACACACATGCACACATGCACACATGCACACATGTGGTAATGCTTTATTTACAGCTAGCAAAGTCAGGGTATTTCTCCAGAATGGTCTGCAATATACCACTGTGGATAAAGTACTTTGCCATTTCTTGAACATTTCTGAGCGAGTTGTTTCTAAATTCATTAATTTTATCACACTCCAGTACATAATGACGCAGGGTGTGACAATAGTCCATCTGGCAAAGTTTACATTTCGTTTGGTCTACATCTGGTGGTGGTGATTTAACCTGCCAAAGATACTTGTAACCCAGCCGGAGCCGGGCAGTAGTGACATACAAGAGTCTGCTTATTTTGTTGGATGCACCATAGACATGTGGCTCCTCCTGCATGATAGAATGATGATAGATGGACTCACTGGTGTCAATCTCCCTGAGCCTTAAGTCCATAAAATTCAGTTGAAGTTATTTTCGTATTATTGTTCTCAAACTACTACCTGACAAGCCAAGATTGTAATCTACTCCCTCTTTGAAAGCATACAGCTTAGCCAATTTATCAGTTCTATCATGCATCTGAAGACCAATGTGAGATGGAATCCACAGCATGTGCACTCTGACTCCACTGTCCACAATCCTACCATACCTGTGTCTGGCTTCTGACACAAGCATGCAACAATTTATGCTTAATGAGTTGAGAGCATTTATGGATGACAGAGAATCAGTTACAATTAAACTGTCAATCTTTGATACATAGATGCATTTCAGTGCAAGGAGTATGGCAAACAGTTCTGTCTGAAGGGTAGAGGCCCAATTATTGATGCGTGCTCCAATTTCTTTAAGAGAGCCATCGGGAGACAGTAATGATGAAGCTGGAGATTTTGTCCAGGTAGTCGGGAATTATACGCAGGAAGGAATGCATATAAATGACCTCATAGGGGACAGGAGCCGTAGTGGGGAAACAAGTGTAGTCAAAGATAAGATAAAACCAATATTGCAAACAAGAAATACAACAGGAAATAGCAAACAAGAGGACTCCACTAGCAATAGTGAGGATATATTACCAAAAACAACTGGTGGGAGCTCCATTGTTGGTGCTAGGGAAGAGAGGAATAAGACAGGTAAACATGCACCAACAGGGAATACAGTCACAGAAACCCAAGGCAAACGGAAACCAAGCCTGTGCACATACTATGCACTTGGTATCTGCAGACATGGGAAATCTGGAAAAACAGATGGGACGTGCAACTATGACCACCCTAGAAAATGCCGTGCCCATATGACAAGAGGAAAATGCAAACTCCCTTCCTGTAAGCTTTTTCACCCTGAAATGTGTACCTCTTCAGTACAGGAAAGACTGTGCTATAACTTAAATTGCCAGGCACACCATCTAAAGGGGACAAAAAGATACAAAACATCCAGGCCATGGGAAAACCTGGGTAGCCACAGCCACTCAAGAGGGAGAGGTTTTTTAGTGCCAGGAAGGAAAAAAAACTGGCAGGAAATGGCAGAAATTGTACACCAAATCCAGTCATTCCTGGAGTGGAACCACAGTCGATGGCCTCCACTCCAAACCAACAGATACAGATACTAATGCCAGAAAAACATCCCCCCCCCAGTACCAACAATACCACCAGTCCGATGACATTCTTCTTTGCAAATATACAGGGTCTAAAGCCAGCAACAACAAAATACCTTTCATCCGTGGACTGCTTGCAGAGGCAAAGGCAATGTTCGCGGCTTTCACTGAGACCCACATAAAGGATCACTTAGACAACGAAATATGGATCCCAGGTTACAACCTATACAGATGTGACAGAGTGAACAGGCAAAGGGGGGGGGGGCGGTTTGCCTGTACATTGCGGAGTCACTTGTTTGCACAGAACTGCTTAATGCCTCAAATGATGTAGTGGAAGTTTTAGCAGTAAAGGCCGAGAACCAAAACCTAGTCATTGTTGTAGTCTACAAGCCTCCGGATGCAACATCCCAGCAATTCCAGGAACAGCTGTTAAAAATTGACCACTGTCTGGAAAATCTTCCAGCTTCTGCACCCAACATCTTGCTCCTGGGGGATTTCAACTTAAGGCACCTAAAATGGAAGAATATAGCAAATAATATTGTTGCAGTAATAACACCAGGAGGCAGCTCTGAAGAAAAATCACACTCATATGAGCTTTTAAATCTCTGCACAAAATTCAATTTAAACCAGCAAATAATAGAGCCTACTAGAATGGAGAATACACTAGACCTCATCTTCACTAACAATGATGATCTGATAAGAAATGTCACCATATCAAAAATAATATACTCAGATCACAACATAATTGAGGTTCAGACATGTATGAGCAGAGCCCCAGACCGACAAAATGAGATTAGTCACGAGGGAGCATTCACCAAATTCAACTTCAACAACAAAAACATAAAGTGGGACCAAGTAAACCAAGTCCTAACCGATATAAGCTGGGAAGATATACTAAGCAACACAGACCCCAACTTATGCCTAGAACAGATTAACTTGATGGCACTCGATGTATGCACAAGACTTACTCCTCTAAGAAAAAGGAGGAGTAGATGTAAAATAGAGACAGGCGCTCTCTTTACAGGCGATGGAAAAGAATAACAGAGCGGCTAAAAGAGGTCAATCTATCTGAAATGCGTAGGGAGACACTGGTCAGAGAAATAGCAAACATCGAACTTAAGCTAAAGGAATCTTATAGGAGTCAGGAATCGCGGGAAGAACTAAAAGCCATAAATGAAATCGAAAGAAACCCAAAGTATTTCTTCTCCTATGCCAAATCAAAGTCGAGAACAACGTCCAGTATTGGGCCCTTACTTAAACAAGATGGGTCCTACACAGATGACAGCAAGGAAATGAGTGAGCTACTCGAGTCCCAATATGACTCAGTTTTTAGCAAGCCACTAACCAGACTGAGAGTCGAAGATCAAAATGAATTTTTTATGAGAGAGCCACAGAATTTGGTTAACACAAGCCTATCTGATGTTATCCTGACGCCAAATGACTTCGAACAGGCGATAAATGACATGCCCATGCACTCTGCCCCAGGGCCAGACTCATGGAACTCCGTGTTCATCAAGAACTGCAAGAAGCCCCTATCACGAGCCTTTACCATCCTATGGAGAGGGAGCATGGACACGGGGGTCGTCCCACAGTTACTAAAAACAACAGACATAGCCCCACTCCACAAAGGGGGCAGTAAAGCAACAGCAAAGAACTACAGACCGATAGCACTTACATCCCATATCATAAAAATCTTTGAAAGAGTCCTAAGAAGCAAGATCACCACCCATCTAGAAACCCATCAGTTACACAACCCAGGGCAACATGGGTTTAGAACAGGTCGCTCCTGTCTGTCTCAACTATTGGATCACTACGACAAGGTCCTAGATGCACTAGAAGACAAAAAGAATGCAGATGTAATATATACAGACTTTGCAAAAGCCTTCGACAAGTGTGACCATGGCGTAATAGCGCACAAAATGCGTGCTAAAGGAATAACAGGAAAAGTCGGTCGATGGATCTATAATTTCCTCACTAACAGAATACAGAGTAGTAGTCGACAGAGTAAAGTCCGAGGCAGGCACGGTGAAAAGCTCTGTTCCACAAGGCACAGTACTCGCTCCCATCTTGTTCCTCATCCTCATATCTGACATAGACAAGGATGTCAGCCACAGCACCGTGTCTTCCTTTGCAGATGACACCCGAATCTGCATGACAGTGTCTTCCATTACAGACACTGCAAGGCTCCAGGCGGACATCAACCAAATCTTTCAGTGGGCTGCAGAAAACAATATGAAGTTCAACGATGAGAAATTTCAATTACTCAGATATGGTAAACACGAGGAAATTAAATCTTCAGAGTACAAAACAAATTCTGGCCACAAAATAGAGCGAAACACCAACGTCAAAGACCTGGGAGTGATCATGTCGGAGGATCTCGCCTTCAAGGACCATAACATTGTATCGATCGCATCTGCTAGAAAAATGACAGGATGGATAATGAGAACCTTCAAAACGAGGGATGCCAAGCCCATGATGACACTCTTCAGGTCACTTGTTCTATCTAGGCTGGAATATTGCTGCACACTAACAGCACCTTTCAAGGCAGGTGAAATTGCTGACTTAGAAAATGTACAGAGAACCTTCACGGCGCGCATAACGGAGATTAAACACCTCAATTACTGGGAGCGCTTGAGGTTCCTGAACCTGTATTCCCTGGAATGCAGGCGGGAGAGATACATGATTATATACACCTGGAAAATCCTAGAGGGACTAGTACCGAACTTGCATACGAAAATCACTCACTACGAAAGCAAAAGACTTGGCAGACGATGCAACATCCCCCCAATGAAAAGCAGGGGTGTCAATAGCACGTTAAGAGACCATACAATAAGTGTCAGGGGCCCGAGACTGTTCAACTGCCTCCCAGCATACATAAGGGGGATTACCAACAGACCCCTGGCAGTCTTCAAGCTGGCACTGGACAAGCACCTAAAGTCGGTTCCTGATCAGCCGGGCTGTGGCTCGTACGTTGGTTTGCGTGCAGCCAGCAATAACAGCCTGGTTGATCAGGCTCTGATCCACCAGGAGGCCTGGTCACAGACCGGGCCGCGGGGGCGTTGACCCCCGGAACTCTCTCCAGGTAAACTCCAGGTAAACTCCAGTAGTTCGAAAATCGAAAATTCGCAGGCCAGCATGTTTAACCACTGGTCCATGCCAGTCTAACAAGTTTCATCCATCTAGGTACATTTCTTTACACCATACAAATGTTAGCATGGACCCCCTGCTAACATTCCTATGGTGAGTCATGATGGTGCCTTTGAGACTTCAGCTATGCCACCTGCATTTGTGTCCAATGGGATCCACTGGCCACAAATGTATTTCTATACACCATTATACCTAGTTGGATGAATCTTGAGGCCAGCATAGACTAATGGTTAAGTACATTGGCCTGAGAGTTTAAGGACGTGCCCTCCTGCTGCTGCTGCTCGTCTTCCTCCTGCTGCTGCTCCTCTTCCTCCTCCTGCTCCTCTTCCTCCTCCTGCTCCTCTTCCTCCTTCTCCTTTCGCAGCATACCACCTGACTCCTGCCACTATATATGCTCCATTCTTACTTGCCTCTGTTTTAACACTGAAGAAGTCACTCATGACGAAACATTTCCTTTAACAAATCATCTTCAAGTTCTGTAGATGCTACACGTGCAACTATATATGCATGTGTGTACACTCATATGAGTTTTCTTCAAATTTCTTAATAGTTCTTGTAGCATTTCCTTTCATCTCCATGAGGAAATGGGCGAGAATGCTTTCTCCATAAGCCATACTTGTTGCAGAAGGCAACTAAATTGTCGGGAGTAAGATGGGTTAGTAGCCCCTTCTTTGTAAATAACTAAGACAGAACATTTTAAAGGTGGGTTGTTTTAATATGCGTGGATACAACAGATATGAATTATTATTGGGGAGCATTAAACCCGTAGGGATTATACAGTGCTGGGGGGGGGGGGAATGGAATGCATTCAGGGTCAACTCGGGGAATTGGAGGACACTGATGTGAAGAATTGATTGTGAAAATTGATTGTGAATGTTATGACTGAAAAGAAACTGGATGTCGTTAGCTAGAAATGCAATTGCTGTTTTGTTAGCTTGTTGGTTGATTCAAATGGGATTATAAGCCAACTTGAGAGGTATATCTGTCCCGTGTTCACTCAAGGATACCATTTTCACAAGGGTGTACAAGGAATAAATTTTAAAGGTTATGTATCAAAATAATAAACTAATGTGAAAATATATTTGTTGAATAGCATTTATCATATTGGATAAACCACAATGGTGCTCACTAAATCCCTCTACCATGTGGTGGCTGTTTATGGGGGATTTGAAAATGTAGGATATACATGTACATAAGATAAGAGAGAAGATTTCGTTCGGATTTTTAACCCCGGAAGGTTAGCCACCCAGGATAACCCAAAAAAGTCAGTGCGTCATCGAGGACTATCTAACTTATTTCCATTGGGGTCCTTAATCTTGTCCCCCAGGATGCGACCCACACCAGTTGACTAATGCCCAGGTACCTATTTGCTGCTAGGTGAACAGGACAACAGGTGTAAGGAAACGTGTCAAAATGTTTTCACTCGCCAGGATTCGAACCCGGGCCCTCCGTGTGTGAAGCGGGAGCTTTAGCCACCAGGCCACATGTATAAGAAACCTTAAAAATATTGAAACAGGAAAAAAAGCAGTAAAATACGTACAAAATTCAACAATTTATTCTATATACAAAATTTTTATATACTTATTATGTAGGAACCTGACATCCAGGAAAAGTCATTAACATACAAAAATATGAGGAGCATTGAAGGTAAAGGACATCAGATGCATGTGGCCTTATCATCGTTGTGTTGTGAGGAGGTACTGGCCTAAAATGTAATGGTACATAGTAGGCTTTACAGTCTAGTCATTACATAAAAGTAAATACACACAAAATTCTTTGGCCAGCAATATTGCTTGATCTAGTCTAATATCACTAACATGGTACAGTAATTTAAGCTTCACCTTTCTATTAATTTTGTTGAAATTTGTTCAGTTAAAAGAAAAAACACTAAGTTCTATTATCAGTTTCCTCCTGGCACAAATTAAAAAAAAAAAATTTAGTGTTCACATTAGCACTCCCTTTTTCATTAAAAAATTTCATCTTGCTAATATTTAAATTTAACAAATTCAAGTTGTCTGTCATTTCTATGATTTGAAACTTAATATTTTCTGAAATTATCTGTATTATAAATGTAACAGTGCATCTGTTTTTTATTATTTTGTATAATATTTTTGACTGGCTTAAAGTGAAAAGATGCAAGAAAATATAAAAGTGTTTGTGTTTCAACTCTATTCCACTAATAAGATAAAAAAAAAGAGAGAATAAAATGCACACATCCATTCTCTTAAGTTTTGGTATATACACAAGTCACAAGGGCTTGTGTGTGCGTGAACATGAAAATCTGTATACCACTACACAGATGTGTAATTACCTATGGTAGGTTACAGACTTTGAGCTTCATCTCTTGTACATTTTTTTTTTTTTTTTAAACTAAAGAGATATTATTGAAGTTATTTCAGTGGTCATTGAAGGAGCCAAGTAAAAAAGGGCTGGGGTAACTGTTGCTCACACTAGCACTGTTCTTGGTATGGGCCTTTGGAATGTTGGTAGCCAGATTTATCTTAGAGTATACCTGGAGGGGATTTTGAAGGTCAACACCCCCACAGCCCAGTTCATGACCAGGTCTTGTGGTGGAATCAGGAACTGATCAACCAGGCTGTTACTGCTGGCTATGCACAAACTGACATATGAGCCAAGCTTGTTCATAGTATCAACAGTTGAGGGTGAAGGTTCATTTGTTTCGAAGAAAGTTTTTGCTTTTTGTTTTTTACCCTAGAATATTTGAGCTTTCCAAGTTTTATAATATCTGTTGACCTGTTAAATCTATTTGAATAGTATATTTGTTTGCAAGTTTCCATTTATTCTTGTGAGGGCTGTGGAGTACCACTTCACTATTTGCCACATAAGCTGCCCTGTGTTTATGAGAGTCAAGTTAAAGTTTTTGGACCCTGTCTTTCAATCAGTAATCACCCATTTGTGTATGTAAGCCATAGAAATGTGTCCAGTTCTTGAGTTTGCTGTATTGGCACTGGATGCAAAATTCTAAAGTTAACAGACATCACTATTCTAAGCATTATAGATCATTCTTAAATACATTATTCAGTATTTTATTTCCTTAATTTATCAAAAAGAAGTGATAAATATTAAATGGAGCCCCCATATCGTTCCTAGTACAGAGTACTGTAATTGTTTGCTAACAAGGCAATTTATGGTAAAATAATAAAAATACTAATGGATGAGTGTGGTAGAAGGTTGACAGAGGATCTGGAAAGAGACCAGTAATAGCTGAACAAGTAGCTGTGATAGTATAATCCATATAAATACGACCTAATGAAGGTAACAGACTGGTAAGGGACACAAGTTACATATTCAAACGAGGAAAGAGACTTCACCTATTATTCCACACTTTTACCAGAAATGCACAAACACAGCAGCAACACATGTTAACTGTCATGGAAAGTCCAAAGTTGTACATCCAGACTGTTGCGTGAGCTGAGGGAATTAAGCCATGATCAAAGAATGCAAGATATTGGGCTCTTATCTCTGGAAATGGAATTAAAAGAGACCCTGATCCGAGTATACAAAATACTCCAGGGCATAGAAAAGTTAAACAAGGAAAGTCACATTACCAATGGAAGAACCAGAACAATAAGACTGGTGGAAACTACAAAATCAATAGTCAAACATTTAGATATGCTTTTACAAAGTAAAGTGGAATGACTGGAAGCAGAATCCACACAAGTGCTCAAAAGTAAAGATAAAGTCAATTCATACTGGTTGATCAAAAGTGAGGCTAAAGTCTAGAGCTCTTACCCTCTACCCCCTACCATGCAAACTCTCATAGTATATGTAAAATTATGGAGATGACACAAACACACTTGATCAGATCATATGGCAACTAATTTGAGTAGGGCATAGCTGACATATGTAGACTCTTATAAGCAAAAGGAGACTTATTATGTTTCACCCACATGAGGCTTCTTCATGTCTGTGAACCATCACAATAAAAACATCTTTATTATGCCTTTCTAATCCACAAATTTAATGTGAATGTGTCAACAGTACTTTAGGGCAACATATTCAATCTAGAAAAAAATTAAACCATTTATGTAGTATTACGGTCTGGAGTTTTGAGACTCTCTGATCGCGGGTTCTATCCCCACCCGTGGTATGGTTAGC
Source organism: Cherax quadricarinatus (assembly GCF_038502225.1). Classification (NCBI taxonomy): domain Eukaryota; kingdom Metazoa; phylum Arthropoda; class Malacostraca; order Decapoda; family Parastacidae; genus Cherax; species Cherax quadricarinatus. The sequence continues at coordinate 12,359,794 of NC_091309.1, forward strand.
TTATTTTCACCTTGCTAAAAAAAAAAAAAAGTTACCAGTACCTTTCTAAAGACTAGTTTAGACCAATACCTCCAATATAATGTTACATGAAGCTTCAGGCAGTTTCATAAAAGGTGGAATATTTGTTAATCTCCTATTATACTTGCCGATTGTGGACACGGACAAATATAATCATATTCTTTATGCATAGTGAAAGAGTGTAAGCTACCATTCACTTATTTCATTTCCATGATCACTACTTACTACATTTCAACAATTTGAACTTGGGGTAGCTAGAAAATTTGTAATTCCTTAATAAAATTGTACAATAAAGTAAAAAAAAATTCTACCTTTCATAAATTTAGCCCATAAGTAGGATTCCTACACAAATTTAAACTAATGTAAACTTGCAATACTTGACACACACTTCAGTTATCTGAATTTAGAGCCACATGGGAAGTGCATTCTGGTATTTAATCCAAGTGAAATGAAAAACACAAGATACAACTGAAAGGTGTCTCGTGATCAAAACATTTGATTAATCCAAATGAAAAGACAAATAATACAGAAGTATAATCAATAATTTCACAATTAAAAATAATATATACCAGTCATATATATTAAAAATTGAGAATAATGACAATATTTACAGTATAGTAGTTGAATTTAGGAAGCATAAAAAATAAAACTTGCTGTGCTGTACAAGCACTGATACAAAAGTTATTGCATGGGATAAATAAAACTAATGAATATATAAACACTAATTCTAGTACAGTATTAAAATCTAAATACACTTTGTGCATAAAAATTAATCTAATAGTAATGTAATGGAAGCCTATTTTAGAAAAATACAAATAAAGCAGATAAATATATGAAAGTTTAGATAGCAACAAAGGAAAATCTATAAAAAAAAAATTAAAACATGTTTACAACCTAAACACAATTACATAGAAGAAAATTGCATATGTAAGTATTTAGGACAAAAAAAAATCCAGAAACTGATATTGAATCACTTAAGCCGGATTATACATGCCATAAGCAGCACAAAATAGTTTACTGGAAAGGTATAAAGTACTACAAAAGCTGTATTTTATTAATGACAGAGAGAGTAAATCCCCTTTTCAACAACCTTCTTAAGCAAGTACTGTAACTAGACTTAAAATATCTTAAATGAAGAATTCCTGGGTGTGATCTCAACATTGTCAGACGGGGTCTTGGTTTTCTAGAAATATATGTGTATCTCATCTAAAATTTAAGGTAGAGGAAGCACAAGAATCCATGCAAGTTCTTATAATGGCTTATTCCAGAATAACTTGAGCTTTTAAGCATATGTGAAGTTTACGTACTGGGGAAATTTTTTTTTTTTTTTGTACAATCTGAGCTGAAGTATACAAATATTTTATAACATTAGCTAATCATCTAATGAACATGAAATATTTTTCAAGTTTTTTAGTTTTGCCTTAATGAATTCTTTAGTGTATGGCCTATATAGTGGACCCTCAGTTATCGGCCATTCCGCTTATCGGCCAACTCAGTTATCAGCCGATTTTTTGGCTTCTGGTTATCGGCCGTTATTTCGCTTATCGGCCATATGGGACGAGTCAACCCACCAGTCGCTCACGCATTCGTGAGTCAGTCTGGCTGTGTCTCTGGGCGAGTAAGGACACTTCTGCTCATTCATCCAAACATCAAGGAAGCTAATGTTGCAAAAGGGAGTTTAGCAGGGAGTGTAGCAGGCAGGCAGGGAAACAGGGAGTGCAGAAGAGAGGCAGGGAGTGTAGCAGGGAAATGGAGTGTGGAAAGGAGGCAGGGAATGTAGCAGGGAAACATTGTGTGTGGAAGGGAGGCAGGGAAACAGGGAGTGTGGAAGGGAGGCAGGGAGTGTAACAAGCAGGCAGGGAGTGTAGTAGGGAGGCAGGGAGTGTAGCATGGAGGGAGTGTAACAGGCAGACAGGGAGTGTATTAATGAGGCAGTGTGTAGCAGGGAGTGTAGGAGGAAGGCAGGGAAAGAGAAAGGTGGTAGGCCTACATATGAAAGAATGGGTCTGTGTGGGCAATGTGCACAGTATTAAAAAAATCCTGCAGCACACAGTGCATAATGAGAAAAAAAAACTCTGACAGTTTTTTTTATTTAAAACAGCGATTTTGCAGTGTATTTTTGTATGGTATTTATTGTGGTATTCTCGTTTTCTTGGTCTCATTTTACAGAATGAAAAACATATTACAGAAATTGAGATGATTTTGATTGGTTTCGCAATGAAAAGTACTGTACCTTGGATAGCTGAAATCAGTAAATGGTGGTTTCTTGTACTCATTCAATAGAACAAATGGAGTTCTAGCGAAATAGCTATGACTTTTGCCAACTGGTACATTGGAACTGGCTGAAAATAGGTCTCAAAGTGGGCGAAATCACTGATGCATAAACATCGTCGAGACTGCTAATTTTGCGAGAGCATATTTCCGTAAGTGTTCCATCAAATTTCATACTTTTGGTGTCATTAGGATTGGGAAAAGTTTGTCATTTCATAAGAAAGAATAATTTTTTTTTTTTTTTTTTTTCAAAAATTTTCGACCCTGAGAACAAGTTTAGGAGAGGGCCCCTCGACCCTGAAAGGGATAAATCTTTAAAAAATATAATTTTTGTTGATATTTTTGGGTGTCTGGAATGGATTAATTGTATTTACATTAATTCTTATGGGAAATATTTCGGTTTTAGGCCATTTCAGTTTTAGGCCGGCCTCCTGGAATGGATTACAACCGATAACTGAGGGCCCACTGTGCTACCTTAACAGAACTTGAACAAAGGGCAGGGTTAAAGGTGTTTAGCTACCATGTATCTAATCTTTATAAGTAAGCCAACATGGTTTTTTGTACACTGAGATGGCCCAGAATATTTGGATTAATTTATGCTCAGGGTTGTTAGATTTATAGAAATTTTAAATTTCTTCATTGAAAATTTAAAAAAGAAAATATCTCCCTTATTTGGAACTTTCTGGGAATTCAGTTAAAATTTATTTTCTGAACTTTATCAAATTCCCACTTTGAGAGTTCCAGATAAGAGAAATATAAGGTATAACCTTCACATTTTATCATTTATAATTATTATACATAAATACATATCCATCTGCATAAACACATTCTTGGAGAATGTAACCTAAGTTATACCTGAATATTTGGCTAAATATTCTTAACTTTGCTACTGTACTGCAATAGTGCAAATAAACGAGAGATTTTTTTTCCTTTCTGAATTTTGCCTAACTTTGATGTCACTCATGTTATATACTTTAAATTTAAATAGAATACTCAGCAAGCATTACCAATATACAACAAAGGGTTAAAAAAATAGTTCTGTATGTGTGGGTAAAGGGGAAACTACCAGATATACTAGAGTACTGTACATGTGTCCCCACCAATAAACCATCAAACATTTAAACTTAACACACAAGTGGTAACTAAACAGACTTAAAAAAGACTTTATAGAGGAAGGTTATGTAGCCCAAATACAGAAAGATCTGAAGAAAAGTTGCATATCAGAACAGTTCGCTCTGTTAAAGCCTTATCAAGTCGTGGTAACTAATCGTCATGTGTAGACCATGTCTCAGAATATTGGGATATATCAGAGTAGTAATGGTGATTTCTCTTATATGGACTAATTCATGCTCGAGGCTGCTTGAATTACAGAAATTGTAAATTTCTCCTGGTAAAAATTCAACAGTGACACTTTGTCCCAATAAAAGTTGGTTTTATAGTTTGTCTTTTTTTCAGTATTGTCATCAATATACTATTTGAAGCCAACACCAAGACCTGATACAGGAAAAGAAAAAATCTAACTCCTTTTCATTACACTGCAACAGATTCCTGTTGTAAGGCAGAGGCAAGAAAAATATAAAGATGTGATTTCAGCCCTGAGACAAAGGAAGATCTAGTTTAATCCATGGAATCTGTAAAATGCTCAGAAATAGGTGTTTATATATTAAGGTGTCCTTTGTTTTATGCTGTAGATGTGTTTCAGGCCATGGCAGCTATACTAAGCTCAATCAGGCTATAACACTTAATTGTACATAAAAACTGTCGGTATGTTTTGTGAACTGTACCAATTGCATACAGTGAATGTATAAGTGCACTGCTAAATGGCAGGGCTCCATGCTACAAATGATCACTTGTACACCACAGACAGGCATTCACTCACAGCATGGGGTCTCAATCACCTCTTCCACTACTCTCTTCAACAATGTGTATACACAAGTGGTCATATTACACGGGATCATTCTCACTCCGTGGACTGGCTGCTAGTCAGATGTGGCCCGGTGGCCTGGTGGCTAAAGCTCCCGCTTCACACACGGAGGGCCCGGGTTCGATTCCCGGCAGGTGGAAACATTCGACACGTTTCCTTACACCTGTTGTCCTGTTCACCTAGCAGCAAATAGGTACCTGGGTGTTAGTCGACTGGTGTGGGTTGCATCCTGGGGGACAAGATTAAGGACCCCAATGGAAATAAGTTAAGACAGTCCTCGATGACGCACTGACTTTCTTGGGTTATCCTGGGTGGCTAACCCTCCGGGGTTAAAAATCCGAACGAAATCTTATCTTATCTTATACCCAGAGAATGAATGGTGAAATGCTGGAAAAGCTGTTTCTAATATACATTACTGTAATTATAAAGTAAAATGTGCAGCAGTGGAATGGTGCCTGCTTTAAAAAAAAGTGACCAAGCTAGAAAATGTCTAAAAACAAACAAAATTACTTTGATGTACAAAATATGTGCTGTGAAGAAAAGCTGATAGCATAAGTTATGCCATTACTAGCTGACAGAAAAAGAGGAGACATGATAACCACATTCAAAATTATAAAATATGAAAGAACTGACAAGGAAAATTTTCTAATCTCTTCAACTGGCAGAACATACGAAGTAACAAGAAATGCCCCCCCCCCCCCAAAAAAAAAAAAAAAAAAAAAAATCTTTGAAGTATAATACAGTGGTTCTTAACCTTTTTTGGCAGCAACCCAAAATCCTATTAAGAATCTATGCAACCCATATGTTGATACTCTAAATTTGCAACACTAGTGAAAAAAAAAGTAACAAAAACCAAAGGTAAATGGAAATATTTTAATAATGTGACTAATAAAACAGAAATCACAATGAATATCCATAAGAAATACAACAACTATTCGATAGGTGGATTGGGGTATCGTCTGAGACATGGCAGTAATTGACAAAACTCCTGGCACTACATGGTATTTTAACAAGCTCCTCATATTAGGCTGATTTAGATGACAGACCGCATCTTACATCATGCTCTGGTTGTAAACAGTTTCTATACTTTGTGACAGTGCTCAAAATCATCTTTCACATAGGAAGTTGTAACAAAGGGAAAGGACCACTTTTAGGGCTAATGTAGCATTTAACATGAATTAAACAAACAAAACATTCATCTCCAAGAATTTTTTTTACTTTTTTTGTAAAGCCAAGATTAAGATGTTCTTCCTTGTACTGACTTTTAGCCATAATTTCTAAGTATAAAATAATTATCCTGAAAAGATTACAGAAATGACTAATACAAGTTATGAAATAGCACCAGTAGTTATAGTGGTAATTATAATACGTTGGAACCCCGGATTTCGTACTTAATCCACTCCAAAATGTCGGTCTAAATCCAAAACGTATGAAAACCAAAGTAATATTTCCCATAAGAAGTAATGTAAATACAATTAATCCATTTCAGACACCCAAAAATATTAACAAAAAATACATTTTTTAAAGAATAACTATAGTTTTACATACAGAAAAAAAATGAGAAACTAATATAATTGACTAGTTTTAATGATAAATGAACATTACATACCTTTATTGAAGACTTGGTGGCATAATGAAGAAGGTGAGGAGGGGAGAGGAAGTTGAGGTTATTGTTTGGAAGGGGAATCCCCATAAGGACTTCAGGTATCAAAGCCCTCTCTAGGGTTACTTCCATTCTGTCTTTTACTGGCACTGGACCCCGTGTTGCACTAAAAATCTGTCCAGAGAGCTCTGTTTCTGGCATCTCTTCAAGATTTGCCTAAAATGGGACAAGGTATTGTCACTAAACGTGTTGCAGATACAGTTTGTATCAGCTTGGTCAGAATGATATTTTTCAACAAAAGTTTGCAACTCATTCCAATTTGCACACATGTCCTTAATCACTGAAGAATGCACCTTCTCTCCTCTCTCTTCCTCCTCTGAAGCAATTTCCTCAGCTGTGGTCTGTTGTTGTTCCAGATGAAAGTCTTGCAGCTCTTCAGTGGTTAGCTCTTCCCTGTGGTCCTCCACCAATTCTTTGACATCCTGGCCACTCACATCCAACCCCATGGACTTCCCCAAAGACACAACAGATTCCACAACAGGCATCGAGTCAACAGGGTTGGCCTCAAACCCTTCAAAATCGCCACTTTCGTATTTTTCTACAATCTTTCTTGAATTCTGTCGTGTTTCTCACCTTCTTTACCAAAGGGCTAGCACTAGGAACTTTCTTTGGGCCCATGGTGGCTTATTTCACAGTCTCGATTATAAACAAGCACAAAAATTGTGAAATGCTTCGGATGGATGCTCACTTGACCAGTGACAGAGCCAGATTGAAACCCACACGAACGACTGGTGGCATCCCAGGTGGGAGGACATGTGTGATACGTACGATTTCCGGATGGAGGTACGAAATCCAGCCCAAAATTTCACCCAAAAAATGGTCTAAATCCGAACTGTATGATATTTGGACAGTACGAAAACCAGAGTTCCACTGTAATGGCAATAAAAATAATAATGAAATCTCAAGTCCTTTGGCAAATCCAATTCAACGGCTTGTGACTCTCAATTTTGAGTCACAACCCAGGAGTGAAGAACCATTGGTGTAGAAGAACAATGAAATAGTTAACAAAAGAAAGTGATAAGTAGAGGAAACCTTGGAAAAAATTTACAACAGACTGACTCTCAAAAACAGGACACCATAAGTTTAACTCTGCTCCTGTAGCTACAAATTGGTAACCACACTAAATGGGATCTCAAGGTCGCATACCAAAGGTCAAATGTACGTATCCGAGTTGACTCGAGACACAGTCGAGGCTCATCATAAACTGGTTGAGGCTAGGTGTAGACTTGTACAATGAAAGTAATAATAAAGATAAAACTTGTACCATAAACAAAAAAAAAAAATGTAAGAAGGTATAGAAGGCATGAGAATGGGTAATTAAGTATATAATATATGGTAGAAGGCATAAAATGCACACACTGTTTCCTCTTACCACTGTTTTGAAAGAGGCATTTTTATATAATTTAAGCATCATGGATATAATTTGTAAGAACTGCACATTCATTTTAAAACTATGCATTTAAGCAAATAAAAATATATATTTAATTTATATGGAGCACTACTGTCTGCCAACCTCTCATTTTTTTCAGCCACTCAATACTTTCTTGCATTCACATTTTCTTGCTCTTTCTGTCACCAGTATGTACACAATCATGGGATTACATCCTGTGTACACACATTACTATTATTCGAATTCTACTCCTACCTGGCGCCTCTACTTGAGAGACCTTACCTTCCAGGTTCATCCAAATTTATCAACTTCAGATCAGTCTTAAGGAAAAAGTTTTTTAACCTCTTTATCGGTTTGTCAACCTGCAATAATTTGTCTTCCACTTAATGAAGCTCATCATAGTGAAATTCTCTTAAGTATCATACTTTAATAACTGGGTTTACGTCATGATCATAGTAAAGGGTGATCATGGGCATTTGTTCCTGTGGCTGTTTACCCTCATGTTCAGAGCCTATATGGTAAGGATGTAGAGCGAAATGGGGAAAAAAAAAAAATGGGTAGAACAGAAAATGCATAACAATTTCATGGAAAAGTACTAATTCTTTAAAGAGGAGGAGAGGAAATGGCATCGTACAGCAGTCTGGGGAATGGCGGGCATTCGGGTTTGATTAAGTCTGATCCAATTCCCTGGCTCAAGAGTCCCTCACTAAATTAAGGCACTCTTCTTTGAAAGGTAATAATATTCAGTAGCCTATCTTTTTATAATATAACCTATAAAAGTGTGTACAATAACAAACTGGTCCAAAATTAGTCTATATTGCAATATATTTATATGTGGGTTTAAATTATGCCATAAGCTTATAAATAGGAGAAAAAACATATCACCGCTTTACTGATATGTATAAGTAAACAAAAAATTTATTATTAATATAAACCATCCTCTTGGAGTTTTATAAATTCAGAAAAAAAAAACAAGCGAGGTTTACTTGTTAACCCTTTGACTGTTGCAGGCCCCTTTCTGAAACTGTCATTCTATGTCGATAAGTTTTTGTAAAAAAAAAAAAAAAAAAAAAAATTATGAAATAAGAGAATCTTTTTCCGATGGTAATGAAACCAAAAGTACGAAATTTGGTCAAAAACTCACGGAATTACGCTCCTGCGAAGTCCGTGGTCTTGGCAAAATATATGCATCCGCGATTTCGCCAACTTTGAGCCCTGTTTTTGGCCAATTCCATTGTTCCAGTTGACCAAACTCATAGCTATTTCTTTAGAACTCCATTTTTTCTATCAGTTGAGTACAAGAAACCGCCCATTTACCGATTTGAACTACCCAATAAAGTGGTCAGAAATTGGCAATTTGGCCAATTTCACACAAATTTAAAAAGATGCCAATTTCAAAATAGGGTCCAGAATAAACAAAGTAGACATTCTTGGCACTAACATAACATATCCTCTGTTCATTAGTCACGTCTCTAGGCCCCTCTTATATTACTATTGCTTTCTATTTTGATTTTTTATTCATACAAAAAATACAAAATTTACTGTTATTCAGACTACTGCATTATTGTAAAAATGGTATAAATAATATCAGTGCACTAGTGAAAGAATATTAGACTCCCCAGTTGAAGTGTATTGGACGTGTGGTATGATTTGCTTACTCCTGAACACTAGTGAAAATCGAACATTTCCACTACTTTGAACTCAATTTCAAGATCGTTTTCATCATGAAAGTAATCGTCTCTATTTCTGTAATATGTTTTCTATTTTATCACCTGAGACCATGAAAACGAGAATACAACAATAAATACTATACATAAATACACCTCAAAGGCGGCGTTTTAATCCCAAAAAACGGTCATTTTTTTTCATTACGCACTGCAGGATTTTTTTTTGTGGTGCACACTGACCACACAGACCCATTCTCTCACATGTGGACCTACCAGCTTTCTCCCGCTTGATTTGAAGCCGCTAGAATTTACGCGTATAAGTACGTCAAACAGTGGTGGGCAAGACGTATGTATATACAGTGGACCCCCGCATAACGATTACCTCCGAATGCGACCAATTATGTAAGTGTATTTATGTAAGTGCGTTTGTACGTGTATGTTTGGGGGTCTGAAATGGACTAATCTACTTCACAATATTCCTTATGGGAATAAATTCGGTCAGTACTGGCACCTGAACATACTTACGGAGTGAAAAAATATCGTTAACCGGGGGTCCACTGTATATATTTTTTTTACAAGTCAGCCGTCTGCCACCGAGGCAGGATATATACGACTGAAACAGTCAAAGGGTTAATGCAGATAAGTAATAAGCATCCAGTAAAGATGGTTAAACCATTCTCCTACTCTAATCTCAAAAGTTTACTGAACAGTTTCCTTCAAGGGAAGGTGCTATGATGCTAGTGAAGCTCTTGGCCTAAGATACTCTCACAACTCTTTATCAGAACAAACCTTACTGCCTCCCATTCCTCAAGACCTGTATGATCCTTCTGGATTTAATGTTTCCCTACAAACTTAAAAAATAAGTCAGTGAATAGTGTCAGTAGTGTGGAACACATGCACAGGAAAATTTTTGGCTATTTTAGTTAGCCCAAATTTATATTTTCCTACCTATTACTTTTCATTGTAAATAAATATTCATTTTGATTTGTAGTAAAAGATGTGTAGAGTAAAAATTATACATTAAATTTTAGATACCCTGATTTTTACTCTTATGACATGGGAGAAACAGTGGGCAGAGAACAACACTAATTACAGTAATATTGCAAACAAAAAAAATATTGTCAAACTTTCAAATTGTAGCTCACAGGAATATAGTAAGATAACTTTAACAAATAACAGATGTTAAGCTTCATTCAACATTATAAAAAATTATATATTTTTTATTTCTTAACCAGATTTAATATTAACCACCATATACTCTATAAACAAAATTATATATCTTGACTTTACCTATACAGGGTTAGTTTTTAGTATATATAAATAATAAAATGCTTTTGTATAATTTGTGAGTGGATGTGCAGAAGTTTATTGCTAAACCAATGCACACTTAAATAAAAAAAAAAATCATTCAGAAAACAAACTTTAAAATAAACAAATTCTTATGTATGGTGAAAGTTCCCTAAGCCAATTCTTTAAAATTCTTTTATTAATCCCAGTTTTCATTCTGAATATTTAATTGCATAAGCAGACCCAATTTGGTCCTAAATGGCAAAAAAATAGACTAACCAGTTGCCCTATATCTCAGGGAATGCATGTATGATGCTTGCAACAGTGTAAGCGTTTATTATAACCATGTTTCTCTCTTAAGAGAATTTTTACAATAATGGCTTATGCTGTTTTATTGCCTTTCCTACCAGCAGTGTATATTATTATTACACTAATCTGGGGAAGTGCTAAACCCATGGGGGTCATACACTTTTTGGGGAAATGGGAGGGAATTACATTAGCTTCTAGGAAGGAGATTAGCTTCAGGATCAGAACCCCTGATCAGCATCGAGGAACTTCCCTTGAGGGTGATGTGTAATCTGTTTACAGTTTGCCACAAACCACAAGTATTCATTTTTTGCAAGCAAATTTCATACATATATAAATACAAAAAATCTGCAAAGGAGTAACACAAGTAAGTCAGTAGTGTATTAAGGAAAGGAAACTACTTTCACAAGTGGATAAATAAACCATTGTTAGTAGTCACTGATTATTATTATTATAATCAAGGGGAAGCGCTAAACCCGGAGGATTATACAGAGTAGTCACTGATAACTATAAAGTTATGGGTTTAGAGCTTAAATTGATTATATTATAGATAAGTATTTGAAAAGACACTTCAGTTTTTCTTGTTGGTCACCCTGCCTCAGTGGGATATGGCTGGTTCATTGAAAAAAAAAAAAAAGTTAATGCAGGTTGTTTTGTCTTGTAGCCGTATAATCATTATAGGCACATGTGATGGACTCGTATTTGTTTGATATCTTCAAGAATACTGATAATCTCCCATTTCCCAGGCATGGTGTGATCCTATTGGGTTTAGCACTGCACCATAAATATAATAACCAATAAGCTAGCATGTCAATCAAAAATTTCCTTACTTGGAATAACCACATTCTCTTAGCTTTAAGGGAACTAGCACCATACATTTCGTATTTGAATTATTGCCACGTTCCTTATACATTACCTAATATATTAAAACACTAATTTTGCAGGTGGTATCACAGCCCATGAAACCCTTAATTGGCTACTTCCATTGTGTAAAACTAATTTTTCTTGCTCTTCACACTGTTACTCTATTTACAAAAATTAAAGAAAATTCTATTTAAACGCAGTAAGTTTTTCACACTTAAAACAAAAAAGTCTAATTAAAAAATTAAGAATAAATCTTAGTGAACACAAAAGTATTACTTGACAATATGCCAAACTTTAATATTCCTACTATTGAGAACTTTTACAGCAAAATCCTAATAGGCTGTATTACAAATACTGGAGAGAAAAAAAAAATTGCTGCTTTTTTTCCCTTATTATGGTATATCAAATTTATAAAGTTTAATCATTATCCAAAAACATATTGTAACAATGTAAATTCAACTTTCAAACCAATACTTACATATTTGTAAAACATCAAATGTTTAGTATTCGTGTATACAGTATCACCTTTTAAGTTTTAATGTAGTTTTACTGCTTTAAATAAGCCATTTTATTTGTTAACCATGATGCACTCATTGCACAAACTCAGGGACTCCTATAATGGTTCAATTAAGTTGCTAATACTCCACTGCTGGATTATATGCTATTAAATCATTATACACATACCCTGCACATCAATCTGCTCCTAAACCTTCACTGAGTTCTGAACTATTTATAATATAGAAAATACTGTATATATATAAAACTAAAATTTAATTTATAACAAGCTTTCCGAATGCACTAAACTTAATAAAGAAAATACTTTACTAATTGTAACAAATAATTTTTTTCTAAATACAGTACTGCAATAAGACAAATGGTCTATAAATCATATGTGTAACTGACAAATTTACTGTTAATATTTTGAAAGACAGAACTTGCTAAAAACAAAAACAAAAAAAAAGCATTTAATCTATGTAAGGGTATATTTATTGCTCTTTTTATTGTCATGGTCTGCTGAAACAGACTGTTCAATTACAGGAGGTGAGAAAGACTCCACATTATGCATTCATGCTATTAACACAAGTTTCTACTCATCCACACAACCCATGATGATAATGGACCCTTGAAATGCTTGTACAAAAAGCACTGACTGTGACTGCTCTGCCATCTTTATTTTTTATCATTAAAATCATTATAAACTTGCGAGTGCTACCTGTCGTCCTCCTTTTATAATAAAAATAGTCCCACAAAAGTAGTATTTTAACCAAATGAGGAAGGAAAAGGTTGGAAGAGCAGCCACAGCATCATGAATATTTATAAAATGAACACTGCATATATTCTAGCAACATGTGCTACTGAAAACTGTAGCCGTTACTCAAATGTATAGCCTGACTGGCCCAATATTCCCTCAAGAGAGGTGTTGGTGAGGGTCTCTTGATCCAAAGAACTGGGCCTATCCTCCCTTTCATTGGATCAAGCCTGAGTGCCTCCCATTTCCTTACGACCTGTGACACCTACAGGTTCAACACTTTCCCCCTCCCCAATGAATGTAACACTATAATAATTATCTAGTTCAATATACAATTTTTCTTTCCAAGAAATAAAACATTTTTCAATTTTTTTCCTATACAGTATAAGTAAAATTTATAACCTTTTAACAGTACTGTACAAAAATCTAAGCAGGCTAAATTTCAAGTCTAATGGACACATTTCAGAGAAACTAGTTCTGCCTCCTCGGGTACAAGCAAAGTTCGGTCGTCACAAGTAGGCACTCTGAACACATCTGAAAGATTTGGTACGCTGGTGATATGAACACTTATTGATTACATCTCAAGAATCTCTACCAAAAGTGTTAGTCATTTAAAAATAAACATTATCTTTTATATCTATAAATTCCACAAGATATTTAGGAATATTGTATAGTAAATCAACAGAAACAACAATAAAAATTAATAATAATAATTGGTATAATCATTACTCCATATCTTTCATGGGGTGTAGAGGCACTTGGCCTATAGTGGAGAGTCAGTCACATCAATAATAAAATAATTCAAATGTTTCACTTTTTTCCTAAAGTATTTGAAAACTTTTCTAATACAATTTATAGTGTATTTATGCCTTAGGTAAAGAGACTTGAGCCAATTTAGTCATCATAATAACCACTCGTAACCAAACCTTTCAACACTTCTGAACTCGGTCACAGAGATAATATATACAGGTACGTCAAAGGTCAGTGGAGTTGGGCACATAATCGATGTGGAAAGTGACGAGAGTCCTTCGAGCATGAAAATACTCGACTGAACTCTGGGAGCTGAGATAGAACAGCTTCTAGCCTGAGGATATATTAGAAAGAGATTGGTATTAGTAACAACTTTAATGCTGTGCAGTACATATAATTAAATGTATGTTTTTTTACTATAATTTTGTTGCTTTTTCAGTATTAAATATTACAGAGTATTATTATTATTATAATCAAAAAGAAGCGCTAAGCCACAAGGGCTATACAGCGCTGCAGGGTAGGGAAGGAAGCGAGGGTATTGGATGGCAGAAGGGAGGAGGGATGATCAGTAGGTTACAGAAAACAGCGGGGCAGGGGATAGTGCGGGGGTAGAGGGTAGCAAAAGATTGAAGTAGAAAGGGCTGAAGGTATCAGAATTTGTGAAGTAAGTCAGTTGTTGTCAAAAAGTCAATGAGAGAGTCCGGATGAAAGGTGGGTCCATCAGCGAGAAGGGAAGGTAAAGAGAGAGCAGCGGAGCGAAGACGACGACGGAGGTAAATTCTGCGTGCTTGTTGATAAAGTGGGCAGTCCAACAGAATGTGGCTGACTGATAATGGAGCTTGGCAATTCTCACAGAGAGGAACAGGGTGCCTCTCCATGAGATATCCATGAGTAAGACAAATATGGCCAATGCGAAGACGGGAGAGAGTAATCTCCCAACCTCGACACTGGTGATAAGAAGACGGCCAGTAACCTATACTTGGTTTAATAGATTGAAGTTTGTTGCCGAGCATAGTAGACCAACGTTGTTGCCAACGGGTGTGAAGGTGGGAAGATATTGCAGCAAAATATTCCATAAATGGAATACCTCAATATGAAACTGGTAGGTCATGTACTGCTGACCACGCAGCAGTGTCTGCCTGTTCATTGCCCTGTACGTCAACATGACCAGGGACCCAACAAAAAACAATATCTTTATGCTTGGTAAAGATGCAGCGTAGCCAAAGTTTGATACGGAGGACTAAGGGGTGAGGTGTATCAAATTTCTGTATAGCCTGTAAAGCACTAAGGGAGTCTGAGACAACCACAAATGATGACACAGGCATAGATGCAATACGGATGGCATACAATTCAGCAGTGAAAATACTAGCCGAATATAGTAAATGCCCTCATACGATGCTGTCCGGAAATAATGCTGCGAATCCTACGCCGTCAGAAGACTTAGAGCCATCTGTGTACACAGCAATGGCATGAGAATGAGAGTGAAAGTGGTCAAGAAAAAGAGAGCGGGAAGCAACCGTAGACAGGAGGCCTGGTCACAGACCGGGCCGCGGGGGCGTTGACCCCCCGGAACACTCTCCAGGTAAACTCCAGGTAAACAGTTGGGCTTTCGAGCAAGGGAGAGAGAAAGAACAGACTCGAACAGCTGGAACTTCCCAGGGGGGTAGGGAAAAGTGAGATGCTACACGAACATAAAAAGGTGGAAATTGAAGAGAAGACAAGAGCGAATGAAGGCGAAGATAGAAGGGACGGAGTAAACAGGGGCGGCGAACAAATAAAGAATGTCTACTAATATCAGTGACCATTCTATAAATGGAAGGATTGCGGAGATCGTGAGAGCGTACATAGTAGTGAAGGCAATGGGCATCACGGCGATCGGATAAGGATGGAACGTTCGCTTCGGCATAGAGGCTCTCGACAGGGGAAGAGCGAAAAGCACCAAGGCATAAACGTAATCCTTGGTGATGAATGGGGTTAAGGCTAGAGAGAGTAGCAGGAGATGCCGCTGAATAGATCTGGTCACCATAATCAAGTTTCAATAAAATAAGGGTGGAATGTAGGCGAAGGAGGGTTCGACGATCAGCTCCCCATGAAAGATAAGCAAGGGTTTTAAGAAGGTTCAGCCGGCTGTGACAGGTTGCCTTCAGAGAGGTAATGTGAAGTTTCCAGGATAACCTACGGTCAAAGAGGAGGCCCAGAAACTTGACTATCACGTTCAGGGATGCAGGAGCCATAGAGGTACAAAGGATGATCAGAGATGACAGAGCGTCTAGTGAAAGTAATTTGGTGGGTTTTAGTGCTGGAAAATTTAAACCCATGTGTGGTGGCCCAATTGGAAACACGGTCAACTGCATGCTGGAGAGAAACTGTAATGAGGTGACAGTCAGCGCCTGCACAGGCAATAGCGAAGTCATCAACATACAGTGATGACCAAATATTTGATGGAAGACTAGAGGCCAAATCATTAATAGCAAGGAGAAAAAGTGTTGTGCTCAGAACACATCCCTGGGGGGCACCTTCAGCTTGGATAAAGTCTGGGGAGAGCACATTATTAACCCGAACACGGAAATGCCTGTCAGTTAAAAAGTTCTTAAGGAAGGATGGTAGATTGCCTCGAAGGCCTAAGGAGTGGGCTTGGGCTAAAATATTATACCTCCAAGTTGTGTCATATGCCTTCTCAAGGTCAAAAAATATGGCAATAACTGAGTGGTTATTCGCAAAGGCATTACGAACATACATATCCAAGCGTAGTAAGGGGTCTATGGTAGAACGTCCCTTACGAAAGCCATATTGACGAGTGGAGAGACTGTTGTGTGTCTCTAAATACCACACTAAACGTCTATTTACTAGGCGTTCGATCACTTTGCAAATTGCACTGGTAAGAGCAATGGGACGATAGTGGGAGGCTTCATGTCTCGTAGTGCCTGGTTTGCGGGAAGGGAGAACAATGGCGGATTTCCACAGCTGTGGAAAAACTCCTTGTGACCAAATAAGATTGTAAAGGCGTAATAGGACTGCAAGGGCTGACTGATGTAAATGTTGTAGCATACGAATATGAATGCCGTCGGGCCCAGCTGCCGATGATCGGCAAGCTGAGAGTGTTGCCTCCAGTTCTTGAAGTGTAAAAGGCACATTATACTGTTCTTCTCTGAGAGAAGAAAAGTCCAAGGGTGCTAACTCTCTGGCAGACTTTGAGGAAAGAAATGAGGGGCACAGATGGAGTCCCTGAGAAATACGGACCAGATGATTGCCAATTTCATTGGCAACATCTAGTGGGTTTGCTATATCAACACCGGCAACCCGCAGAACAGGAGTCGGGTCAGGAGCATACAGTGGACCCTCGACCAGCGATGGCATCGATTAATGATAAATCTGACTAGCGATACATTTTATCGCAAAAAGTTTGCCTCGATTAGCGCTAAAAGACTCGACCAACACTATTCGTTCCGTCTGAGATGCGTCCACTTCTGGCCAGTGTTTACAAGCCAGCCAGCCACCGCGGTCGCTTCCAAGCATACAATCGGAACATTTCATATTATCACAGCCTTTTTAGTGATTGCACCTGCAAAATAAGTCACCATGGGCCCCAAGAAAGCTTCTAGTGCCAACCCTACAGCAAAAAGGGTGAGAATTACTATGGATATGAAGAAAGAGATCATTGCTAAGTATGAAAGTGGAGTGCATGTCTCCGAGCTGGACAGGCTGTACACAAAACCCCAATCAACCATCGCTACTATTGTGGCCAAGAAAACGGCAATCAAGGAAGCTGTTCTTGCCAAAGGTGCAACTATGTTTTCGAAACTGAGATCGCAAGTGATAGAAGATGTTGAGAGACTGTTATTGGTATGGATAAACGAAAAACAGATAGCATCTCTCAAGCGATCATATGTGAAAAGGCTAGGAAGTTGCATGACGATTTAATTAGAAAAATGCCAGCAACTAGTGGTGATGTGAGTGAATTTAAGGCCAGCAAAGGTTGGTTTGAGAGATTTAAGAATCGTAGTGGCATAGTGTGATAAGGCATGGTGAGGCTGCCAGTTTGGACCAAAAAGCAGCTGAAAAATATGTGCAGGAATTCAAGGAGTACATAGACAGTGAAGGACTGAAACCTGAACAAGTGTTTAATGGTGACACTGACAATGTTGTGAAACACTTTAGGAATGTCATAAAGGAACGGGAGGTACAGGCCTCTATGGGCAGATATGTTGTGCGACAGAGGTCCAGTGACTCTCAAGCTGGTCCTAGTGGCATTAAAAGAAGAAGGGAAGTAACCCGGAAAAAGGACTTGCCACCTTAAGTCCTAATGGAAGGGGATTCCCCTTCTAAACACTAAGACCATCAACACACTTCCCTCTTCCCATCCCATCAATCATCACCAGATCTTCAATAAAGGTAAGTGTCATGTAACTGTGCATGTCTTCTTCAGTTTGTGTGTATTAAAATTAATATTTCATGTGTTAAAAATTATTTTTTTCAATACTTTTGGGTGTCTTGCACGAATTAATTTGATTTCCATTATTTCTTATGGGGAAAATTAACTTGACTAACGATTATTCTGACTAACGATGAGCTCTCAGGAACGGATTAATAGCGTTAGTCGAGGGTCCACTGTATTTACAACTCAGTTTTCGTACTTTTTTCAGACTGCACTCAGAGGAAGCAGAGGTGATGGTGGAGACAATCTCGCCAGCAAGTGCGTTTAGCATCATGGATGACACGGCGAGCGATCGCACGCTTCTGCTTAACCCTTTGACTGTCGCAACCCCCAATCCTGAGGTGTCTCCTGGTGTCGCAAAATTTAAAAAAAAAAAAAAAATTATTTTTTCTTATGAAATGATAGAGAATCTTTTCCCGATTGTAATGACACCAAAAAAACGAAATTTGATGGAAAACTGACGGAATTATGCTCTCGCGAAGTTAGCGACCTCAGCGCTGTTTACAAATCGGCGATTTCGCGCACTTTGAGCCCTATTTTCGGCTAATTCCATTGTTCCAGTCGCCCAAACTCATAGCTATTTCTTTAGAACTCCATTTTTTCTATCAATTGAGTACAAGAAACTGCCCATTTACCGATTTCAACTACCTAATAATGTGGTCAGAAATTTGCAATTTGGCCAATTTCACGAAAACTAAAAAATATGACAATTTCAAAATAAGGTCCAGAATGAACAATGCAGACATTCCTGGCTCTAAAATAACATTTTCTTTGCTCATCAGTCATGTCTCCAGGCCCCTCTGATATTACTCTTGCTTTCTATTTTGAATTTTTATTCAAACAAAAAATAGAAGACATACTATTATGTAGACTACTGCAATAATTGTATAAATAACATCAATCCATTCATGACTGCATATTAGAATGGCTAGTTGGACACTGGCATCATTTGTTTACTTTTGAACATTGGCAAAAATCAAACATTTCCCCTACTTTGAGCTCCATTTCTAGGTTCTTTTTATAGTAAAATCAATCAAAATCACCTCTATTTCTATAATATGTTTTCCATTCTATCAAATGAGACCAAGAAAACGAGAATACAACCATAAATACTATACGAAAATAGACCACAAAGTCGGCAATTTAATTAAAAAAAAACGGTCGGAGTTTTTTTTTTCTCATTATGCACTGTGTGCTCCAGGATTTTTTTTATATGGTGCACACTGACCACACAGACCCATTCTCTCGCATGTGGGCCTACCAGCTTTCTCCTGCTTGATTTGAAGCCGCTAGAATTTATGAGTATATATACGTCAAACACGGTACCTCGTAAGACGTATATATACGGCCGCGACAGTCAAAGGGCTAAAATCAAGAAGTCTCTCTGTGGTTCTATTGTACCGGTACCTGCCCCATGCAGTGCGTTTCAAATGTACTGCACGAGCACAAGCAGGAGACCACCAAGGCACGCATTTCTGAGAATGCCTGCCCGAAGTTTGGGGTATACAATTAGAAGCTGCGGTTAAAACGGAGGACGAGAAGAGGTGTAAAAGCTCATCGATGGAGGACGAAGAAGGAACCTCTCTAAAAACAGTTACGTGTGAGTAAAGGTTCCAATTTGCCTGATCAAATTGCCAGCGTGGGATACGAAGAGGTGGTGAATATGAAGGGGAAGTAAGAATGATTGGGAAATGATCGCTGTCATGTAAGTCCGGGAGAAGAGACCAAGTGAAGTCTAATGCGGTGGAGGAAGAGCAGACTGAGAGATCGATGCAAGAGAGAGTGTGAGTCCGAGGATCAAAATGGGTGTGAGTACCTGTATTTAAAACATGGAGGGGGTGGGTGGCAAGAAAAGCCTCTAACTGAATGCCACGGGAATCACAGTGAGACCCCCCCTCCCCAGAGGAAATGGTGGGCATTAAAATCGCCAAGTAACAGAATCGGTGGCGGTAATGACGAAACAAGAAAGGCAATATCCGGAATAGATAATGCCCGAGAAGGAGAGAGATATAAAGAACAGAGCGTATACCACCTATGCAAGTGGATACGGGCTGTTGTGTAATGCAGCGAAGTACGAACAAATAGCTGATGGTACAGAATATCAGTGCGTAGAAGAAGGGCACTTTCATTAAAGGTCCCATCAGGAAAAGGAACTGAAGAATACAATAAATTATAGTCTGAGATGGGAGATAACAGCAGAGTGTAATTTTGGTTCCTGTAAGCAAACACCAACAGGGGAAAACTGGGAGAGTAACATCTGAAGCTCACCCCGATTACCCCTGACGCCGCGTATATTCCACTGTAAATAGGCCATGATTGGCAACGATAAAGATACCTGAAATCCGCAGGTAAGGGTTCCTACGGACTAGAGGAGTTAGAAAAGTCCACATGCGGAGGCAGTGGAAAACGTTCAAGCAGTGAAGGAATGGTGCGCTGTGAAGAAAGGAGTTGCGCAGATGGAGCAGAGGAGAGAGAAGGAGCGGAGGGTGGATCAGTGTCCATTGATGGTTTGGTCTCTGCAATATATTCAGAGATTGCTTCAAGTGTTTCGGAATTCAGAGATGTCGTATGGGAGACAATATTGGAAATGGTAGGGGGAGGATGAGTAAAGATTGGAACTGTATTGGACTGTACCAAGGTAGGGGGGGGGGGCGAAAGGGTGGAGGGAACTGGAGAAGCGTGGAAGGGGACAGAAGAGGCAGAAACCTGGGAGGTGGCAGAAGAGTTAGAAACTTAGGAGGGAACAGGGGAGGAAGGTACAGTACAAGGAGGAGGGTGAACCTCTACACTTGTAACAGAGCCAGTGAGAGGGGGAGAACCAGGTACAGAGACAGGGAAGGGAAAATGAGGAGGTGGAAGATGGGTAGGAGGTGTTAACAGACCTTTTTTTGACTTTAGAGGGACGATTGGGAGGAGGTGTCATACGAGATCTCGTCGCTACTGAGGCTTGTGAGAGAGAACACGAAGAAGCGAGATCAGACTGAGGCGTTGAAGTAGGGACGTCCAAGCCGAGGACAGCAAAAGAATTAGATACAGGAGTGACTATGGAAGAGGTAACCACAGAGGTGGGTGCAGAAGATGGGATACCAGAAGTGGGGGGACATTTTGAAACACGGGAATAAGAAACACGAGGTAGTCTCCCTTGGAGGCGGAGATGAGAAACTGCCATGGCATAAGGGAGACCTTCTGCCTCTTTGAGGTAACGGATTTCCCTCTCGTTTAAGTAGACTTGACAACGGCGAGAGTACGAAGGGTGAGCCTCATGACAATTAAGGCAAGAGGGAGGTCGATTGCAAGACGTATTAGAATGGTCATCGGCACCACAGACTGGGCATTCGGCTTTAGATCTGCAATATTTCGCTGGATGGCCAAATCGCCAGCAATTTCTACACTGTTGCGGTGTAGGGATCACCTTTCGAACTTGTAACCGATGTCTTGCTACATAAACTGAGGATGGGAGTTCATGGCTGTCAAAAGTTAAACGAGCCACATTGCTAGGGTATCGTCTCCGCCCGCGGGCAGGAAGAACGTAAGTGTCTACCTTGAGGATTGAGAGATCTTGGAGTTCCAGCTGTTCAAGAATGTCAGTGCCACATGTCTGGAAATTTTGTTGAACTATGGTATGGGGCAGAATGACGGTACCACTACAAGAATTGAGGGAATGATGTTTTTCAATAGTGACAGGAACAGTATCGATATGGGAAAGACGAGAAAGCTCATGAGCCTGGGTAGCATTCTGTACGGTGATGATGTGCGTACCGCTCTTAAGAGCATGAAAAGAAATATCTTTACCAACATGGCGTAGGAGTGCCTTGCCAATACTGTGGTCAGAAAGATAGGCAGTAGAGGAAGTCGGTCGTAAAGTGAAGAATTTAGTCCATTGTGCAGTCTGAAACTGAGCGTGGAAAGGTAGTAAAGGATGTGTCAATCTTTTCTGAGAAGAACGAGAAGGTGGAGAAGTATCATCAGCAGGTAATTGTCGTTGGCGTTTAGGCATGGGACCAGAGTTGGTCCGACGTGGAACGGGCCGGTGATTCGAAAATTGCCGCACCATAGAGGGAGAGGCCGGAAGCATAGTCAGAGGAGAGCGAAGGTCAGATAAATCCAAGGAGTCAGTCGAGGCCTCAGTACCTGAAGCGGGTGAGGAAACAGCATCGGCAAGAGGTACAGAGGCTTGAGGAGTGTCTGAAGAGTGGTCCAGAGACGAGGCAGGGTCAGAACGGGGTGCGGTATCAAGAAGGGGCCCGGGGGTAGCAGGTTCATGGACTAGGGCTGCCATGGTTAAGTTACTTCTTTCTTTTTGTTTTTAAGAAAAAAAAAGAAAGAAAAAATAAAAATAAAAAAAAAGAATAAAAAAAGGGGGGACCGGGGAGGTATAGTTCCTAGGAGGAATGGGATGGACCCCGGTACCCTTTCCCCTACCTAGGAACTAGAGTGCCTGTGGGAAGAAGAAAAAAAAAACAAAGGCCAAAAAGGAAGGGCAAAATAAAATGGAGGGGTGGGGAGGATGGGATAGGGAACGGGGGATTGGGGGGTAATTAGGTTCGGTGTGAGGAAGGAGACCGACAGGTCTAATTCCTCAGACAAAGAGCCTCTTCACCACGCCAAGGAGCCCCCCTTGAAGAGGTGTTACAGAGTAAAACTACAATTCATGCAACCATAATTCATGTTCTCAATAACCTCCTGTTATGTCCAAGACGACAAGTTTTAAATAAATTGGTTTGATGTGCAATGGGATATTTCCCCTTCACATCCAGGGTTAGGCCACTGTCTTATTGGAAGGCTTAGCTTCATTTCTTACTGGAAACACCCACCCACATGATCAGTTGCCTCCTAGACATGTCTCATACCATACTCTCTCTAGTGTTCATTAGTCCATTTTATCTTTCCATCACCCCCTTTTGTTTCTGGAATTATAAGCCATTACACCCAAAAGGAATTCTAGTGAAGTTGAAGATGCTGAGAAGAAAACAGTGAAACTGGCAGCGAATGGCAGCTTCAAAGTGTATGGGTGAGGCATGCACGAAAGTCAGTAACCCATAATTATAGATATATTTATTTCTTTAGAATACCTGGAAGTTAACACTGGATGGGTTTACAGTTTATTTAGTTATGGGAAAACACTATTTTGCATATGCTAAGGAAAGTCGTTTGCTATATGAAGCATTTCAAGCAAACTAATTCTAGGCCTTGCAAATTATGTACTTCATATTAATCCTAGCTCCATGGGAAAGTGGAACAGAATTCTTCCTCCATAAGCCATGCATGTTGTAAGAGGTGACTAAAATGCCAGGAGCAAGGGGCTAGTAACCCCCTCTGTATATATTACTGAATGTAAAAGGAGAAACTTTCATTTTTCTTTTTAGGCCACCCTGCCTCGGTGGGATACGGCCGGTTTGTTGAAAAAAAAAATTAATCCTAGCGTGTAAATTTAGGTTTTGTGTAGCAATTCAGCATGTAATTTTTTTTTTTAACACTGGCCAACTCCCACCAAGGTAGAGTGACCCAAAAAAAGAAACACTTTTACCATCATTCACACTATCACTGTCTTTGCAGAGGCATGCAGTTACAGCAGTTTAGATGACCCTCCAAACAGCAAATATCCCCAGCCCTCCTTTACAGTGCAGGCACTGTACTTCCCACTCCAGGACTCAAGTCTGACTAACTGGTTTCCCTGAAATCCTTCATAAAATATTACTTAAAATTAATCAAGAGTACTGCATAGTCTGTCTGATGAAGGATTATACAGTGGAACCTCGGATTTCGTCATTAATTCATTCCAGAAAGTCTGACGAAAACCGAAGTAATATTTCCCATAAGAAATAATGTAAATCCAATTAATCTGTTCCAGACACCCAAAAGTATTAACAAAAAATACATTTTATAGAGAATAACTATAGTTTTACATACAAAAACAATGAAATAAATATAAAGGACTAATGAAATGGATAAATGAACATTTAATATCACTTCTACCTTAACTGAAGACTCTTCTTGGCATATGGAAGATGCGAGGAGGGGAGAGGGAGGAGGAGAGGTTATTGGTTGGAAGGGGAATCCCCATCCATAAGGACCTCAGGTATCAAGTCCCTATCTGGGGATACTTCCCTTCTTTGTCTTTTACTGGCACTGGACCCCTGTCACACAAAAAATTTATCCAGAGAGGTCTGTTTCTGGCATCTCTAAGATTTGCCTAAAATGAGACAAGGCACTGTCATTGAACATGTTGCAGACATGGCTTGCAACAGCTTTGTTTGGGTGATATTTCTCCACAAAACTTTGCACACATGTCCTTAATCACTGAAGAAGGCACTGGTCTGTACCAAGATAGTTCCTATGGAACTGAACTTCTCCAGGCTGAGGGACTGAACCTCAAATCTACGACTTCAAGGGTGATGGACTGATTACATCGTCTTCACATCTCTACTGTTCCTGCCTACTTTCTGTATTCAACTGAAGAAGCCTACTGTGTAGGCGAAACGTTTCGGAATAAAGTTGCATAACTGTTGCCTGTGTCTTACCCACCAAGGCACTGGTCGTTGATGAGGACTTCCCGCACATCCTGGCGAGATCGACCACACGTACACCACTTCCGTACTTTGCTACAAGTTTTCTTGAATACTATAGTGTTTCTCGCCTTCTTTATCAAAGGGCTGGCACTCAATCAATCAAGTTTATTCTCTATAAGGATTACAATGCGGAGTTTATAGATTTTGGTTATTGTGTGGTTTACATGTTATAAAATACTAATTACAGAGGGGGCCACTAGGACACCTAGCATGGCTAGGTATTTCGGGCAGACTTAGATTAATTATTAACTCTAAATTATTACAAATTATGGAGTAAGTTGGTATTAAGACTAAGTGACTAAATCATAGTTTGTGAGTTTAGCAATGTGAATGCTTTTGTTTTGGCTCAATACATAGTTTCTATATTGGAGTATCACAGGCAAGCTTATGACTAGTTAGGATTCATTATTTTAAGATTAAGATTCGTATTTCTGTGTTTATAGTCAATGGGTGAGTGAGTGTAATTGTGAGCCACCAGGTGGTTTACATGTAGTTAGTTGACAGGGTGTATCAGGGAGATAAGATGTTTTCTAACTGTAGTTTTGAAAATGATGAATGTGTCTGCAGTTCTAGAGTTTTCAGGTAGGGTGTTCCAGATTTTAGGCCCTTTGACACACATTGAATTTTTGTAAAGGTTTAGTCAGACACGGGGAATGTCATAGGGATGTTTGTGTCTGGTGTTATGCCTGTGGGTCCTGTCACAACTATCAAGAAAGCATTTTAGGCCAAGGTTAATATTGGAATTCAAGGTCCTGTAGATGTAGACTGCACAGTAGTAACTGTGTTCTGAATAGGGAGTAAGTTTAGATCTATGAAGAATGGGGGAGGGGTGTAGTCAGGGATGGATTTTAGTGATTATTCTTACTGTGGCTTTTTGTTGAGTTATTATTGGCTTTAGGTGTGTTGCTGCAGTTGATCCCCAAGCACAAATAGCATAGGTGAGGTATGGATAAACGGGTGAATGGTATAGTGTAAGAAGGACATTTTGCGGCACGTAGTATCGTATCTTGGAGAGGATCCCAACCGTTTTGGATACGTTTTTTGTCGTGTGTTAGATGTGGGTGCTGAAATTCAGGTTGTAGAGGTATAGGCCTAGGAATTTGCCCCCTCATTATGTCTGGCAATTAGTGTTGCCGATCTTAGTGTTAAGTTGTGCAACACCTGCTCTGCTACCAAACATAATACATATATATGTATAGTAGGTTTTGTCAGTGTTAAGTGTAAGTTTATTGACTGTCATCCAAGTCGATATTTTGAGCAGCTCCTCATTAACAATGGTGTTGAGGGTGGCAAGATTAGGGTGAGAGATGACACAAGTCGTGTCATCAGCAAAGAGAATAGGTTTCAGGTGTTGGGATAAGTTTGGAAGATCACTGATGTAAATGAGGAAGAGCAGGGGACCAAGGACACTTCCCTGCAGAACTCCAGTATCGAGTGGCCATGTTGATGATGCTGTGTCTTTAATGGCGACATACTGATACCTATTAGTAAGGTAGGATTTGAAATGTGCAAGCGCATGGCCTCTTATACCATAATGGTCAAGTTTGCGGAGTAGGATGCCATGGTCTACTGTGTCAAAAGCTTTTCTTAGGCCAATAAAAATTCCTAGAGGAACTTTTTTTGGCCCCCATGGTGGCTTATTTAGCAGTCTCACTCAATAAACAAGCACAAAAAAATGGATTATTACAAGATATTTCGGATGAACATGCAGGGTAATGCTCACTTGACAAGAAACAAAGCCAGACTGACTCAGAATGCGTGGGATGCTTTGTGTGGGCACAGGAAACCGAGGTGATGAATGAAAACTGGGACAAAATTTTGACGAAAAAAGTCATCGAAAACCGAATTCAACAAAAACCAGGGCAAATGAAAACCGAGCTTCCACTGTACTACAATTAGCTAAGAGTATTGGCTGAGTGAAAATTACATTAATTACCCATTCCCATGTCTTTAACAGTTATTCACCTACCTTAGCTATGCAGGTACAGTATTCATACAACTGCTGAATGTGATTGATAATAAAATATGAAAAAAGTTATTAAACAAAACAGTTATGAAGATATGACCTAGCTGAGTGTAAATGTAAGTTCTCCAGTAATGAGCAGGTTATGCAGTGGAGACATATATTGTGCCTATGGGAAGAAATTTTTTTTTTTTTTTTAACAAGTTGGCCGTCTCCCACCGAGGCAGGGTGACCCAAAAAGAAAATCCCCAAAAAGAAAATACTTTCATCATCATTCAACACTTTCACCTCACTCATACATAATCACTGTTTTTGCAGAGGTGCCCAGAACACAACAGTTTAGAAGCATATACGTATAAAGATATACAACATATCCCTCCAAACTGCCAATATCCCAACCCCTCCTTTAAAGTGCAAGCATTGTACTTCCATTTCCAGTACCCAAGTCCGGCTATATAAAAATAACTGGTTTCCCTGAATCCCTTCACTAAATATTAGCCTGCTCACACTTCAACAGCTCGTCAGGTCCCAAATACCATTCACTCCTATCTGACACACTCACGCATGCTTGCTGGAAGTCCAAGCCCCTCTCCCACAAAACCTCCTTTACCCCCTCCCTCCAACCTTTTCGAGGACGACCCCCTACCCCGCCTTCCTTTCCCTACAGATTTATACGCTCTCCGTGTCATTCTACTTTGATCCATTCTCTCTAAATGACCAATCCACCTCAACAACCCCTCTTCAGCCCTCTGACTAATACTTTTATTAACTCCACACCTTCTCCTAATTTCCACACTCCAAATTTTCTGCATAATATTTACACCACACATTGCCCTTAGACAGGACATCCCCACCACCTCCTCGTTGCAGCATTTACAACCCAAGCTTCACACCCATATAAGAGTGTTGGTACCACTATACAGGTCTCCCTCAACATTCACATTTTCAACTTTCACGGGCTTCACACATTCGCGAATTCCCAACCGCCAAATTCCCAGCCACCAAATTCCCAGCCGCCAAATCATATTTAAGTTTCCCGCCACCTGCGAGTCCCTACTACCCTCCCTCCGACCCCCGCAACTGGCAGCCAGCCCTCCCACCACTCAGTGTGGTGAGTGTTTTGTTTGTTCATTATTTGCTATTAAACTACAGTATAAATAATGCAAACCCATTCATGACTGCATATTGGAATGGCTATTCGGACAGGTATTAGACGGTGACATCATGTGTTTACTCTTGACACTGCAAAGAATTAAACATTTCTGCTACAGCTAATAATAACAATAGTAATAATAATAATAATAATAAATGATATAATTGAAGAAGGAAATTGTACAAAAATACAAGGGAGTGGTTGACACATCGTCAGTGTGGCTTTGTTTATGCTGGAGTGAACATTAGTCTCCCTGCTCTTCCAAACATTTCACGATAATTCATTGTTTGGTGCTTGTAGATTGAGTGTGACTGGAGTGGTAGAGGCAGTGATTGAGGCAATGGTATTTAATAACATACATGTTAATAATAATAATACATGTTATTAATAATATGTACTATTATTATTTATAACATGTTATTAAATACATACATGTTAATAATAATACATGTTATTAATAATAACATGTACTATTATTATTTATAACATATATGTTATTAAATACCACTGCCTCAACCACTGAATTATTGTGAAATGTTTGGAAGAGCACAGAGACTAATGTTCACTCCAGCATAAACAAAGTCACACTGACGATGTGTCAACCACTCCCTCGTATTTTTGGAAAATTTCCTTCTTCAATTATATCGTATTATTATTATTATTATTATTATTATTATTATTACTATTGTTATTATTAGCAATAGCAGAAAAGTTCGATTCTTTGCTGTGTTCAAGAGTAAACACATGATGTCACCGTCTAATACCTGTCCGAATAGCCATTCCAATATGCAGTCATGAATGGGTTTACATTATTTGTACTGTAGTTTAATAGCAAATAATGAACAAACAAAACACTCACCACACAGTGGTGGGAGGGCTGGCTGCCAGTTGCGGGGGTCGGTGGGAGGGTGGTAGGGACTCGCAGTGGTGGAGTCTGTGGTATTTAATAACATACATGTTATTAACATACATGTTATTAAATAACATACGTTATTAAAGCATAGCATGTATATATTTAGTACAATTTACGACGTTTTCATGTATTTTATGATTATTCATGGTTCAACAAGTTAAGGAAGCAGTATTGTAATATATTTCCCTACAATATATTGGGGCACCAAACATTCACGGTTTTTCAACATTCGCGAGGCTCTTGATCCCCTAACCCTCGCGAATGTTGAGGGAGACCTGTACTTTCATACATTCCCTTCTTTGCCTCTATAGATAATGTTTTTTGTCTCCACATATACCTCAATGCACTACTCACCTTTTTTCCTTCATCAATTCTATGGTTAACCTCTTTCTTTCATAAATCCATCCGCTGACACATCAACTCCCAAATATCTGAAAACATTCACTTTTTCCATACTCCTCTTCTCCAATTTGATATCCAATTTTTCTTTATCTAAATCATTTGATACCCTCATCATCTTACTCTTTTCTATGTTCACTTTCAACTTTCTACCTTTAAACACACTCCCAAACTCGTCCACTAACCTTTGCAACTTTTCTTTAGAATCTCCCAAAAGCACAGTATTATCAGCAAAAACTAACTGTCAATTCCCATTTTGTATTTGTTTCCCCATAATTTAATCCCACCCCTCTCCCGAACACACTAGCATTTACTTCTTTTACAACCCCATCTTTCTTCTTTCTTTCAACAAACCGGCCGTATCCCACCGAGGCAGGGTGGCCCAAAAAAGAAAAACGAAAGTTTCTCTTTTAAAATTTAGTAATTTATACAAGAGAAGGGGTTACTAGCCTCTTGCTACTGGCATTTTAGTCGCCTCTTACAACACGCATGGCTTACGGAGGAAGAATTCTGTTCCACTTCCCCATGGAGATAAGAGAAAATAAACAAGAACAAGAACTAGAAAGAAAATAGAAGAAAACCCAGATGGGTGTGTATATATACATGTATATGCTTGTACATGTATGTGTAGTGTGACCTAAGTGTAAGTAGAATTAGCAAGACATACCTGAAATCTTGCATGTTTATGAGACAGAAAAAAGACACCAGCAATCCTACCATCATGTAAAACAATTAAAGGTTTCTGTTTTACACTCACTTGGCAGGACGGTAGTACCTCCCTGGGCGGTTGCTGTCTACCAACCTACTACCTAGGACAACCCCATCTATAAATACATTAAACAGCCATGGTGACACTACACATCCCTGTCTAAGACCTACTTTTACTGGGAAGTAGTCTCCCTCTCTTCTACACACCCTAACCTGAGCCTCACTATCCTCATAAAAACTCTTTACAGCATTTAGTAACTTACTACCTATTCCATATACTGGCAACATCTGCCACACTGCTCCCCTATCCACTATCATATGCCTTTTCTAAATCCATAAATGCAATGAAAACTTCCCTACCTTTATCTAAATAGTGTTCACATATATGCTTCAATGTAAACACTGTGTATCTACACATCCCCTACCCAGTCTAAAACCTCCTTGCTCATCCGTAATCCTACATTCTGTCTTACCTCTAATTCTTTCAATAATAACCCTACCGTACACTTTTCCTGGTATACTCAGTAAACTTATTCCTCTATAACTTTTACAATCTCTTTTGTCCCCCTTCCCTTTATATAAAGTTATATAAAGGAATTATACATGCTCTCTGCCAATCCCTAGGTACCATCCCCTCTTTCATACATTTATTAAACAAAAATACCAACCACTCCAACACCATATCCTCCCCTGCTTTTAACATTTCTGTCATGATCCCGTCAATTCCAGCTGCTTTACTCCCTTTCCCCTTTCATTCTACGTAATGCCTCACACACCTCCCCCACACTCGCATCCTGCTCTTCTTCACTCCTAAAAGATGGTACACCTCCCTGGCCAATGCATGAAATTACCGCCTCCCTTTCTTCGTTGACGTTTAAAAGTTCCTCAAAATATTCCCACCATCTACCTAATACCTCCATCTTATGGTTAAAAAAAAAAATAGGTTGGGTTCAGTTTTTTTTAATTTACCAAAGCATTTTTCCCACAGGCCCAAAATATAGCTGGTTTCAGTTGCACAACCCATTTAATGTTGTAGAATTTATGTAATACAAAATGTGTTGAAGTAAATTTTGAGCAAATCTCCACAAATTTTTTTTTTTTTTTAACAATTTCCCCCAAAACAATGTCTAGTGCATAACTCACTTATTATACACTAACCTATAAATTATCATCTAACTCTAAAATGAAACTAGATACATATTTTGTATACCAAACGAGATGCTAGATAATTCTATTAAGAATAAGTAAACTTTAGTAAGAGAGAACTTCCATGCTGCGCTGACACAAATAATTCTTTCAGATTTTCTGTATTTCATGTACCTGTTAGCATAAGATTTTTATACCAATTGTCTATTGTTTACTAGAATCTACAGGCACTGTATAAACCCTTAAGGATTTAGCACTTCCTTATGAATATAATACATAATTTAAATTTACAATACCTTGGTTTATTCATCAGTGAGGGACTACAAGTTCGTTCTATATCCTCCTGCTGGACTGTAACATCTGAACATATACTCTGAAAGAGCAAATACAAATATTTATACATTAATACACTAATACAGAAAGTATGAACCTGAATCCGTCTTGTAAGAAAATGAAATGAGTAAAATGCCTCTAGCAGTAACACTGGATACTCAAAATCTGCAGATACAGACATCTGTTTTTTTAACCCTTTCAGGGTTTTGGCCGTACTAGTACGGCTTACGCACCAGAGTTTTTGACGTACTAGTACGCCTAAATTCTAGCACCCTCAAATCTAGTGAGAGAAAGCTGGTAGGCCTACATATGAAAGAATGGGTCTATGTGGTCAGTGTGCACAGTACAAAAAAAAATCCTGCAGCACACAGTGCATAATGAGAAAAAAAAAAAAACTGACCGTGTTTTTGGATTAAAACAGCAACTTTGCACTGTATTTTCGTATGGTATTTATTGTTGTATTCTAGTTTTCCTGGTCTCATTTTATAGAATGGAAGACATATTACAGAAATTGAGATGATTTTGACTGGTTTTACAAAGAAAAGTACCTTGAAATTGAGCTCAAAGTAGCAGAAATGTTTAATTTTTACCGAAGTTCAAAAGTAAACAAATCATGCTAAGCGTCCAATACACGTCAACTGGTGAGTCTAATATTCTTTCACAAGTGTGCCGATATTATTTATGTCATTTCTACACTAATGCAGTAGTCTGCATAACAGTAAATCTTCTATTTTTTGCGAGAATAAAAATTCAAAGTGGAAAGCAAAAGAATGTAAGAGGGGCATGGGGGGCGTGACTAATGAACAGGGGAAATGTTATTTTAGTGCCAGGAATGTCTTTCTTGTTTATTCTGGACCCTATTTGGAAATTGGCATCTTTTGAAATTTGTGTGAAATTGGCAAAATTGCTAAATTCTGACCACTGTATTGGATAGTTGAAATTGGTAAATGGGTAGTTTCTTGTACTCATTCGATAGAAAAAATGGAGTTCTAGCAAAATAGTTATGATTTTGTCGACTAGTACACTGGAATTGGCCAAAAATAGGGCTCAAAGTGGGCAAAATTGCTGATGCGTAAACATCGTTGAGACTGCTAACTTCACGAGAGCATAATTCCGTAAGTTTTCCATCAAATTTCATACTTTTGGTGTCATTATGATCGGAAAAAGATTCTCAATCTTTTCACAAGAAAAAAATAATTTTTTTTTTTAAATTTGGCGACCCTGAGAACAAGTCTCGGAGAGGGCCTGGCGACCCTGAAAGGGTTAAACCGTATATACAGTGCAGTATAAGCACTATATGTATGATAAAACAATACACAGTTGCCTCTCTTTGTAGATTTAGATTATCCAGTGTTTTTATTTATGATTATGTTAGCTAAAGTTTTTCTGGCTTTGTGCCATTTCTATGTCAAAATCTCTCCCTATTTAAACAATTTCTTATGGACATTAATATTAACCAGATTTCAGTGATGCATTGGATGTGTGATCTCAAATATTAAATGAACCCATATCTGGAAATAATTTATATGCAGATAAAATGTACATATTTGCAGTTTCTACAGTCACATTCTTAATATTCTGGAATCAATTATTTTGGAAGAAACTCCTGTAAATCTTTCAACAATGGAATTCAAAACAGAAGATCCTGAAGAGTCCTCCAATTATTTATTGTTCCAAACTATTCAATAAGTATTGAAGGTTTTGTCTAACCCTCAAGTCTCTTAAGATGTATTCCCATTGCATTACTATATACTTCAGTTACATTTTTGCCATTCTCAAGGTTTTTATAGTGCGTATCCTTAACCAACAGTCTATGGATCTTAATCTCTAAATTATGCTACAGTGGAACCTCAGTATACGACCAGCTCCATACTCGAGCAAAACTCAGCACTCGACCAAACAAATATGACCTGCCAGAACTTCGCTGTAAACTATTTCATATTTCTCCAAATTTTTTGGCTTTTTTTTTTTTTTTGTATTATTTGTATAAGTCACCATGGGGCCTATGACGAATAGTGATAACAGCCGACCAAACAGAAAATTGGTTGGGAAGAAATTGTTTGATACTCAAATGGAGCGGCACTCGAATAGCCTTCTGGAACGCATTAAGGTCGTATACCAAGGTTTCACTGTACTTTCAAAATCACAATATTAAATTACCTCTGTGCCAGTTGTGGGAAAGAAGTGAATAGGTAAACAGTCAAGGTTAATGTTTTAGTAGCTGACCTATATTCAGCTGACCAGTGTACAGTGAGAAAATTTTTTTTTTTTTTATCACACTGGCTGATTCCCATCAAGGCAGGGTGGCCCGAAAAAGAAAAACTTTCACCATCATTCACTCCATCACTGTCTTGCCAGAAGGGTGCTTTACACTACAGTTTTTAAACTGCAACATTAACACCCCTCCTTCAGAGTGCAGGCACTGTACTTCCCATCTCCAGGACTCAAGTCCGGCCTGCCGGTTTCCCTGAACCCCTTCATAAATGTTACTTTGCTCACACTCCAACAGCACGTCAAGTATTAAAAACCATTTGTCTCCATTCACTCCTATCAAACACGCTCACGCATGCGTGCTGGAAGTCCAAGCCCCTCGAACACAAAACCTCCTTTACCCCCTCCCTCCAACCTTTCCTAGGCCGACCCCTACCCCGCCTTCCTTCCACTACAGACTGATACACTCTTGAAGTCATTCTGTTTCACTCCATTCTCTCTACATGTCCGAACCACCTCGACAACCCTTCCTCAGCCCTCTGGACAACAGTTTTGGTAATCCCGCACCACCTCCTAACTTCCAAACTACGAATTCTCTGCATTATATTCACACCACACATTGCCCTCAGACATGACATCTCCACTGCCTCCAGCCTTCTCCTTGCTGCAACATTCATCACCCATGCTTCACACCCATATAAGAGCGTTGGTAAAACTATACTCTCATACATTCCCCTCTTTACCTCCAAGGACAAAGTTCTTTGTCTCCACAGACTCCTAAGTGCACCACTCACCCTTTTCCCCTCATCAATTCTATGATTCACCTCATCTTTCATAGACCCATCCACTGACACGTCCACTCCCAAATATCTGAATACATTCACCTCCTCCATACTCTCTCCCTCCAATCTGATATCCAATCTTTCATCACCTAATCTTTTTGTTATCCTCATAACCTTACTCTTTCCTGTATTCACTTTTAATTTTCTTCTTTTGCACACCCTACCAAATTCATCCACCAATCTGCAACTTCTCTTCAGAATCTCCCAAGAGCACAGTGTCATCAGCAAAGAGCAACTGTGACAACTCCCACTTTATGTGTGATTCTTTATCTTTTAACTCCACGCCTCTTGCCAAGACCCTCGCATTTACTTCTCTTACAACCCCATCTATAAATATATTAAACAACCACGGTGACATCACACATCCTTGTCTAAGGCCTACTTTTACTGGGAAATAATTTCCCTCTTTCCTACATACTCTAACTTGAGCCTCACTATCCTCGTAAAAACTCTTCACTGCTTTCAGTAACCTACCTCCTACACCATACACCTGCAACATCTGCCACATTGCCCCCCTATCCACCCTGTCATACGCCTTTTCCAAATCCATAAATGCCACAAAGACCTCTTTAGCTTTATCTAAATACTGTTCACTTATATGTTTCACTGTAAACACCTGGTCCACACACCCCCTACCTTTCCTAAAGCCTCCTTGTTCATCTGCTATCCTATTCTCCATCTTACTCTTAATTCTTTCAATAATAACTCGACCATACACTTCACCAGGTATACTCAACAGTCTTATCCCCCTATAATTTTTGCACTTTCTTTTGTCCCCTTTGCCTTTATACAAAGGAACTATGCATGCTCTCTGCCAATCCCTAGGTACCTTACCCTCTTCCATACATTTATTAAATAATTGCACCAACCACTCCAAAACTATATCCCCACCTGCTTTTAACATTTCTATCTTTATCCCATCAATCCCGGCTGCCTTACCCCCTTTCATTTTACCTACTGCCTCACGAACTTCCCCCACACTCACAACTGGCTCTTCCTCACTCCTACAAGATGTTATTCCTCCTTGCCCTATACACAAAATCACAGCTTCCCTATCTTCATCAGCATTTAACAATTCCTCAAAATATTCCCTCCATCTTCCCAATACCTCTAACTCTCCATTTAATAACTCTCCTCTCCTATTTTTAACTGACAAATCCATTTGTTCTCTAGGCTTCCTTAACTTGTTAATCTCACTCCAAAACTTTTTCTTATTTTCAACAAAATTTGTTGATAACATCTCACCCACTCTCTCATTTGCTCTCTTTTTACATTGCTTCACCACTCTCTTAACCTCTCTCTTTTTCTCCATATACTCTTCCCTCCTTGCATCACTTCTACTTTGTAAAAACTTCTCATATGCTAGCTTTTTCTCCCTTACTACTCTCTTTACATCATCATTCCACCAATCGCTCCTCTTCCCTCCCGCACCCACTTTCCTGTAACCACAAACTTCTGCTGAACACTAACACTACATTTTTAAACCTACCCCATACCTATTCTCCAACTTTTTTAATGTTCTTCCCTCTTTTAAACCCCTCTTTCAATCTTATGAGGCTGCTCTTATTGCTACCCGGCGTCGTAAGAATCAGCTTCGCTTCCTACGTGACTGTCTTGCTGAACAAGTTCTGCCACCTTCCTTCTCCCACTTCCTGAAAACCAACCCACTGGGCACTCCCTTTCCTGATCATGCCCGTCTCCTACTTCAACAGCTCATTCTTTCTACTAAATCACAGGTTGAAGATGCCTTCTTTACTCTCCGTCAACGTCAACGTGCTCTCTCTGCGGCTCTACCACAGGATCTCTGTAACCTTCTCTCTACCATTGCCTTTGACACTGCTCGCCTGAATGCGCAAATTCATTCTTCCAAACTACAAAATAAACTTCAACGTCTCATCTCAGCTAGCCCTTGGTCTAAATTCTCCCTCACTGACTGTGTTACTAATCTGTCTTCTGTCTCACTCTCTCAGTATGAGCTTGAACTTCTTGGTTTTGGTCTTTCCTTTGCCACTTCGCCTACTCCTCGCGCTGGTATTTCCCTGATTAGCTCTTTTGATTCCTTTCGTCAATCTCGCTTCCGTAATCTTCCTGACTTGTCCACTTTTCGTGGTGCTCTCCTTCCTGCTCTTGTTAGTCTGTTTTCCAAGAATCACCACCTTCCACGCCGTTACCAACTTGCCCTTTCTTCTCTTAAATCTAACACTAACATTGTCATACTATCTTCTGACAAAGGTAATTCGGTAGTTATCCTTGATCGCGAGGATTACCTCCGTAAAGCTGATGTCTTGCTCTCTGACTCACGCACCTACACTCCTCTCGTTTCCAACCCTCTTGATCGCATCAAGAGAACTTTCAACAAAAAACTAAGGACTCTCTCCGACCTCTGTCCTCCTGACTTTGACCTTGTTCAACGGTTTCGTGTCATCTGTCCCTCTCTTCCCTATTTCTATGGCCTTCCCAAAACTCATAAACCTGATATTCCTCTTCGTCCTATCATATCCTCTAGAGGTTCTGTCTCTTATTCTCTTGCTTCTTGGCTGGCCAAAACCCTCACTCCCTTTCTTGGTACTTTTTCTCCTGCCCACCTCCGTCACTCTCAAGACTTCATTGAACGGGTTCGCTCTCTCCCAACCTGTAAGATGCTTAGTCTTGACGTTGAGTCCCTCTTCACCAATGTCCCTCTTGATGATGTCCTTGATTTCCTTAGAGAGAAGGCCCATGAAGGGTTTCTTCATCTCCCTATCCCCACTGATGTCTTTCTTGATCTGATCCGCCTCTGTGTGGACTCTAACTCCTTTTCCTTCCAAGGGAAATATTATTCCCAAACCTTCGGTGTCGCTATGGGCTCTCCTCTCTCTCCTGTCCTTGCTAATCTTTACATGGAATACTTCGAGACTGTTCTTCTTCCTACCCTCGATGTGCAACCTTCACTCTGGCTCCGCTATGTGGATGACATCTTTGCTCTGTGGCCTCATGACTCCAGTCTCTTCCAACCTTTTCTTGAAGCTCTTAACAATCTTGCCCCTTCCATTAAGTTTAAAGCTGAATGGGAATCTAATTCCTTACTTCCTTTCCTTGATGTCCATGTCCACCGCTCAGATACAGGTTTTTCCTTTTCCGTTTACCGTAAACCTATGCACAGTGGCATGTACATTCACTACTTTTCCTATCATGCTTCCCCTGTCAAGAAAAGTGTTCTTATCTCCCTCTTTCTCCGTGCCCTCCGCATCTGTGATCCTCAGTTCCTTCCAGCAGAAATTTCCACTCTTTATAATTCGTTCTCCCGTCTTGGCTACCCTTCCCATTTCATAGACTCTGCCCTCTCACGTGCTAAACGCAATTTCTTCTCTCCCAAACTCTCTACTCATGGGAACTCTTCTATCCTCTGCCTTCCCTACATTTCCGGTCTTTCTAATCTCAACAATTCTCTCCGTCCCTTAGACATCAAGCTTACCTTCCGCCAGACTAACACTCTTCGCACTAATCTCATTCATACCTCTCCTCCCTCTACAGAAGTTCCTGGTGTCTACTCTATTTCTTGCTCCTCCTGTCCTCTTCAATACTTTGGAGAAACTGGTCGATCTCTTTCTGACAGACTTAGGGAGCACAAAAATAGTGTTAGGCTTGCCGACACTAACAATGCTCTTTTCTGTCATGTCAGAGATCATAGCCATCCTATTGACTGGTCTTCTGCTAAAACTGTCTTCCCTACTTCCACCTCGAACAGTCGCCGTTTAGTTGAATCCTCTCTTATACACAACTTTCCTTGTATGAACCTTAGCCCTGGCTTCGTCTCTGTAGATGCCTTCCTCTCCCACTACATTGTAAAATGCTCCAAACTTCAGAACACCCGTGACTTAACCTGAATCCTCATTTTTTCTTCTTCTTCTTCTTTTTCTTCTTCCTCTTCCCCTTTCCTCTCTCCTTTTCTCCTCTGGGTTGTCTTTCTCTCTCCTGTCTCGTGTTTCTGTTCCTTCTTTATTTTATTTCACCACTTCCCCTTTCACTCACCTCGGTGCGCTTGCTCTCCCTCTGTGGGTTTCTAGCTCTCTTGCAGTGCTCCCCTTCCTTTGTATTTGACTGGCTCGTCTTCCTTATTTCCCACTTCTACCACTACCACTACTACTACCTCTTCTTCTTCTACTACATCTACTGATGAAATTAGACACATGTGCGGCGTCTGGTTGTCTTTGTTGTGGACGTTTCACCATCCAGTGGCTGGCTGGATGGCGAAGCGTCTATGGTGGGGATGCCCGGGTGTTGTGCATGTGTCATTTCATCCTGTCGGTATTACTGTATATACAATTCTTGTACTACTACCACTACTACTACCTCCACCTCTTCCTGCCTATATATAGCCATCCTGCTCCTCCTCTGTTAGTGTGACTTTGTCAATGGTCCAAGTCGGACCGAAACGTCGTCGTAAGCTTCTGTCTTTTATGTGCGGGTTATTTGTGTATACTACCCCATACCTCTTCGACCCCACTGCCTATGCTCCCATTAGCCCATCTATCCTCCAATAGCTGTTAATATCTTACCCTAACTGCCTCCTCTTTTAGTTTATAAACCTT
The DNA here is from genome assembly GCF_038502225.1 of Cherax quadricarinatus. Taxonomy (NCBI): domain Eukaryota; kingdom Metazoa; phylum Arthropoda; class Malacostraca; order Decapoda; family Parastacidae; genus Cherax; species Cherax quadricarinatus. The sequence continues at coordinate 12,398,426 of NC_091309.1, forward strand.
CACCTCTCTTTTCCCTGATGCTTCTATTCTCCTTGTAGCCCATCTACCTTTTACTCTCAGTGTAGCTACAACTAGAAAGTAATCTGATATATCTGTGGCCCCTCTATAAACATGTACATCCTGAAGTCTACTCAACAGTCTTTTATCTACAATACATAATCCAACAAACTACTGTCATTTCGCCCTACATCATAGCAGAAAATGCCAAATATAAATATAAACTCAAGGAAAGTCAGATTGTAGGTGGCATTTACTTCCCTCAGTGTTTTAAAAATGGCTGAGTCAGCAGACCAGGTCAGGAGTCAACACGACACAACTCCCAATAAATGGAATTGAGGGGGATTTGGAAGGATAAAACCATTGATTAAACCTTTCTGGTCTACCAGAATGGAAAGGAGTTAGAAGTTAATAGGTGAAGCCGGACTGTGAAGTGAGGTGGGAAGGGGTGTGTGTAATAAGGGGTTAACTGAAGGGTTTGTGAAGTTAAGGGAAAAGTGAGCAGTGAAGAGGGTTTTGAAGAAGAAAATTTACTAGTAATTCAGTGGTGATTGCTAAAGCAGATACTAAGTGTACTAGGTGACTGGAAAAGAGAAAAAAATATTATTGTATATGAGTAAAAGAGCAAAAAGTGAAAATGGCAGGCATTAGGGGGGGTACAGGCTGCCATAATTATACTTATCTTTCTTCAATTCCATGAAGAAAGAAATCAGTCATGGGGGCTGGAAAAGGTGAATGGAGTAACAGCACCCTGGACAGTAAAAGCCCAACAGTTGCCATCGTACCAGAAAAGTAAATGTCACTATCGCCGCAAGGTATGGCAACACCGCATACCCAAACAAAAACAGTGGCACACAGCTCTTATTGTAGCGCTCTTAAGTGGTGATATCCAAATTAATCCAGGACCTCAAACTATTGTGCAGAGGCAAAACAGACAGATAAACGATGGTGATAATGACGGTCCAGTAGCTAGGAATGATAACCTTAACTCCATATGTAATGCATACATAGGTCAATGTGAGACAATACAGCCATTATTATCTCAAACACTACCAAACAGGTGCATACACTATACTAAAGTATGCATGAAAAACAGAAAAGGCACCTTATGTAAAATGTGTAAGGGGTGGGTGCATGATGGATGTATGTACAATTATAGCAATGGTGCCAGAATTCATTTTGTGTGTAACAAATGCACTTTGGCACAGTTACCCTTTAGCAATGATGACATTGATTTACCTAATTTTAATACAAATTACCCATTGCCATATACTGATGATTATAATTGTTTTATGAAAACAGGCCTTCACTTTATTCATGTCAATGCAAGATCACTTCTTCCTAAATTGGCAGAGATTAGGATTCTAGCTAACAAAATTAGGGCGGCAGTTATAACCATCTCTGAATCCTGGTTGGATGATACGGTGACTGACGACGAGGTCAAAATAGGTTACAATATAAAATGCTTAGATAGGAACAGAAAGGGTGGTGGAGTATGTGCCTACATTAGAAATGACTTAGCTTACAATCCAAGACCTGATTTAACCCTCTGACTGTTTACGCCGTATAAATAAGTCTTACGCGCCACTGTTTCCGACGTCTCTATACGCATAAATTCAAGCAGCTTCAAATCAAGCAGGAGAAACCTGGTAGGCCCACATGTGAGAGAATGGGTCTCCATGGTCAGTGTGCACCATATAAAAAAAATCAGGGAGCCAGTGGTTTACCTGGAGTTTACCTGGAGAGAGTTCCGGGGGTCAACTCCCCCGCGGCCCGATCTGTGACCAAGCCTCCTGGTGGATCAGAGCCTGATCTACCAGGCTGTTGCTGCTGGCTGCACGCAAACCAACGTACGAGCCACAGCCCGGCTGATCAGGAACCGACTTTAGGTGCTTGTCCAGTGCCAGCTTGAAGACCGCCAGGAGTCCGTTGGTAATCCCCCTTATGTATGCTGGGAGGCAGTTGAACAGTCTCGGGCCCCTGACACTTATTGTATGGTCTCTTAACGTGCTAGTGACACCCCTGCTTTTCATTGGGGGGATGTTGCATCGTCTGCCAAGTCTTTTGCTTTCGTAGTGAGTGATTTTCGTGTGCAAGTTCGGTACTAGTCCCTCTAGGATTTTCCAGGTGTATATAATCATGTATCTCTCCTGCCTGCGTTCCAGGGAATACAGTTTTAGGAACCTCAAGCGCTCCCAGTAATTGAGGTGTTTTATCTCCGTTATGCGTGCCGTGAAGGTTCTCTGTCCATTTTCTAGGTCAGCAATTTCACCTGCCTTGAAAGGTGCTGTTAGTGTGCAGCAATATTCCAGCCTAGATAGAACAAGTGACCTGAAGAGTGTCATCATGGGCTTGGCCTCCCTAGTTTTGAAGGTTCTCATTATCCATCCTGTCATTTTTCTAGCAGATGCGATTGATACAATGTTATGGTCCGTGAAGGCGAGATCCTCCAACATGATCACTCCCAGGTCTTTGATGTTGGTGTTTCGCTCTATTTTGTGGCCAGAATTTGTTTTGTACTCTGATGAAGATTTAATTTCCTCGTGTTTACCATATCTGAGTAATTGAAATTTCTCATCGTTGAACTTCATATTGTTTTCTGCAGCCCACTGAAAGATTCGGTTGATGTCCACCTGGAGCCTTGCAGTGTCTGCAATGGAAGACACTGTCACGCAGATTCGGGTGTCATCTGCAAAGGAAGACATGGTGCTGTGGCTGACATCCTTGTCTATGTCGCATATGAGGATGAGGAACAAGATGGGAGCGAGTACTGTGCCTTGTGGAACAGAGCTTTTCACCGTAGCTGCCTCGGACTTTACTCTGTTGAAGACTACTCTCTGTGTTCTGTTAGTGAGGAAATTATAGATCCATCGACCGACTTTTCCTGTTATTCCTTTAGCACGCATTTTGTGTGCTATTACGCCATGGTCACACTTGTCGAAGGCTTTTGCAAAGTCTGTATATATTACATCTGCATTCTTTTTATCTTCTAGTGCATTTAGGACCTTGTCGTAGTGATCCAATAGTTGAGACAGACAGGAGCGACCTGTTCTAAACCCATGTTGCCCTGGGTTGTGTAACTGATGGGTTTCTAGATGGGTGGTGATCTTGCTTCTTAGGACCCTTTCAAAGATTTTTATGATATGGGATGTTAGTGCTATCGGTCTGTAGTTCTTTGCTGTTGCTTTACTGCCCCCTTTGTGGAGTGGGGCTATGTCTGTTGTTTTTAGTAACTGTGGGACGACCCCCGTGTCCATGCTCCCTCTCCATAGGATGGAAAAGGCTCGTGATAGGGGCTTCTTGCAGTTCTTGATGAACACGGAGTTCCATGAGTCTGGCCCTGGGGCAGAGTGCATGGGCATGTCATTTATCGCCTGTTCGAAGTCATTTGGCATCAGGATAACATCGGATAGGCTTGTGTTAACCAAATTTTGTGGCTCATAAAAAATTCATTTTGATCTTCGACTCTCAGTCTGGTTAGCGGCTTGCTAAAAACTGAGTCATATTGGGACTTGAGTAGCTCACTCATTTCCTTGCTGTCATCTGCGTAGGACCCATCTTGTTTAAGTAGGGGCCCAATACTGGACGTTGTTCTCGACTTTGATTTGGCATAGGAGAAGAAATACTTTGGGTTTCTTTCGATTTCATTTATGGCTTTTAGTTCTTCCCGCGATTCCCAACTCCTATGAGATTCCTTTAGCTTAAGTTCGATGCTTGCTATTTCTCTGACCAGTGTCTCCCTACGCATTTCAGATATATTGACCTCTTTTAGCCGCTCTGTTATTCTTTTCCGTCGCCTGTAAAGGGAGCACCTGTCTCTATTTTACATCTACTCCTCCTTTTTCTTAGAGGAATAAGCCTTGTGCATACATCGAGTGCCACCAAGTTAATCTGTTCTAGGCATAAGTTGGGGTCTGTGTTGCTTAGTATATCTTCCCAGCTTATATTGGTTAGGACTTGGTTTACTTGGTCCCACTTTATGTTTTTGTTATTGAAGTTGAATTTGGTGAATGCTCCCTCGTGATTAGTCTCATTATGTCGGTCTGGGGCTCCACGCATACATGTCTGAACCTCAATTATGTTGTGATCTGAGTATATTGTTTTTGATATGGTGACATTTCTTATCAGATCATCATTGTTAGTGAAGATGAGGTCTAGTGTATTCTCCAGTCTAGTAAGCTCTATTATTTGCTGGTTTAAATTGAATTTTGTGCAGAGATTTAAAAGCTCGTGTGAGTGTGAGTTTTCATCAGAGCTGCCTCCTGGTGTTATTACTGCAACAATATTATTTGCTATATTCCTCCATTTTAGGTGCCTTAAGTTGAAATCCCCCAGGAGCAAGATGTTGGGTGCAGGAGCTGGAAGATTTTCCAGACAATGGTCAATTTTTAACAGCTGTTCCTGGAATTGCTGGGATGTTGCATCCGGAGGCTTGTAGACTACCACAATGACTAGGTTTTGGTTCTCGACCTTTACTGCTAAAACTTCCACTACATCATTTGAGGCATTAAGCAGTTCTGTGCAAACAAGTGACTCTGCAATGTACAGGCCAACCCTTCACCCCTTTTGCCTGTTCACTCTGTCACATCTGTATAGGTTGTAACCTGGGATCCATATTTCGTTGTCCAAGTGATCCTTTATGTGGGTCTCAGTGAAAGCCGCGAACATTGCCTTTGCCTCTGCAAGCAGTCCACGGATGAAAGGTATTTTGTTGTTTGTTGCTGGCTTTAGACCCTGTATATTTGCAAAGAAGAATGTCATCGGACTGGTGGTATTGTTGGTACTGGGGGGGGGATTTTTTTTCCGGCATTATTATCTGTATCTGTTGGTTTGGAGTGGAGACCATCGACTGTGGTTCCACTCCAGGAATGACTGGATTTGGTGTACAATTTCTGCCATTTCCTGCCAGTTTTTTTTCCTTCCTGGCACTAAAAAACCTCTCCCTCTTGAGTGGCTGTGGCTACCCAGGTTTTCCCATGGCCTGGATGTTTTGTATCTTTTTATACCCTTTAGATGGTGGGCCTGGCAATTTAAGTTATAGCGCAGTCTTTCCTGTACTGAAGAGGTACACATTTCAGGGTGAAAAAGCTTACAGGAAGGGAGTTTGCATTTTCCTGTTGTCATATGGGCATGGCATTTTCTAGGGTGGTCATAGTTGCACATCTCGTCTGTTTTTCCAGATTTCCCATGTCTGCAGATACCAAGTGCATAGTATGTGCACAGGCTTGGTTTCCGTTTGCCTTGGGTTTCTGTGACTGTATTCCCTGTTGGTGAATGTTTCCCTGTCTTATTCCTATCCTCCCTAGCACCAACAATGGAGCTCCCACCAGTTGTTTTTGGTAATATATCCTCACTATTGCTAGTGGAGTCCTCTTGTTTGCTATTTCCTGTGGTATTTCTAGTTTGCAATATTGGTTTTATCTTATCTTTGACTACACTTGTTTCCCCACTACAGCTCCTGTCCCCTATGAGGTCATTTATATGTATTCCTTCCTGCATATAATTCCCGACTACCTGGACAAAATCTCCAGCTTCACCATTACTGTCTCCCAGGACAGCACCTCCAGCTTCACCATTACTGTCTCCCAGGATAGCACCTCCAGCTTCACCATTACTGTCTCCCAGGACAGCACCTCCAGCTTCACCATTACTGTCTCCCAGGACAGCACCTCCAGCTTCACCATTACTGTCTCCCAGGACAGCACTATCAGCCCCACATTTACTGACTACCAGGACATCACCTCCAGCCTTACAGTTTGACTACATGGCCAGTATCAAGGGCAGTACCATTCAGCCCAGACTTTTTATGTTCCCATCTGTTGTAGAAAGCTTCCAGGTTGTCTATGAAAGCAGCTTTGATGTTATCCTCTTTTAATACCCTTGTGATTTTAGTCCACAGATTTTCCTCATTTGGGCATACCCAAAAACACTTCCCTGTTTTAATACTGCTTGTAGCTAGTTCTTGGATATCTGCACAAGGGGCATGACACCAATTTCCACAAAAATGACAATTTATCCATGTGGAAGCCCGTTTGTTTGATTGATTGACTGCAGACTATACAGAGCTTCATAATGATTTGAATGGTTGATTTACTGTAATTCTACTAGCAACCTCTTGAATACGCTATTAATAACCTCCTTAAATGAAGCTCTAGCTATCTGTATTTCTATTTCTAACTGTACTTGTATATTGGACAGCTTACCGTGTACGTTCCTGATTTATATTTATTGTTTGTGTTTGATAAGGGCGCCTACAACCCCATCCGTTTACAGTCTGCTTTATTGTCCAACGAATCCGTTTGAAACCAGTCAAGGGTTCGGACCAGTCGAGGGTTCGGACCAGTCGAGGGTTCGGACCAGTCGATCTGATCTGATCAGTGGGTCACTTATTTAAAACATACTAGTCGGTGATTTGGGCTAACACATGAAGGATCTACTTGAAATTATCTACCCGAGTAATATGTGATTTGATTGATACAAAAGTATAACTTGTGTGTTGAAGAGCCGGTGATTTCTGGCAGCTCCTACAATGACGAACGGTCGAGCCTCAACCCTTGTTTATCAATCGCTGTATCTAGCTTTTCTAGTTTTTTTTCGTCTCCACCATTGTGGGAATGCCATTTCCGTTGTCCTTTTTCAGCATGCCTAGCGGTAAGAAATATGTGATTCCCCAACAAATCTGGGACTCTTCTCTTCCCAAGTGATGCTCTAACACAGATGGAAGTGTCAGTGAAGATCAATTTCATGGTTTTGAGGAGTTTGAGACCAAAAGCAATGCCCAGGATACCAGAAGAATGGAGGAGGAGGAGGAGGACGAAGAAGGAAGGAGGAAGGAAGAAGGAAGGAAGAAGGAAGGAAGGAAGGAGGAGGAGGAGGAGGAGGAGGAGGAGGAGGAGGAAGGAAGACGAAGAAGATGTTCCCTTGAAGCATGGAAAACAGCTCATCCCATGACAGTGACAAGATAAGGGGAGACAACATCTGATAAAAGCTGATGTTTGATGAGGGTAAACAAGAAAACTGCTCAGAGGAAGTGTTTTGTCTTTGCACATAAAAAAAAAAAAGTCCACAAAAATGCACACACACTGGTTTTATGTGTGAGGAGTGTAAAACACCATTGTGTATGAAAACATGTTTCACAGAGTTCCACAAGCTGCAGAACTTCTAGGAATATGTTTGGTGACTGTACATTGGTATATATATTATAGAACAATAGTAATAAACAATTTTTTGTATTGTTTGTTTTTGTAAAGTTTTGTAAACAATATATTGATAATTATGTTTGTGTGCTTATTGTGTTGTATACAACGAGTGTATATATGTACATTGCACCTTACTTTGGTCTCATAGGCCACATAAGTTATGTGAAAAAATAAAATAGTGAAAAAACAAAAAACCTTCAAATACAAGTAAACTAAAGTTTACCGGGTGAGCGGCAGTCGCCGCTGTTGCCATACGCAGCTCATTTTCTGCAAACTTCACAGCTCTATATCTCGGTAAGTACTGATGGCAAAACTTTTTTTTTTTTGGACCAAAACACTCAGAAAGATAATCTTAACATTTTCATAAGAATTTTTTTTTTTTTTTCGAATATTTTGCGACATAGAATGACAGTTTCAGAAAGGGGCCTGCAACAGTCAAAGGGTTAAATAACAATAAACTGGAGATTCTATGGTTTGAAGTGCTGCTTCCCAAGATCAAACCCATCTTAGTAGGAACTTGTTACCACCCTCCCACCCACGACCAGTTCTTAGAAGACTTTTCCAGAGTATTGTCCGGACTTGAAAACAATTGCGAGACAATAATACTGGGCGACTTCAATATCTGCTTTCAGCAGCAAAATAACGGGCTATGCAAAAGGTATAAGCAAATTCTAGGTTTAAATAGTTACACTTAACTAATTAATACACCAACCCAGATCACACAGTTCTCAGCCACCCTAATTGACCACATACTTTGTAACCGCGCTGAGAACATTAGTCAGTCAGGCGTCATTATCACAGGTCTTAGTGATCATTTCATCATTTACTGCACCAGGAAAATCACTAGGGATAGGATAGGCCTACACAGGACAATAAAAATGAGGTCAACTAGAAACTACAGTAAAGAAACACTGGTAAATAGGCTACACAATTGTGACTGGACAGAGATAACAAGTTGCACGGACATAAATGATGCCTGGGAAAAATTCAAAACAACGTTCACTACCATCCTTGATAATATTGCACCAGTTAAAGAGGTTAGGATTAAACGAAGAACTGAACCCTGGATGACTACCGAGATATTAAATAATATGAAATTCAGAGACCAGCTGCTAAAAAGATTTAAAGCAAACAGACAGGATACTGCAGCACTAAATGAATTCCAAAGGGTGAGGAACAGAGTACAGAGACTTATAAAAGGAGCAAAGGCAAAGCACTATTGCTCAAAAATTGAAGAGTATAAGCATAACCCCAGAAAGCTCTGGCAACAACAAAAACAGTTGGGGTATAGCCATCAGCCAGTAGATAGAATAACATAGTACTCACTATCGATAATGAGGTATGCCACGAAACATCTAAGGTGGCAAATTGCTTTAATTCCTACTACACATCTGTTGCATCAACACTAGTAAGTAAACTACAAGCTGCATCAAATACCTTTAACATAGACTCTGATAAGTTTCAAACATACTATGCCAGTAAAGGGGTAATCCCAAACAGTTGTCAACTAGTAAGTGTATCTCATGACTTTATTCATAAAGAACTAAGTAGGTTAAACCCAACTAAGAGCACAGGCCCTGATAACATCCCATCTAAGTTCCTAAAAGATGGTGCTTCTGAACTGTCAATCCCTATTGCTCACATAATAAATATATCAATCACCACTAATACCGTACCGGAGGGGTTCAAGGAGGCCAGAGTTACTCCTACCTTCAAGAAAAACAGTAGGTCTGATGTCAACAACTATAGGCCTTGTGAAGGCTTACTCAGCCCTGTAATAACTTCAGACAGTATTACCAAGGCTGGCTCCTCCTCAGGAAAATTAATGAATAGAAAAAGAAATAACAGACAAACAAACACTTTATTATATAGAAAATATAAAATATAAAACACTTAAATATGAAATATTAATCCTACATTAAAGAAAATTAAAAATGAAAAATATAAATGATAACTGAATTCAACGCTAATATATATAGGGGTGTCTGGTGTTGGTGACACTGTGTTGTTGAAATCATAGCCGTTGCTGATGATGGGGGGGGGGGGGTCGCATGTGTTGGTTACGACCCACTGGCTAGTTCTTCACAGTATAGCCTTGAGTATTATATCCCGATGACAGGAAAGCAGGTTCTTTACCGCTGCAATGATGAGGGGTTACGTCCTGCAATTTCATACAGGAGCACAGGTAATTAAATCCAAAAAGGGGAAGTCTCAGGACGTTAGTCCATCTCCACCAGTTCTTCTCGTTGATTGACAGGTGACCCTCTCTGTCATCCAAGCTGAAAAGATAGACAGGTTACCCACTGCTTAAATAATCACTCTCCATGATAAGTACAATACCTAAAAGATGTGGTGATTATTACAACAGTCAACATAGAGCAAGGTTGAAAAGACTAAGTTTATTATTGGTCAAAAGTGAAGCTTTCAACCCATAAATCCACTAGAATACAAGGCAGGCATGTACTTACAGTAGTGCTGGGAGCTGTGAGTCTAGTGATTACTGTTTGGACCAGAGCCCCACACGTCACCTTTCGGGGGGGTGGGGGGGGAAGGAGGAGGGGAAGGGATAGCGGGAGCTAGACTGACCCTACCTTAACAAGCAACCGGCAGTCAAACTATCACTTTCGGGGTGGGGGAAAAAAGGCGGGAATAGCGGGAGCTTGACTTACCCTACCTTAACAAATAGCCGGCAATGAAACTATTGTTACTATATACTCCCTCGCTACTCCTATCTATTGAACTTTTCCCTCACACTCCCCCTTACCAAGACTTATAGTCAAGGAGTAAGAAGAATAAGGCGAGGAAAAAGTTCTAACATGTGGAAGTCGCGTAAGGCAACAAATCTTCTACTGACTGTCACGACTTAACCAGTCAGAGAAATAATTGGATGAACCATTGATATACACAATATGGAACTTAAAAGCCTGGAGTGCCAATGTCCACCTCAAGAGGCGACTGTTGGTTCCCTTAAAAGTTTCTAGGTATATCAAAGGTTTGTGGTCTGTTTCTAAAATGAATTCTTTTCCCAGCAAATAAAATTTAAGTTTGGAGATACCCCACACAAGGGCCAAACATTCCTTTTCTATTGTGGAGTATCTCGTTTCTGCGGGAAGGAGTTTCTGGCTTAGGAAGCATACAGGGAAGGGAGTACCATCATGGTATTGTAGTAACACCGCACCTAAGCCAGTATTGGAGGCATCAGTTCTTAAGCAAAATGTTTTATTAATATCTGGAATCTTAAGTATAGGGTCTTTCGAAAAGATACTTTTAATCTCATTAAACTTTTCCCGCGCTACGTCGGAAAGTTCAAGAGGTTCCTTCACAGACTTTTTAAGGAAGTCGGATAAGATGCCTGTAAGATCAGTAAGGTTCGGGATAAACCGTGCATAAAAATTTACAGAACCAAGAAAGCTACGCATGAGCTTCTTGGGGAGAGGCTGCAGAGTGCTATTAGAAAGTATCAGTCCAAGATATCTAATCTTGTTATACCCAAGGAAGCATTTCTTTGGCTTGGCAGTGAGGCCATGCGAGCGTAACCTATGCAAAACTGATGTTAATGTTTGGATATGTTCGCCCCACGTGGATGTCATTACGTAAATGTTATCAAAATAAACTGAAACATTTGGCATATTACCCAAGACCTTTCTCATCAGTCTCACGTAGGTAGCACAGGCAGTTACCAAACGGAAGGGCATAGTTCTATATTGCATCAGTCCTTGGTGTGTAGGAAAAGCGGTGTACTGCTTAGAAGAAGGATCTAACATTACTTGATGATATGCCTGAGCAATATCAATCTCTGAAAAGAAGGAAGTCATAAAATTTGTGTAGATCGCTATCTATTAAGGGCATAGGCTCAGCATCCCACCGAGTTATAGCATTAAGGCCTCTGAAGTCAATAGCAAGTCTATATGAATTATCCTCCTTCTTAACCATGACTACTGGTGAACAATATGAAGATACTGAAGGTTCAATGATCTTTAATTTTAATAATTTGTCTACCTCTCGGTCAAATGCATCCCTAAGGTGAACTGGAACTGGGTATAATTTTCGTTTGATAGGATTGTCCGTCACTAAGTCAATCTTATGGACTACCGTGGAGGTAACACCTGGAATATCAGTAAAGACGTCTGAAAAGTTACTCACACATTGAAGTAGTTCATGTCTCTTATGGTCATCCAAGAATTCATTAATATTAATGTTGGTTGTGTCCGAGTGGTCAAGAGTCACCAAGTCATGTAGTTCTTCATCATAGTCTGAGTTAGAGGTGTCAATTACGCACACTTTACATTCTTCAGTTGTCTTATCAAGTTCGTGTGGAAAAACTAAGTCAAAGTTATTAAGGCAGTTAACCGAATTTCTTCGGTAATATTTCTTAAGGATGTTGATATGATAAAGCTTAGGTTTCCCCTTGACTTCTATGAGGTAGTCAACTTTCCCACAAATTTTTAATACTTTATATGGACCTTTCCATGCTACTAATAATTTATTTGACTTTATAGGCAAAAGTACCAGAACTTCATCCCCTACTTTAAAACTTCTCCTCTGACTTTTGGAATCAAAATACGTTTTGTACTGGTCCATTGACAAGCTTAAGTTTTTCGAAACTATGTCAGAGGTCTCCTCAAGTTTGGATCTAAGGTCAAGGAGAAACTGGTAAGAAGACTGAACCTCAGCATTTACCTCCTCATTAGTCCATAAGTCATGAAGGATGGACAATGGGCCTCTGGCCTGTCTACCATAGAGAAGTTAAAAAGGTGAAAACCCCAAAGAGTCACTGGGAACTTCCCTCATGGCAAACAAAGCACAGGGTAGGTAACGATGCCACTCCTTAGGTTTAAGGGAGCAAAGTTTCCTTAAAATGGACTTGAGAATCGAATGCTGGCGCTCAATCCTCCCATTACAGTTGGGATGATAGGGTGTGGTGAAGAGAGGCTTCACTCCCAGAAGTTGGTATAGATGCTGCATTAAGTCAGATGTGAATTGTGTCCCACAGTCAGACAAAATTTCTCTAGGGATGCCCACTCTGGAGAAGATGGACAAAAGGGCTTCAGCCACCTCTGTAGTGGTTATAGTCTTTAAGGGTATGGCTTCAGGGAAACTCGAAGCATAATCAACTAATGTTAATATATATCTATGTCCCCCAGATGAAAGTGGAGATAAAGGACCAACGATGTCAATAGCTACTCTTTCAAACGGTACCGTAAAGATAGGCATTTTGACCATAGGTACTTGCCTGGTACCTCGGGAGGATGGCAGTTGGCAAACTTTACACGATCTACAATAGGTAGTGACATCTGAGGACATTTTTGGCCAAAAATAGGTTTCCCTAATTTTATTTAAGGTTTTACGATGTGAGAAATATCCGGCCACTGGCAGGTCATGAGCCATTTTAAGAACAGTCTCTCTGCATTGACTTGGAACAACTAAGATGGAATAGTCTATCTCATCTGAATTTAATTTGAATACTGACTTGTACAAGATACCTTTTATATATTCAAATTTATATGAAAAGTTTTTCCTTTGGATCACTTGATTTTGTTTAGCGGCATTATGGCAATTCTGAAGAGAAAGGAAATTACATTGTAACTTGACAAAGGAGTCCTTCGATATATCTAAAGGCTTAAAGTCAGGGAAAATCAAAGGATGGACAGTAGGAGAAGCCTGGGCTTTGGTCTGAGCCCTAGTCAAGACGTTTATGGTATCGGAGGTGATTACTTTCATCTAACAAGTGAACCGGTGATCCTACTACCTCGCTTTCGAGAGTAGCATAAATGGTTTTTAATCCCACATGAATCTCACGAGACATTGTCTCATCTGAACTTTCAAGGGGCTTCTCTGACTCTACAGGAAGAGGATCTGAAAAGCTTATGTCCACCTTTGGCGATGAAAGGTCAACCTCAGAAGGAAGAATGGCACCTTTTACATTACCTATTAGTACAGAGCAAGAAGTGATGGGAGCTAGTACGGCTTCAGACCAACCTGTGAACCATTTAGACCTAATGTAACAACGGATGGTAGGAAAAGTGTCCGTACGGCCCAAGTAGTCTGAAAGTATAGCAGAGGAATGAGTTTCTTTAAGGTTAGGGAACAGCTTATCAGAAATGACTATACATGTGCATCCAGTGTCTCGTAAAATGGTAGATACATTAAGTCCATTAACTGTTCCTGAACAGAAGGGTGCTTGGTCATTACAGTCTTTAAAACATCTTCCAACTTTTTGGACCTTCTTAGAAGGACAATCTGGACGTTTATGTCCCTTAACACCACACAAATGACAAACAGGAATAAAAGAAGTCATTTTACTTCCATTAGAGGCTTTGATTTCTTAAGGTCTGATGAACCCTTGCCCTTAGGGTTCGATCCCTTTAGGTCTTTATAGGAATTGTGAGCCTCAGCATACAGGTCAGCAGCCTCAGCAACTTCCTCAGCTTTAATCAAGTTATGTTCCCTGATGAATGTTCGTATCTGATGGGGAAGAGCTGTCAGGAACTGGTCAGCAACCATGAAGTCTCTAAGAGATTCATAACTGCGATCAATTCCTGAACTCTCTATCCAAAAGTCGAACAAACGAAAGAGTGTTACCTGTAACTGCTGAAAGTTCTGGCCAGGCTGTAAGGTGGCATACCTGAAATCTTTCCTGTAAGAATTAGTGGTTTTCTGATATGCTTTAAGGATTGCCTTCTTCAGTAGGTTATAATTACATATGATATCATGCGACAAAGTTGCATAGATATTCAAAGCTGTACCAGAAAATAACATTCCTAACCTGGTAGCCCAGGTGTCAGCAGGCCATTCACAGAGGGTAGCGGTATTTTCAAACCTGATAATGTATGAAGTTATGTCTTCCCCCTCTGTGAAGGGAGGTAAATTATGTGTTGGAATATGTGCACTAGCTGCACGTTGTTCCATTACTCCTTCATCTAATTGCTGTTGTGAGAAAGTTAACTTTTTATTCTCTAATTCAAGGCGAGATTTTTCGAGCTCGCGATCCTTTTCTCTCTCTATTAACTAAAGTTCTCTAGCTTTTTCCTCACTTTCTCTAGCTTTTTCCTCAACTTCTCTATCCTTTGCTCTTTCCTCAAGTTCTCTTATTTTAGCCTGTTCCTCACGTTCTCTAGCTCTTTCTTCACGATCAAGTCTATCACGCTCCTTTTTGTCTTCTCTTTCTGTCTTTCTTGGATTTCTCTCTCCTTTTACTCCTGTCTTTCAAGGTTCTCTTTCTCCTTTTTCTCTTCTCTTTCGATTCTCTCTCTCTCCTTTTCTTCTTCTCTTTCCCTTTCTAACTGTCTCTCTTCTCTCTCAATTCTCTCTCTTTCAAGTCTTTCCTGGATCTTAGCACTAATGAAAGATTCTAAATTTTTCCCTGTTATTCCTAACTTACTTCCAGCGTTCATCCAAAACTGGTATTCCTCCATGCTTGCAAGAATAACTTAAACTATATGGGGAAATGAAACGGGTATTAAAGAAAACGGAGGGTTCAATTCCTGCTCCATTCAAACTGTAAATAAACCAGAGGGCTCGATCCCTGCTTCAATTAAACAATATGTATTAATTAAAACGAAGGGTTCTATGCCGGCTCCGAGCAAACAATAAGTAGAATGGGGTCCCTTGACCATCCAATCTTCTCACCAACAAATCAAGAGTGTCCAACGACAGTTCCCTTGATAAAATAAAGAGCTCAATGAAACAAATTGTCACTGGAAAATCTCGGGTCCCTAGAGTCTAATCCTCCAAAGTGTTTCAAGCTCCCAAGAAAGGTGGCAGAATTAACTATTATATCCTGCCTGACTTGACTTACAATAAAGAGACTATAACAATCACCAAATCTTTTAAATACCTGTACTGTAGTCCTACCATAGAGAATGATTACTCATGGCTGGTGGTAACCGTCTGTGGTATGCAGCATTGAAGTTCCAATGGTAGATTCGATATGGAATTGAATCTTGATTCTGTCGAGTTGTATCCTGGCAAGGTCGCCACTTGTGAAGGCTTACTCAGCCCTGTAATAACTTCAGACAGTATTACCAAGGCTGGCTCCTCCTCAGGAAAATTAATGAATAGAAAAAGAAATAATAACAGACAAACATAAACACTTTATTACATAGAAAATATAAAATATAAAACACTTAAATATGAAATATTAATCCTACATTAAAGAAAATGAAAAATGGAAAATGGTGTTGTTGAAATCGATTCATTGCTGATGATGGGGGAGGGGGGTCGCATGTGTTGGTTATGACCCACTGGCTAGTTCTTCACAGTATAGCCTTGAGTATTATATCCTGATGACAGGAAAGCAGGTTCTTTACCGCTGCAATGATGAGGAGTTACGTCCTGCAATTTCATACAGGTGCACAGATAATAAAATCCAAAAAGGGGAAGTCTCAGGACGTTAGTCCATCTCCACCAGTTCTTCTCGTTGATTGACAGGTGACCCTCTCTGTCATCCAAGCTGAAAAGATAGACAGGTTACCCACTGCTTAAATAATCACTCTCCATGATAAGTACAATACCTAAAAGATGTGGTGATTATTACAACAGTCAACATAGAGCAAGGCTGAAAAGACTAAGTTTATTATTGGTCAAAAGTGAAGCTTTCAACCCATAAATCCACTAGAATACAAGGCAGGCATGTACTTACAGTAGTGCTGGGAGCTGCGAGTCTAGTGATTACTGTTTGGACCAGAGCCCCACACGTCACCTTTTGGGGGAGGGGGAAGGAGGAGGGGAAGGGATAGCGGGAGCTAGACTGACCCTACCTTAACAAGCAGCCGGCAGTCAAACTATCACTTTCGGGGTGGGGGAAAAAAGGCGGGAATAGCGGGAGCTTGACTTACCCTACCTTAACAAGTAGCCGGCAATGAAACTATTGTTACTATATACTCCCTCGCTACTCCTATCTATTGAACTTTTCCCTCACAGGCCTGTTAGTATACTCAGTATAATATCCAAAATTCTAGAGAGGGCAGTGTACTCTCAAGTATAGGTAAGTACCTTAATGACAACACCATTCTCCATAGCTATCAATCGGGCTTTAGAAGATCTTACTCAACCGACACCTCCCTAATTAATCTGATGGATTACCTGAGAACTGAAATGTCAAAGGGAAACCTCATAGGTGTGGTAACCTTAGACCTGCAAAAGGCCTTCGATACTGTCAACCACAATATATTATGCAAGAAACTTCAAGCTACCGGTATAGGTTCTGTAGACTGGTTTAAGTCCTACCTTAGCAACAGGAGACAAATTGTCAAACTCAACAAAATGGAATCGGAACCCCTGCCGATAACATGTGGAGTTCCCCAAGGTAGTATTCTGGGTCCCTTATTATTATGTTATGTCAATGACATGCCTATCAGTGTCAAGTGCAAACTCCTACTGTATGCAGATGACAGTGCCCTGTTAGTGTCAGGTAAAGACCCACAAGATACAGCTACTGTTTTAACTCTGGAACTGGAGTCCTGCAGCAAATGGTTAGTAGACAACAAACTATCATTACACCTCGGGAAAACTGAAGCCATTCTCTTTGGCACGAAACAAACTGAGAAGGGTAAATAATTTTAATGTCCAGTGTAATGGGGAGCCCATCACTTTGGTTTCATCAGTAAAATATCTGGGAATCCCCTTTGACCCATGCATGTCAGGAGAATTGATAGGGAACAGTGTAGTAAAGAAAGCGAATGCCAGACTGAAGTTCCTGTATAGACAAGCACAGTGTCTACCTACTGAGGCTCGCAGGACCCTATGTCTAGCCCTTATACAATGCCATATGGATTACGCTTGCTCTTCATGGTACTCTGCCTTGACAAAAAAACTGAAAGATAGACTGCAAATCACCCAGAACAAAATCGTATGATTCATCCTGGGGCTGGGACCAAGAGAACATGTAGGCCAGGATGAATTACAGCAGTTGGATATGCTGAATGTTGAAGACAGAGTAAAACAACTGAAGCTAAATCATGTTTATAAAATTGCTCAGTGTCCAGAATATCTTGCTGTCAATTTTGTCAAGGTTGGGAACCAAAGCAATCATAGTACTAGGGGGAGAGAGCACAACTTTGTAGTACCCACAGTCATTGGCCAGGCTTCAAACACCTCTTATTGTACAGCAATAAAGAAATGGAACAGACTACCCACACATGTCAAAGCCAGTCATAGCATGAACCAGTTCAAGAAGAGTGCCAAAAGGTGTCTGATGAATGTAGCTACAGAAAGGGAGGGGAATGATTTTCAATTTATTTAGCTAACATACGTGTAAATTTTACCTTATTCCTAGTAATGACCCTCGTATTGTAGATAGTCTTATTGACCCTCGTGTAGTAGATAGTCTTTTTAGTATGATAATAAGATGTTATCTTCATTATAGAATAATAAGAAAATATTATAACCTTTATATTATAATAATAAGGTAAAAGGACCCCAATGGAAATAAGTCACTCTGACTTTTTTGAGGTTATCCTAGGTTCTCTACACATATGCTGCTATGTATGATAATTCTATGTAACTGTATTTGTGTATACCTGAATAAACTTACTTACTTACTTACTTACAGAGGGTGAAACAACCGTTTCCAAGTTATCTTCTGCAGAGAATCACTTAAATACATATAAAACTATGGTATGTATTGAAGAGACATAATGAAGCTATATTTCAAGTCAAACAATGAAACTGAAAACATGTAAAATGTACTAAATTCAAAATAAGTAGCTTGTCAACATGCACTTGTAATGTGATAACTTACTCCAGCATAAGCCATGAAAAATATGTTGGTTGTGTTGAGAGACTCGAAGCTTGGATGCTGGGGCTGAGGTTGAAGCTTCATCAAAGAGAGGTAGGCCTGCAAAATATCTGCATATTAATAGATAATAAAGTTGTAAAAAATATATATAAAAAGAAATCAAAGAGTGATGTCATCTGGTATAACTTTTTGGTTTATCAGTATGTGTCTGTGTCCCATGATGGTTTATTTCTTCCAAAACCACCTACTGGATGCAGTCCAGTTTAAAGGTATAATAGTAGCAACTAATGGGTTATGCAAGCCTACAAGATAGCTACTCAAAAGCCCCTGGATCAAAGAGAATAGCCTCAAGATCGTCAATTCATTCACAATCGTCCCAGTTTTTTGAAAAAAAAAAAAAAAAAAAGATTTGCAGCAGTGAAGAATCATCCAGTTAGCTTAATTTTCCATATCAACAAGCACCTAGATTACTGTCATATTCATGGATTTCCAGCAAGCGTGCATGAGCATGTTAGATAGGAGTGAATGGAGACGAATGGTTTTTGGGACCTGATGAGCTGTTGGAATGTGAGCAGGGTAATATTTTGTGAAGGGATTCAGGGAAACCGGTTAGTTGGATTTGAATCCTGGAAATGGTAAGTACAATGCCTGCACTTTAAAGGAGGGGTTTGGGATATTAGCAGATTGGAGTGACTATCTAAACTGTCATATCTGGGCGCCTCTGCAAAGACAGTGATTATGTATGAGTGATGGTGAAAATGCTGAATGATAGTTTTTTCTTTCTTTTGGGTCACCCTGCCTCGGTGGGAAATAGCCGACATGTTAAAAAAAAAAAAAAAAAGTGGAGAGGTGCTAAACCCATAGGGGGTTGCACAACCTGGGGACTTAGAGACAATTGGGTTCAATCCAACAATGGAATAGGTTCCTAGGTTTAAGAGCCCTTCACCAGAGGGCACAGCTCCTCGGGAGAATTTTGTGGGAACCAATTATCTAGTTATGGTGCACAATCACAATACAGAAACCAAATCTTGCCAAGCAAACTTGCTTATTTATATTGCACCGTTAATTTGACTATACTATACATATTATATTAACTTTGAGATGTTACACTGAAATTTGTATTGCTTAGATTGCTTACTTATTCATATTTTGCTCATCTGTTTTGCATCTTGTTAATTTACTATAAAGTTGGACTTACTTTGAATGTACTTTTTAAGCTGATAATTCAAGCACCTTTTGCGCGTGCGTGTGTGTGTGTGTGTGTGTGTGTGTGTGTGTGTGTGTGTGTGTGTGTGTGTGTGTGTGTGTGTGTGTGTGTGTGTGTGTGTGTGTGTGTGTGTGTGTGTTTTATAGAAAAAAAAAGCAATTTTCTTGAATAATGCATGCTAAAATGCAGCAAAGCCTACCTGGTACGTCTGTCGTATGGCATCAACCTCTGAAGCTGTATCAGCTGCCGTTCTATCTACAACAGCATCTGTTTCTATAGCGAGATCCATAGTTGCAGAAGCTATGCAGTCTGCCATCCCTCGTAGGTTGTCCAGCGATCTGTTCAAGAGTACCAAAGTTAATGTTAACTATATTGCACATTTAACTATTACAGAGTAAATCTACCTACATCTCTTATGAGGCAAGACGACGCTTACTCACCTATGTACTCCCACATCATAATTGAAACAATCACATTGAACCTTTCATCCATTGTTGACAGGAATATAATTGAATCATTGTTTTCACAAAAAGCATTTTCGAATATAAATATATCTTTGTATTATACAAATTTTGATTCATTTATAATTAATATTCTACTGTACAACTATGAAATAATTACTATCGTACTGTACAACTATGATATACTCCTTAGTATTAAGTAGTCTGTAAACCAATAATGTTAAGTTGGCCCATAATGCCTAGGCATAATAGAGGCTCTCTTTGCCTTGCAACCCACTATTGTAAATACAAAATCTCAATGTACTGTTTGCAAAGACATAAAATAAATAAATAAATAAATAAATAATAATTCTCACTAGCAAGACTAGAAACTTTGAAAAATTCTGTTTATATTAAAAAGGTTTTAACAAAAAGGTGTATAATGCACATATTCTAGTGTTAACAAGAAACATACATTTTTCACCAGTATTTCACTACTAATCCAAAATGCCTCAATTATCCAATTCTCAGTACATAATTTTATTACTTTTTATTCAGAATTTACAAATGGTTTTACAAATTTAAGTTTAAATTTTTAAAGTGGTTTCGAGAACACAGGGATGTGAGCATACATGTATATTACGAACACTTAACTTAGGATAACTCAACAAAGTCAAAATATACAACTTATTTCCACTTGGGTCATTATTTAAAAGTATGATACTTTACCCTTAGTAATCTTAACAATAGAAATGCAACACAATATTGTACATATCTGATCAATGTTACATTACTGACTGACTCTTACTGCATGAATATGTTGACAATGCAAGAAATCACTTTCCCTTTCCACAACTTCATTCAGTAGATATTCTTTATCTATACTTACTGACCTTTTCATGATATAATGAGAAATGTTTATTTCCTTGCAAAGCTTACAATGTGTGGATTACATATTTGTATAACAGTAATGTAGGACTAGAATATATTGTAGGTAGTACCACAAAATTGTGTTCAATTCCCATTAATACAATACTGGTTTAATTTAGTTTCATAGCAAGATGTTTCATGCATTAATTTCTCAAATGAAGTGTATTCCAAAGAACTAGCCTTGAGAAATTCTTGAACTGAATTCACTACCAAGTCAACAAAATCACCACAAAGGCACTTCAATGTTGTGAAGTATAATCAACCTCCTGAGAAATTTAAGTGCCTTTTTTGGGGGGATGCAACCCACACCAGTCGGCTAACGCCCAGATACCTACTTACTGGTAGGTGAACAGGGGCAGTAGGTGTAAGAAAACATGCCCAACGTTTCCACCCATACCAGGGATGAAACCCTGGACACACTGTGTGAGTAGAGTGCATTACCAACTGAGCCATGGGAAAGGAAATAAAAAAGGTCACATTCAGCCTAGCCAGTGTATTCCTAACAAAATATTATTAACCCCTATGGGTTTAGTAATTCCCCTAAATATAATTATAATAATAATAGTAATACTGGAGTACATGTATTACTAACATACCACTGTAAAAAACAAAAGTATCTTAGAATGCTAAATTATGGTAGCCTAACCTGTTTGTATATACTGTTCGTTCAGCAAATTGTCCTTTGCTGTTCCATGCAAGACCAACGGCATCAACAGCTCGCAGCATTTCACGAGCAATTTGCACACCCAGGCTTCCATATAGCATGGTCCTAAAAGATAAGAGTAATGAAAATATTTGGTAGTAAACTAAATTACAGAGTGTGAATCAAACTAAAGAAAGACAAAATAACACAAGGGACAATTCATTTTAAGAAATGCTAATATCACTGCCTCTAAAATAACTTAATGATTAATTATAAATTAGCTTTGCAAACCAAAGGCTTAACACATTATTTTTGTCATCCAATGTTGCAATGTTACACACAAGGAGTGAGAGTTTTTATACAACTTTTGCATTTACTGAGGTTATAATTAATATGTTTTGAATGTCATTTTTTATTAGTTTTAATATTAATTTTAATTTGAAACATTTCTTTAACTCGCTGGCTATCTTCCACCAAGGCAGGGTGACCCAAGGAAAACACTTCATTAACATTCACTCGATTACCTTCTTTCCAGAAATGTGCTGACATTATATTCAAATTACCTCTCTCACCAACTTCCCCACCAGTCTTTCAGAGTGCAAGCACTGCTCTTTCTGTCTCCAGGACTCAGGTCCAGCTAACCGGTTTCTCTGAGTCCCTCCATAAAGTTACCCTGCTCACACTCCAACAGTACGTCTCTTAAAAACTAGTTACCACCATTCACTAATACAGTGGACCCTCAGCTAACGAACACATCGCATAACGTTAAATCCGCCCAACGAAGCGTTTGAGCGTAAAAATATTGGCCTGGCTAATGATAAAAAACTCGCCCAACGTAATTCGTCCAGTACGCGTCCACATGTGGCCCCGTGTGTGCCAGTGTTTACAAGCCAGCCAGTGCGGTCGCATCTACTCATACATTCGGTACATTTCATATTATCACAGTGTTTTTAGCGCTTGTAACTGCAAAATAAGTCACCATGGATCCCAAGAAAGCTTCTAGTGCCAACCCTGTGGTAAAAAGGGCGAGAATTAGTATGGAAATGAAGAAAGAGATAATTGCAAAGTACGAAAGTGGAGTGCGTGTCTCAGAGCTGGCCAGGTTGTATACCAAACCCCAATCAACCATCGCTACTATCTTGGGCAACAAAACCGCAATCAAGGAAGCTGTTCTTGCAAAAGGTGCAAGTATGTTTTTGAAACAGAGATCGCAAATACTCAAAGACGTTGAGAGACTGTTATTGGTATGGATAAACGAAAAACAGATATCAGGAGATAGCATCTCTCGAGCGATCATATGTGAAAAGGCTAGGAAGTTGCATGACGATTTAATTAAAAAAATGCCTGCAACTAGTGGTGATGTGAGTGAATTTAAGGCCAGCAAAGGTTGGTTTAAGAGATGTAAGAATCATAGTGGCATACATAGTGTGATAAGGCATGGTGAGGCTGCCAGTTCGGACCAAAAAGCGGCTGAAAAATATGTGCAGGAATTCAAGGAGTACATAATGGCTGAAGGACTGAAACCTGAACAAGTGTTTAATTGTAACGAAACAGGCCTGTTTTGGAAGAAAATGCCAAACAGGACCTACATTACTCAGGAGGGAAAGGCACTCCCAGGACATAAGCCAATGAAAGACAGGCTTACTCTTTTGTTGTGTGGTAATGCTAGTGGTGATTGCAAAGTTGAAGCCTTTATTGGTGTATCACTCTGAAACTCCCAAAGTATTCAGGAAAAACAATGTCGTCAAGGCTAATTTATGTGTGATGTGTAGGGCAAACAGTGGAAATATAAACACATACATGTATGCAGTATAATGTGATCCTTTATTGACTACGTTTCGCCCACACGGTGGGCTTTTTCAAGTCACAAACAGATCTACCTGGGGTGGAAGGGACGCGAGTATTTATAGTCAGGTTCAGAATGCATTCTGAACCTGACTATAAATACTCGCGTCCCTTCCACCCCAGGTAGATCTGTTTGTGACTTGAAAAAGCCCACTGTGTGGGCGAAACGTAGTCAATAAAGGATCACATTATACTGCATATGTGTTTATATTTCCATTGTGTCAGTATTTTATACCATTTATTTCCACAGGGCAAACAGTAAGGCATGGGTCACTAGGGACTTTTTCTATGACTGGTTTCACCATGTGTTTGCCCCCACTGTGAAAAATTACCTCCTGGAAAATAAATTGGACCTTAAGTGCATCCTGGTAAATAAATTGGACCTTAAGTGCATCCTGGTATTAGACAATGCTCCTGGTCATCCTTCAGACTTAGCAGAGCGAATTTCTGGGGACATGAGCTTCATCAAGGTCAAATTTTTGCCTCCTAATACCACTCCTCTCCTGCAGCCCATGGACTAGCAGGTCATTTCAAACTTCAAAAAACTCTACACAAAAGCTATGTTTCAAAAGTGCTTTGAAGTGACCTCAGACACTCGACTGACCCTAAGAGTTTTGGAAAGATCACTTTAATATCCTCAGTTGTGTAAACCTTATAGGTAAGGCTTGGGAGAGAGTGATTAAGAGGACCTTGAACTCTGCTTGGAGGAAACTGTGGCCAGAATGTGTAAAAGAGAGGGATTTTGAAGGGTCTGGGGCTAACCCTGAGAAGCCTATGCCAGATGTGGAATCAATTGTGGCATTGGGGAAGTCCTTGGGGTTGGAGGTTAGTGGGGAGGATGTGGAAGAGTTGGTGGAGGAGGACGATGAAGAACTAACCACTGATGAGCTGCAAGAGCATCTGCAACAGCAAGAGGCCAGACCTGAGGAAACTGCTTTAGAGGAGGGGAGAAAAACTGAAGAAGTTGCCTACTTCAAAGATTAAGGAAATTTGTGCAAAGTGGGATGAAGTCCAAACCTTTATGGATGAAAATCACCCTAACACAGCTATTGCAAGCCGTGATGGTGACTTACAATGACAATGTTGTGGCCCATTTTAGGCAAATCTTAAACGGAACGCGAGGTACAGACCTCTATGGACATATTTGTTGTGCGACAGAGGTTCAGTGACTCTCAAGCTGGTCCTAGTGGCATTAGAAGAAGGGAAGTAAACCCAGAAAAGGACTTGCTACCTCAAGTCTTCATGGAAGGGGATTCCCCTTCCAAACAATAACAACTTCCACCATCTCCCCTCCTCCCATCCCATCAATCATTAAAGGATCTTCAATAAAGGTAAGTGTCATGTATTCTTTATTTAGTACAGTAGTAATTGTGCATGTCGTCTTCTTTTTGTGTGTAGGAAAATGTATATTTCATGTGGTAAAATTTTTTTTTTCATCCTTTGGGGTGTCAGGAACAGATTAATTTGATTTCTTCTTATGGGGAAAATTAATTCAGCTAACTATAATTTCGTTTAATGATGAGCTCTCAGGAACAGATTAATATCATTAGCCGAGGGTCTACTGTACTTGCACATGCCTGCTGGATGCTCAAGCCCCTAAAACTTGAAGCCTCTGTACACCCTCCCCTCCCTCCAACCATTCCTGGGACAACCCCTTTCCCTTTTATCTTTCACCCCAGATTTATATACCTTCATTAACTTATCCCTGTCCATTTTCTCTTTATGCTCCAACCCCCTCAATAACCTCTCCTCGTCTCTCTGAATTATACTCTTGGTCGCCTCACACTGCCTTTTAATTTCTACATTCTGAATTGTCTGCATGATACTCTGCACATTGCTCTCAAACACAACATCTGTGCTGCCTCTATCCTCCTCTTCCCTGCAGCATTCAAAACCCATGCCTCAAAACCATATAAAAATGATGGTACTACTATACTTGGGTACATTACCTTTACATGCCTCCACAGAAAACTCTTTCCACAGATACTTCAACCCACCACTTTTGGATACCAAACTTAGTTAAATGTGGCACACTGTAATTCCACTGTATATTCTGTACCCGAATAAATCACAGGCTCGTCTAATAAATTTTGCCTCTGCCCCATACTATGAAAACAAAATCAGAGTAGAAATGATGGCATTACTGATAAATATCATTATTGGAATTACAGTATAATAATCCAACTTAACCATATCATACATGATAGGAACTTGCAGAGATAAAAAGTTGATTTTAGTAAACAAAATTCTTGAAATAGCTAAACTTGGAGCATAAACTTACAATGGATAATTGCGGTGAAAGAGTGGAGGGTTGAGCAAGTGTGGCGGAATAACTATCTTGTTTGCTTCGTGCACATATGTGACTGAATCTTCTGATAAGGCATCCATCCAATCAGATTCTGGCAGTGGATCTATGAGCTTCATTTCCATTTGTCGTCCAGCACTTCGGATGGAATCCTGGAAGAGGTCTGTTCGCTTAAAGCAGGTACTGTACTGTACTCTCCCTGTACATTACACTATAGTATACAAATTCCCTCCAATACAGTACAATTTACAATTTTAATATTTTAAACTACAGTGCTTATAAAGAATAAAATATCCATTTATTTCACTAAAGTCAGTATATAGATACATTTATTTATTGGTAACTTCAACATACTTCTTTGTCAAACATACAGCCCTCAAGTACCAAGTTTCCTAAATAGTGTGCATTCTTGCCTCTTAATAAACTGTAGAAATAATACTTTGTTAACTGTAAGGGTTGGGACCTAGGAGGGTACTACTATACTGTGACTGCCAAGTAAGAAACTCTGCTTAAACACTTTTTTCCATCTGGCAAAAAACATTAGCACTGCATTTTGCTGGAAATGTCTGAAGGTGTCTACACATGAAAGTGTTCAGTGTAGCTGAAAGTACAGGATGTCTACAAAAACACTCCCTGATTTCGAACAGGTATGACATGTAACTTTATTGTAATAATCTTTCACAGTTAGTAGCTTCAGATGCAGGATTTCATTCAGTTTCATGTGGTATAGGGTAGCATTAAATGCACTCAATGTGCACCCCTCTGGTTGCTTGGCAAACATCGATGTGATAGTCCAGTTCGGTCCAGATGTTCGGCAGCGTATCTGGAGTTATCATGCGAACTGATTCAGTGATCAAAATTTTCAGCTCCTCCAGGGTTGCAGGTAGTGGTGGTATGTAAACTGTGCTCTTCGCGTACCCCCAAAGAAAGAAGTCACAAACAGTTAGGTCCAGTGATCTCTGCAAGTGGCCTGCAAGGTCACCAGACCTGTTTGTGACTTCTTTCTTTGGGGACACATGAAGAGCACAGTTTACGTACCACCACTACCTGCAACCCTAGAGGAGCTGAAAATTTCGATCACTGAAGCAGTTCACATGATAACTCCAGATATGCTGCCGAGCATCTGGATCAAACTGGACTATCGCATCAGAGTTTGCCGAGCAATAAGAGGGGCAGACACTGAGTGCCTTTAATGGTACCCTATACCACATAAAACAATGAAATCCTGCATCTGAAGCTACTAACTGTGAAAGATTATTACAATAAAGTTACATGTTACACCTGTTTGAAATAAGGGAGTGTTTTGTGGACACCCTGTACTATATATTACACAGTAGTATATAATGGTGTGTGCATAACATGTGACTGTTACAAATTGCAGCACATTTCTAGTCTGGGCCATGACATGCACCATTCTATTTCGATGGAAATAATGGGAGTGTGGCTGATATCTTTGTAAATATTTATTGTGACAGATTTATTCCTTAATGTTGACAGAGATGAATTCTAGTTAGTAGAAGAGGGAGGAATTGTAGAATACATAGATTCTACAACCAAAACTATGATCATGTAGCAGCCATTATCTCATCCAATGTGACAGATGCCATTAGTGCAATTTTTCTTACAATAAAAAATAACTTAAGCAGACAAGTTATATCAAAGCATATAATTAAGTAATATCCAGATGGTCATCATTTTTTTTTTTTTTAACACACTGGACATTTCCCACTGTGGTAGGGTGGCCCCAAAAAGAAGAAATGCTTTCACAATCATTCACTCTATCACTGTCATCTTAATATACTGCATTAATACCGTTTTGTAATTTTTAAAAGTTGCACATCATACAGGGATAGCTTTGCTTTCTAAGGAATATTTACCTGAAGATTCTGGAAGAAGTCTTTGATGAATATTGTATAGTCTTCATAATAAAAATTAATCACAGTTGGGTTCAAGAGACGTTCTGGATAACCAACAGCCAGGGACATGTTATTTAGCTGAAAAAAAAAAATAAACAAAAATTTAAGATTCAATGATTAGAAAAACATTTAACAGACAGCATTTTTTTTTTTCAAATGTATGCATTAGCAGGCAGACTTTGCTGTGTGATCAGCCATTGATGACCTTATTTCATAGATTATTCTGCAGTAATCTCTAGACAACTTCACAACCACTGGCAACACCGGTGGTCTGAGTTGGCCCATAATAAACTGCATTCTGTCAAACCCTGTTTAGGTTTCTGGTCATCTTATCACTGCTGTCATGTTTGTGAGACCACTCTCCCACCTACATAACACACACCCCTTGTAGGTTTAGTGCTTCCTTTGATTATAATAATAACAACACACATTTTACTCACAAATATCTCATGGAGAAATACTCACCACCACTTTGTGAGGAATGTCAAGTTCCCTTGTCAGTTCACCATCTCTAGACTGTCCTGTCTATCAGCGAGCACACAAAATGTACATCCACTTTCCGATCTTCTTGCTGACAGCCCCATCTTTGATGCAGGCTCCCTCTTTAGCTTTCAGCAACTGCCCTATTACACTAACTTTCCCTTTAGTGCTCCCCAGTACCCTGGCTAACTCTGCCTCTTGCATACTCCTAACTCTCCTTGGTCTCTGATCTTTGTATATTTCATCTTTACCACATTCCACAGCTTGTCAGTATCACCAAACTACTCACTTTCACTGGAACTGAGATGTGGGAGGAGAGGTAGAGGCAGAGGCTAGTGATCTGAAGAATTGTGAGCAATGTAACAACAGTGCTCTGCTTTTGATACAGTTAAAAGTATAATACCCAATGACTTTAAAAACAAAATTTATTATTGTATACAGTATACATGTATAAATAACTAACTAAACTATGTACTTTACACAAGTTACTAATGCATATTAGTATAATTAAAGGACATTAAACTTTTTACAACACAATATATTAGCACTTATTTAATATCATATGAATATGCATCCAACATACCAAGATTTTAGTTTCCATAAAACTGAAGAAGGGTTTCTGACGTACTAGTACGGCTTACGCACCAGGGTTTTTGACATACTAGTATGCCTAAATTCTAGCACCCTCAAATCTATTAAGAGAAAGCTGGTAGGCCTACATATGAAAGACTGGGTCTATGTGGTCAGTGTGCGCAGTATAAAAAAAAATCCTGCAGCACAGTGCGTAATGAGAAAAAAAAACTGAGTGTTTTTGGTTTAAAACAGCGACTTTGCACTGTATTTTTGTATGGTATTTATGATGGTATTCTAGTTTTCTTGGTCTCATTTTATAGAATGGAAGACATGTTACAGAAATTGAGACGATTTTGATTGGTTTTACAATGAAAAGTATGTACCTTGAAATTGAGCTCAAAGTAGCAGAAATCTTCAATTTTTGCCAAAGTTCAAAAGTAAACAAATCATGCTAAGTATCCAATACACGTCAACTGCTGAGTCTAATATTCTTTCACAAGTGCGCTGATATTATTTATACCATTTCTACACTAATGCAGTAGTCTGCATAACAGTAAATCTTCTATTTTTTGTGGGAATAAAAATTCAAAGTGGAAAGCAAAAGAATGTAAGAGGGATGTGGGGACATGACTAATGAACAGAGGAAATGTTATTTTAGTGCCAGGAATGTCTTTCTTGTTTATTCTGAACCCTATTTGGAAATTGGCATCTTTTGAAATTTGTGTGAAATTGGCAAAATTGCTAAATTCTGACCACTGTATTGGATAGTTGAAATCGGTAAATGGGCAGTTTCTTGTACTCATTCGATAGAAAAAATGTAGTTCTAGCGAAATAGTTATGATTTTTGTCGACTAGTACACTGAAATTGGCCGAAAATAGGGTTCAAAGTGGGCAAAATCACCAATGCTAACTTCGCGAGAGCATAATTCCGTAAGTTTTCCATCGAATTTCATACTTCTGGTGTCATTATGATCGGAAAAAGATTCTCTATATTTTCATAAGAAAAAATTATTTTTTTTTTTTTTTTGAAATTTGGGCGACCCTGAGAACAAGTTTGGGAGAGGGCCTGGCGACCCTGAAAGGATTAAGTGGTAGGGGTTCAAGCATCCAGTAGGCATGTGTAAAGGTGTTAAACTGGGCTGAGTACAGACAGGTGGTTATAGGGATCTGATGTGCTGTTGGAGTGTAAGCAAGGTTACATTTATGAAGGGATTCACAGAAACCTGTCACCTGAACTTTAGTCTTGGAGGTGGGACATACAGTGCATGCACTTTGAAGGAGTGGGGATGTTGTAATTTGGAGGGTCATGTCTGTGCACTTCAAGACAGCTAATGAATGAATAATGGTGAAGGTTTCCATAATAGGGTTGCCCTAGATGGCCAATGTGGTAAAATAAATATGAAAATATTGAAAAAATATGGGGACTACCATAAGACAGAAAATTATAACATGAGATACCTGTATAAAGTATTGAAAATTTTTCCAGCAAAATATCTTGGCCTACAAAATATTGGCAGAATGTTAATTTGTGTAGAACAAAATAATTTTTACCTTAGATACCTATAACAATGTATGTAATAAATTTACCTTAGCAGTGAGCTGTGCTTTTATTTCAAGAGGATACCAGCGACTGCTGGCCAGATTTGATCCCAAAGTGTACCTGATCTGGTTAAATATTTCATGAAGCTGGAAAAAATAAATGGTAAATTATTTTTCACAATCATTATCACATGCACACAAAAAAATGTATAAGTATATTTATTAACCAACTGTAAAAGATATATTTCAGCGAACCCTCAATTTAACGAATTAATACAAGACAGCAGGTGGCCAAAACTGGCAATTGTGGTGGATAGTAATGAGACGGAGTTGACGTGATCGTAATAACAGTACACAATTCTGTAACCAACACTATTTGAAAATGAATTAACTAGGCAGATTTTGTTCTATATTACTGAAATTCATTAAATCCTGAGTGTTTTTATAAGTCTCAGTGAACTGAAAGGATTATAACATCTGAAAAAAAAAATGAATTTGAGTAAAATATGGCTGAAATACATTTTATACACAAACTAATGATTTCCTTTACATTCAGTATTATAAAGCCATAAAAAATTATGCTGTCTGGATATATGAATGTGCCTTTCTACACAGAGTAAAATAAAAATATCAACATTAAAGAATACCAACAATAATAAAATTTGACTTTTCATAGCATTAGTATTTTATGTGTCAAAAGAAATGCAAAATTCTGATTACAATAAACACACTACTACATTTATACACTAACATTTTCCGTCTTAATGTTGAGATGACAAATCAGGAAAGGGTGGAGGGAGGGGGTAAAGGATTTGTGTGCATGGGGCTTGGATATCCAGCAGTTGTGTGTGAACAGGTTAGATAGGAGTGGAGGTAAATGGTTTTTGGGACTTGAGTTGTTGGAGTGTGAGGAAGGTAACATTTATGAAGGGATTCAGGGAAACCAGTTAGCTAGACTCAAGTCCTGGAGGTTGGAAGTACAGTGCCTGCACTCTGAAGGAGGGGTGGAGATATTTTTCAGTTTGGAGGGGGCATCTGATCTATAGTATTGGTACACCTCTGGCAAGACAATGATGGAAAAAAAAAAAAAGAGAGGGAAGGCAGGTCACAAAATTAATTTTACTTCCAAAACAACAGAAATGATAATATATGCATTTTTCTTATAACTTACTACACGTGAGTTCTTTTGACGTGATCGATATCTGCTTTGACTGCGCTCAAAGAGAGACCCCAAGCCAAATTTGAAAAATTTTGCAGTTGACTGAATACAAAACTCCCATCGTTCCATGGGTTCTCGAAGCCCTGTAAACAAATGAAAATGAAATGTAAGCTTTCATAGTGTATGGGATTTAATCTATAAATATCAATGTTCAAATTTATCTAAAGAGCTTTTCAAAAGGTAATCCTCACCAATATCAAACAATTTATATCCATGTCATAGCCATAAGAAGTTTCTCAAGTTTATTCCTACTGTCAAATACTGGCTAGAGGTCAAACTTTCTTATTGACTGCCAGATCGCTGAGGCTGCCACCACAGCATGCTTTACAACTGTTTTTTTTTAACTTATATCGGTATACTTGCTGCTGATTCATGGAAAATATGTAAAAAGTAAAAAGCAATCATGGCATTAAACTTACAAACTTTATGTGCCAAAGTGATTTAGCATAAGTAGTACAGAACAGAACAGTACATTATTATAATGAAAAAAGAAGTGCTAAACCACAAGGGCTATACAGCGCTGCACAAAACAATACAGTACCCTTGAATTCTTAAATATGTAAGATTCTTAATTGGCAAGCTGTAGTTATCTAATGTTTTCATTAAATGACCTCCCATGAATAGCTGTGATTCTGCACAAGTTTTTTAGCTATTCTCAATTTTTTTTTTTATTAGTTTAGCATGTGACCCCCAAATTGTGGGGCTACACTTGTAACTCTTAAATTACTTAGTGGATTTTCCCGAACCCAAATCTCCATTATTTCTTGGAATTTTGTCATTTGAATGTCAATACTACACAGATTTAAGCAATAAGAAAAGATGGACTGTGTATCATAAAATGAACCCAAATCTGAAACTAAACAGATTTTTCCATGAATTATGAATTGACGAGGAACTCCAGGAACTTAATTCTCATGAATTTAGGGGTTGGATTATATTTCATTTTTAAACCATACATACCTGTAAACTCCTTATGATACAGGTCCAAAACTCTGGTATTTTCTGATGATAAGTAAGGTATATATGCAGACACAAAGCTGAAGACTAGGTAGTTGTTTAAGAGACTGCAAAAAGAAAGAAAATTTTACTATAAATAATACTTATACGTACGTATAAGTATTATTTATAGTAAGTAAGTACGTATTCTTGCATTTGCTTAACAGCAAATGCAAAAATGAATCAAAAGTAAATAATTAAGACTGTATGATCCCTGTGGGTTCAGAGCTTCCTATATATATATATATATATATATATATATATATATATATATATATATATATATATATATATATATATATATATATATATATATATATATATATATATATATATATATATATATATATATATATATATATATATATATATATATATATATATATATATATATATATATATATATATATATATATATATATATATATATATATATATATATATATATATATATATATATATATATATATATATATATATATATATATATATATATATATATATATATATATATATATATATATATATATATATATATATATATATATATATATATATATATATATATATATATATATATATATATATATATATATATATATATATATATATATATATACTCTGTTATACCTTCAAGTAATTTATATTTACTCACAGGATCCACAGATTCTGTAACAGTATAAAATGAGGAAAAATTACTAGCTAGTGTAAAATATTACTAAAGGTAGAGTGTGTTTTAAAGTACACTAGTACAGTAGCATATCCCTAAGTACCTCCAGTACACAATGACCCACCCTGCATGTTCAACACAACTGTAATTGTTAACAATAAGGAAAAATGTATACATACATGTACTGGAAACTTGTGTGTTTTTAGAACACCTGATGTAACATGCTTTATTATAACACCATCTATGTTTTCTAATTACCCTGTAGATAACAAGCCAAAATGCTCTGCATAACCATGAGTTTTCAACATGCACTCTAGTGTCACCCATTTCTGTGTAAACAATGTATGCCTAAATGTACTTGGCTTAAATGTATTTGGCTCTCAACTATTCAGATAATAGGTAGATGATTGTACATATATAATTTTTAATTATTTATTTTTTAAGAATATTTAAAAAGTTCAATATAAGAAAGATACAATATTTATTGTTACTAAAGTTACAGTGGTGTATCATCAGTCATTAAGACAGAGTTATCAGCAACATTCTGGAATTGTTACATTAATTCTTCATTGACCCTTCTGGAAATTCAGAGGGAGAGATGCTTAAAACAATTTGAAAGTAGCATTCAATAGTGTTATACCAGAAATAAATACAATAGTGTTTTATGATCTGAGTTATAATGATTATAGTGTATGGTGCATCATTATTTAAGAGGAGCTCAACAGTATACTGCAATATTAAAAAGCTTCAAATATTTGCATAGCAAAATTTGATGTATCAATACTGCAAAGACATCTTGTATATAAAATTTTGCTATGCAAATATTTAAAGCTTTGTAATACTGCAGTATAGCGGTGAGCTTTTCTTAAATAATGATGCACCATACATTTCTTTTCTTGTGAATAAAATATGTTTGAGGAGTTATTTTTATGCATGGTATTTTGGGCAAGACTAGTGTTGACAATTCACAAGATAGTGGTTATGTTGTAGAAGTCTCAAGCATTTTAGAGCCAAATTATCACTAGACCAATAAATTAATGCAACTTTACTTTCTATCAGTTGTGGCTATGAGTTCCGATACATCACTGAAGTACTCTCGCGATACTACCAACACATCAGTTCTGTGATCCAGTTTACTGTTTGGAAACATTTGTCGAAGGAGAGCAAGCCACGGGACCTGTTGGTATTAAAATGTTTTATATGTAAGTAGTAAGGGAATACTGTATTGTGTACATTAACTATATGAAGTAATTGTAAAATATGAAATGACTATTCCTTTTCTAGTGATGTAACAATGTTCAGTTGGGATCTGACAAAGACCCATTGTGACCTCTGTGGTCCTGATTTTTGCACTACCATTCACAGAATAAGCATGGGGTGCACAATAAACTAACTGCTTAAGTGGCACAACCAACTCGTACAAACTCCCACAACCACTTGATTGATTACAACGGTACGTATATGACTCACTGCTGAGGAAGAAGATACCCGAAGAAGCAAAATCCTAGAATCATCACATCTAATAATTTTATCCAGAACAATGACTTATACAACACAGCTGAGCCTCTTGCTAGGAAGCTTCTAGTTTGGTTTCCCACATAGCAACAATTTGTAAGTATACACAAGAATGGAATATCAGCAAATAGGGTCTACTAGTCGATATATAAATTATTTTTTAGTCCAACCTGCTTTAAATGCTACCAAAGGTTTTAGTTTCAACACCTAACCTGATTACCTCACTTCACTCCTTGTATATGGACTCATCCTCCAACTCCAGGTTTCTCTCTGACTTGATAAATGACATTGTGTGACAGTAATGCTAATATATCATAGCTATACTACTTAGGTTAACTTAAACTTTCCAAACAACTTCTTATTTTAGCTGTCTTTCTCTTGCTTTATGTTTATAGATTTTCTTGGGGCTAATTCTAAATAATTATTTGTGAATTTATTTTACGGAAACTTACACTACGAGCAATTTGAGAGAGTTCTCCAATGGATATGAGATTGTTAGAAGCCTGAGGGTCATTGATAAAAGTTTCTGGAGGGGTGATCTCAGCAATGCGGCCCTCATAATGGTAGAGATGTGCTGCAAATTCAAGAGCATCTGGTCCAGTAGCATCAAAAAGCTTCACTGTATCCTTAATGTATTGTTTATATGTCTGCTCCACCTGCAAAAGATAATGGAGGCATGTGCTGTACAGCAATGAAAACTGTTTCAAAAAACAGCATATTTTATTTCATAAACTTTTTAATCTTAGAAAACTTACGTATTTCTTTAAACTTTAAGCAAAGGTAAAGGAAAAATCGATTAATTTATTGAAACATTAAATGTTCCCATAAAATCTGTAACTGAAAGAAAGTTAGGGAAATGAAAGCATAAGTAATAATTTTATACATACGACGATATAATCAGTGTAAACGTAATAAATAAATAAATTTATTTACACAGTAAGGAAACTGAACAATTATACATATTTAAATACAGTGGTACATATCGGCCAACACTACATCCTAACACTGACTTATTCAATATTGCTCATATGTACTTCTCTTCGAAACATAATTTAAGCTGTACAGTACTGTTTACCCATTGATTCTCAAAAACAAAAATCTACATAGAAACATCATACATGTACTGTTAGGTGGGTGGATGAGCATAATAATTTAAATCCAAAATTATTTACAGTACAACTGAACTAAGTAAAAACAAGTGCATAATGTGTCGTGTATGCAGCAATGCTACTACAAACAAAAGTAAAGTACAGTACTAGTTTAAATTCACCCTGCTGTGAGTCATAATGTCTTGGGCAAATCACATTACAGATCTAAGGATAGCCTCCTGAAATACGATACATAAATGAAACATCTTACATTTAAAAAACGAGCTGACAAAGAGGCTATTATGGTGTTAGAGCAAAATGTACAATTAAAAGGTAGCACTGTAAGCTAGCCTATTTACTATATATTACCTTTATAGCAAATGTATTTTCATCTGATCACAATATTGGCCATTAAACAGTGTGTGAGCATGTTAGATAGAGTGAATAGCAACGAATGGCTTTTGGGACCTGACGAGTTGTTGGAGTGTGAGCAGGGTAATATTTTGTGAAGGAATTCAGGGAAACCAGTTAGCTGGACTTCTTGAATCCTGGAGGTGGGAAGAACAATGCCTGCACTTTAAATATGAACGACGGTAAGTGTTGAATGATGAAAGTTTTTTCTCTCTTTTTGGGTCACTCCTGCCTCGGTGGGACTGAAATTTTGCAGTTTTGAATAGCACACCATAAATCTACAAAAGACATGTGCAACACTTGGGCATCTTTAGCATGGAGAGTTTGCTAACTGGTGGCACTGTTAGTCCAATGCTGGTACACAGTACTGGAGATGGTGCAAGATGTAAAGTAGTTGTTTGAGGCAATTAATCTTGAAAAGTGTTCAGTCCAAGAGTCTTGATGAATCTGAAGTAGATACTCAAGGATGCAGACTTGTATACTGGTGACAGGAGAGCTGTAACAACTCTGAGTTTGCCTAACCTACTGGTAGGACCTATTTCCATTTGTCTGCTTTACCCACCTGCAATAGGGTCTCCTATCACCGGTGTACAAATCTACATCCTTAGGTATCTACTCTATTCATCAAGACTAGTACTGAACATCTCTTTCTGCATGGGTCATTGAAATCAAGTGGTGGAGACTCCATCCTCTGGTCTCCGACCAGAGTGAATTATAAATATGCAAAAATAAGCCTTATCGAC
The DNA here is from genome assembly GCF_038502225.1 of Cherax quadricarinatus. Lineage (NCBI taxonomy): Eukaryota > Metazoa > Arthropoda > Malacostraca > Decapoda > Parastacidae > Cherax > Cherax quadricarinatus. The sequence continues at coordinate 12,434,880 of NC_091309.1, forward strand.
AAATTTACATACTGTAGTATAATTTTGTATAATGCTTCTGATTACCTGGAGGAGTTTACCTGGAGAGGGTTTCGGAGGTCAACACCCCCGCAGCCTGGTCCGAGACCAGGCCTCATGGTGGATCAGGGTCTGATCAACCAGGCTGTTACTGCTGGCCGCACGCAAGCTGACGTACGAACCACAGCCCGGTTGGTCAGGTACTGATTTTAGGTGCCTATCCAGTGCCTTCTTGAAGACAGCCAGGGGTCTATTGGTAATCCCCCTTATGATTACCCCAGACACTTATTGTGTTGTCTCTCAGTGCACTCATGGCACCCCTGCTTTTCATCGGGGGAATGTTGCATTTCCTGCCGAGTCTTTTGCTTTCAAATGGAGTGATTTTCGTGTGCAGGTTTGGTACCAATCCCTCCAGGACCTTCCAAGTGTATATTATCATGCATCTTTCTCGCCTGCGTTCGAGGGAATACAGATCAAGGACCTTCAATTGTTCCCAGTAGTTTAGGTGCCTCATCGCACTTATGTGTACCGTGAAAGTTCTTTGTACACTCTCCAGGTCTGCAATGTCGCCAGCCTTGAATGGGGGCATTAGTGTACAGCAGTATTTCAGCCTAAAGAGCACAAGCAATTTGAAGAGAATCATCATGGGCTTGGCATCCCAAGTTTTGAAGGTTCTCACTATCCAGCCTATCATTTTCCTAGCGGATGAGGTAGATACATTGTTGTGGTCTTTGAAGGTAAGATCCTCTGACATTATCACTCCCAGGTCCTTCACATTACTTTTCTGCTCTATTGTATGGTTAGAATTTGTGGTATACCCTGACACATTTTTAATTTCTTCAAGTTTTCCATATCTGAGTAGTTGAAATTTCTCCTCGTTGAACTTCATATCGTTTTGAGTGGCCCATTCGAAGATCTGGTTGATGTCCGCTTGGGGTCTCGTGGTGTCTTCGATGGTAGTCACTGCCATGGTGATCCGGGTGTCATCTGCAAAGGAAGACACGGAGCTATGGCTTACATCCCTGTCAGAAATGAGGATGAGGAATAGAATGGGAGCGAGTACTGTGCCTTGTGGAACAGAGCTTTTTACCATGGCTGCCTGGGACTTTACTCTGTTTACTATTACTCTGTGTTCTATTTGTCAGGAAGTTGTAGTCCATCTACCAACTTTTCCTGTTATTCCTTTATCCCACATTTTGTGTGCTATTACACCATGGTCACACTTGTCGAAAGCTTTTTCAAAGTCTGTGTATACTACATCTATATTTTGTTTATCCTCTACAGCATCCAGGACCTTGTCATAGTGGTCCAGTAGCTGGGACAGGCAGGAGCGACCTGCTCTAAACCCGTGTTGCCCTGGGTTGTGTAATTGATGGGTATCTAGGTGGTTGGCTATCTTGCTTCTTAGAGCCCTCTCAAAGATTTTTATGATATGGGATGTTAGTGCTATCAGTCTGCAGTTCTTTGCAATTGCTTTACTGCCACCTTTGTGGAGTGGGGCTATGTCTGTTGTTTTTAGTGTGTGTGAGATGACCCCTGTGTCCATGCTCCCTCTCCATAAAATGCTGAAGGCATGCGATAGGGGCTTCTTGCCATTCTGGATGAACACGGAGTTCCATCAAGGGCCTGGGGGGGAGTGCATGGGCATGTCATTAATTGCCTCTTCAAAGTCTTGTGGAGTTAGAATAATATCCGAGATTTTTGGGATGACCAAATTTTGGGTTTCGTTCATAAAGAATTCATTTGGATTTTCGACCCTTAGAGTGGGCAGTGGCTTACTAAACACTGAGTCACACTGGGACTTTAGTATCTCACTCATTTTTGGCTATCATCTGTGTATGTCCCATCCCACCTAAGCAGGGGTCCAATACTGGATGTTGTTTTTCCCTTAGATTTGGCATAAGAGAAGAAGTATTTTAGGTTTTTTTCAATTTCCTTTATGGCTTTTAGTTCTTCCTGTGATTCTTGTCTCCTATAAGATTCCTTCAGCTTATGTTCGATATTTGCAATTTCATCAACTAGTGCCTCCCTTCGTATTTCAGATATATTGACCCCACTCAGCAGCTCTGTGACTCGTCGCCTTCGTCTGTATAGGGAACGTCTCTCTCTTTCAAGTTTACATCTTCTTTCTTTTTCGTAATGGAATGTGTCTTGAGCAGATCTCAAGAACCACAGAATTCATTTTTTCAAGGCAAATGTTCAGATCCATGTTGTTTAAGATATCTCCCCAGCTTGTTTTATTTAGGACATGGTTTTCTTGATCCCATTGTATGTTTTTGTTATTGAAATTGAATTTCATGAAGAGACCTTCATGACTGCTCACATTCTGCTGGTCTGGAGCCCTGTGCATACATGTCTGTACCTCTATTAAGTTGTGATCTGAGTGAATTGTCTTTGACACAGTTATATTACGTATCAGATCGTCATTGTTAGTGAAGATGAGGTCCAGCGTATTTTCTAGTCTTGTAGGCTCTACTATTTGCTGGTTTAAGGTGAATTTGTTGCAGAGATTTAATAGTTCGTGTGTATGTGAATTTTCATCTGAGCTGCCTACTGGGGTGATCTCTGCTAAAACATTGTTTGCTATATTCCTCCATCTTAGGTGTCTCAGGTTGAAATCTCCTAGTAGTAAGATGTTTGGGGCAGGAGTTGGGAGATTTTTCCAGACAGTGGTCAATTTTCTCAAGTTGCTCCTGGAACTGCTGGGAAGTTGCATCTGGAGGCTTGTATACTACCACAATGACAAGGTTTTGGTTTTCGATCTTTACCACCAAAACTTCAACTACGTGATTTGAAGTGTTTGGTAGTTCTGCGCAAATTAGCGACTGACAAACAGGCCAACTCCCCCCCTTTGTTGCCCATTTAGTCTGTCACAACAGAATAGGTTATAACCTGGGATCCATATTTTGTCATAATGAGCCTTTATGTGGGTCTCTGTGAATGCTGCAAACATTGCATTTGACTCCGTGAGCAGTCCCTTGATGCAAGGAATTTTGTGGTTTTTTGACAGTTTTAGACCCTGTATGTCTGCAAAGACAAATGTCGTATTGGTGGAATTTAGGGGGGTTTTATTTGCTGGCTCTAGTATCTGTTGTTCTGGGGTAGAGGATACTCTTGATATACGTATATTAATGTTACATAGTATAGTTCAAATGGTCCAACCACTTTTCAGGTCACTGTCATTTAAATTGTCCTGTGGCCTGGTAGGCAACTCTATCCCTGGCAAGGGTAGAAACACTGCAACGTGTTTCCTTATGACCCCTGCTGTCCATGTTCACTATCAGTAAAATAGGTACCTGGATGTTAGTCAACTGGTGTGAGTCACATCATGGGGACGAAACTAATCTAATTTGCCTGAAATGCTCTACATAACAAGGGGCTTTCTATATAGTAGTTAGTCATTGATATGTCCTTATTTAAATAAAGATTATTATTATTAGTAGTAATAGTAGTTCTGGGTTTATCTTTCTCATGGCTGGACCTCCTAGTAAGGTTCTTTAGGTGCAGGTGTACACAAATACAGTTATCAGTGTAAATTACTTGGAATAACCCCCAAAAAATTAAGAGACTTGCTTCCATTGGAGCCTAGGTTGGAAAAGGAATATTACAGCATTATGAACTACCAAGAAGCACACAGGAAAGTAAAGGTGTGTGTATAATTTCTGAGGAAAAATCAGCAATCCTGTCAAGAGTGCAGAAAAAAAGAGAGATTACAGTGGACCCTAAGGTAACAGCAGCATTGGCTAATGCCAAAATCGAATAGCGGCACATTTTTGCGTCAAAATATTGGCTTGGCTAACATCCAAGAACTCGGTTAAGGACATTCGTCCCAAACATGTCCACGCAACCTGAGCCTATGTACAGCCAGTGTGCTATTGTTTACAAGCCAGAGAGAATGATTCCATGTGTACATGCAATATACAGTGGTCCTGCGTTTATTGTTGTTAATCCGTTCCTGGATGTCCGACAATTATCGAAATAGGCGATTTTCGAATCAATTTTCCACATAAGAAATACTGCAAATACAATTAATCTGTTCCTGACACCCAGAAGTATTAAAACAAAATTTTTTTTACATGAAATATAGATGTAGTACATAAACAATGCAATGGGACATGATGAATGAAACACTAACAGCATAACACTTACCTTTATTGGCTATTCTTCTTAGTGTATGGAAGACTGGAGGAGGAGAGAGATTGGATTAGTTACTGTTTGGAAGGGGAATCCCCTTCCATCAACACCTCAGGTACCAAGTCCTTTTCTGGGGTTACTTCTCTTCTCTGTTTCTTAATGCCACTAGGACCAGCTTGAGAGTCACTGGAGTCCTGTCTCGCACAAAAAGTGTCCAGAGAGCTCTGTTTCTGGCGTCTCTTTAAAACTTCCCTAAAATGGGCCAAGACTCTGTCATTGTACAAGTTGCCGATATGGCTTGCAACATCCTTCTCAGGGTGATGTTTCTCCATAAATCTTTCCATCCTACCCCACATTTCAAAGATCTCCTTAATTTCTGAAGAAGGCACCTTCTTCCATCTCTCTTCCTCCTCCTCTGCAGCAAGAATCTGAGCTGCGATCTGTTGCTGTTCCTGCTGAAGCTCTTGCAGCTCCTCAGTGGTTAGCTCTTCATTGTGGTCCTCCACCAACTCTTCCACATCCTCCAAACTCACATCCAACCCCATGGAACTCCCCAATGCCACAATAGAGTTCACAACTGACATAGCCTCATCAGGGTCAGCCACAAATCCTTCAAAATCCCTCTTGTGGACACAATCTGGCCACAGTTTTCTCCAAGCAGAGTTCAAAGTCCTGGTAGTCACTCCATCCCAAGCCTTACCTATATGGCTTATGCAATGGAGGATACTGAAGTGTTCTTTCCAAAAATCTCCTAGAGTCAAGTGAGTGTCTGAGGTAACATTAAAGCACCTTTGAAACATTGCTTTGGTGTAGTTTTTTTTAAAGTTTGAAATGACCTGCTGGTCCATGGGCTGGAGGAGAGGAGTGGTATTCGGGGGCAAGAACTTTACTGTGATGAACCCAAACTCCTGCAGAATTAGGTCATCCAAGTTTGGAGGATGAGCAGGTGCATTGTCCATTACTAGGAGGCACTTGAGATTCAATTTCTTTTCCAGGAGGTAACTCTTCACACTAGGGCCAAACACTTCATTGAACCACTCGACGAAAATTTCCCTCATGACCCATGCCTTATTATTAGATCTCCAAAACACACACAATTTACTCTTCATAACATTGTTTTTCCTGAACACTCTGGGATTTTCAGAATGGTACACTAGTAACAGCTTCACTTTGAAATCCCCACGAGCATTAGCACAGAACATGAGCATCAGTCTGTCTTTCATAGGCTTGTGTCCTGGCAGTCCCTTTTCCTCCTGAGTAATGTAGGGCCTCTTTTGCATTTTCTTCCAAAAGAGGCCTGTTTCGTCACAACTGAACACTTGTTCAGGTTTCAGGTTTCAGTCCTTCAGCCTCTATGTACTCCTTGCATTCACTTACGAATTTTGTAGCTGCAATTTTGTCCGAACTGGCAGCCTCACTATGCCTTATCACACTGTATGCCACTATGGTTCTTAAATCTCTCAAACCAACCTTTGCTGTCCTTAAATTCACAAATATCAGTACTCGTTGCAGGCAATTTCTTTACCAGATCATCATGCAACTGCCTAGCCTTTTCACAAATAATCGATGTCATAAGACTATCTCCTGCTAATTGTTTCTCATTTATCCACACCAATAATAACTTCTCAACATCTTCGAGTACTGATGATCTCATTTTTGTCAGCACATTTACCCCCTTTGCAACAACAGCTTCCTTGATTTCCTTTTTCTTGGCCACAATGGAAGATTTTTTATACATCCTGGCCAGTTTGGCCGCATGTATGCCACTTTCATATTGTTCAATGATGTTTTTCTTAAATTCAATCGTATTTCTCACCTTCTTTACCAAAGGCTTGGCACTTTGGAGCCATGGTAGCACTAATATGAATGGAATATTATGAAATATTTCATATGAACAAGTGAGAGGACCGTCGCTCACTGGTAAACAATGGCACACTGGCTGGGAAGGGAGGCCGAGGCGGCTCAGAGCCGTGAGTACGCGTCCAGGATGAACGACGATTAGCGAGTCAACCGACCATTTGCGAGCCAATGTTTGGACGAAAATAAAGTGTTGATTTCCGAAAAGGACGACTATCGAGCCCGACGATTATCAAGGGACCACTGTATTTTGTATTATTTCATTGTTTTTAGTGTTTGTAACTGCTAAATAAGGCACCTTGGGCCCAAAGAAAGCTTCTAGTGCTATCCCTGTGGTACAGAAGAAAAGAAACAAAAGAATTCAAGAAAAAACTCATAGCAAAGTACCAAAATGGAGGAGGAAGAGAGAGGGGAGAATGTGCCTTCCGCAGTGAATCAGTGATTCTACGATATGTACGATACTAAAGCAGCAGGTATCGATAAAGGCTATAGTGCCAGCCAGCGATAAAGTGTAGAATTAACAGTGTAGCAAGTTAAGCAAGTAAGTGATAGAAAACAACACGAAAGAAACTCTCCAATATTGCTTATTATGTCATATTAGATGAATTGTGATAGATAAATAAGCCACAGAGATGATGATAGTGTCATATTGAAGCTTAATAAACTCGTCTCCCTCTCGCCTCCTACCTGTCTTGCATACACCAACATGAGTCAATAAAGGTGAGTGTGATGTTAAATGTTCATTTATCCATTTTATTAATGCTTTATATTTCTCATTGTTTACTGTATGTATATCTATATTTAATCTTTAAAAAAATATTTTTTGTTAATACTTTTGGGTGTCTGAAACTGATTAATTGGATTTCCATTATTTCTTATGGGGAAAATTAATTCGGCTAATGGCAAAATCGGTTAAAGGCAAGCTCTCTGGAAAGGATTAATGCTGCTACCCGAGGGTCCACTGTACTATCTCACACCTATTTGAGAGGATGGTAGTATTGTACCTCCCTGGATAGTTGCTGTCTATCCTACTAGTGACAACTGTGTGGGTTTAACATGTAAACTAAGATCCAACAATGATGTGGAATGATTTAATCAACTGCAACTGTGGTAGTAATGGTGGTGACAAAGTTACTACACATCTGTATTACACTGAGCCGAAACAAGAGTTTTTGAAGTCGCTGGAGCAAGGAGACTTCCGAAGCCCCAAGACACACAGACTTGCCCTTCCTCAGCGTCCTGGGCAGATGCATTTCCACAAACTGTGCGGCAACAGAGAATGCATCAGCAAATCCCACAGAGAATGGGTCATTAAACACCCAGTCACAGAGAATGAGTCAACAAATCCCATCACATAGAATGGGTCAGCAAACCTCATCATAGAGCATGGGTTAGCAACCCCATCATAGAGAACAGGTCAGTAATTGCTATCACAGAAAACTGAAAAAAAAAAAAACTTACATTGAAGATCCTAATTTTTTTTTTAGGATTTTCTGAAAAAATATAGTTGCACTGAGCGACATTAAAATGATTAGTAAACACTACACAGGCACTCATTAATATTGATATACATACTATATCCTAAGTTATGAATTAATTTAAATATAAAAGAAAACAGTAACTTACATCGTTATTGGGCATCCGGTCGTAGTAGCTACGATGAGGCATAGAGAATCCTGAAGGCACCAGCTGTGATGGAGAGACTCTGAGTTAACTTTTATTTACATGTTTTATATATAAAAATAGAGATAAGAGATACAACATAAAAAAAACTCAATGGTTTGAAGGTACCAACCCATCCTTGCAAATTCTAAGTCAATTTTTCACATTGTTTTTCAACTAATTTCTTTATTTTATTTCAGTTAGGTCGTGTACCATTAAAAAATTTAGCCTATTATAACAATACATGAAATATTATAAAAGTGTTATGTTCTGAGGGGCAGACAGAAAACTGGGTTCCACTTTGCACATTACAAAAAAAAAAAAAAAAGTGTTTTCAGTGGAGACAGGACTCCAGAAAGCTGGAATGGTGGGGGTACACCAACAAGAGTTGGACACAGTACACACACATCTGAGGAGAAGCTGCTAAGTGGACTAGATACCTCAAAGGCAATAGGACTGGACAACATCTCTTCATGGGTCCTGAGAGAGGGAGCAGAGGAGCTGTGTCTGCTACTAACAACAATCTTCAACACATCTATCGAAACAGGGCAATTATCTGAGGTGTGGAAGACAGCAAATATAATATCAATTTTTATGAAAGGAAACACAGGCAGCATTAAACTACAGACCAGTGTCACTGACATGTATAGTATGCAAAGTCCTGGAGATTATCAGGAGATTGGTGGAGCACCTAGAAAGGAATGAGCTTATACACAATAACCTGCACGGTTTCAGGGAAGGGAAATTCTGTGTCGCAAACCTACTGAAGTTTTATGACAAGGTGTTGGCGTGGTGAAGAGGCTCTTGGTCTGAGGAATTAGACCTGTCGGTCTCCTTCCTCAGACTGAACTTAATTACCCCCCAATCCCCCCTTCCCTATCCCATCCTCCCCTTTTTCCTTTCCTCCTCCTCCTCCTCCTCCCCACCCCTCCCTTTTGCCCTTCCTTTTTTGGCCTTTGGGATTTTTCTCACAGGCGTGCTAGTTCCTGGGTAGGGGGAAAGGGTACCAGGGTCCATCCCATTCCGTTGAGGTTCTTGGCGGTGGCGTAGTTTGCCGTGGAATCTGGATCGCCTGGGGATGTCCCGATCCCTCTCCGGTATGGGTGTCTTTCGGGCAACGGGTGTATCTCTGGAAGCCACCTTTCGGATTCTGGGGGTGGTAGCCAAAGGAGGTATGCTTTGTGGCGGATATCCGGCCGCCCTCTCTTTTGTCCACCGAGGTAGCTCGGCAGATGTGAGGTTGCTATCCCGGATTGCCGGTTTACTGGCATGATGGGTAGGGTATGGCACGGGTTCCATGCTGCATCTGCGCTACTTGCGGTGCTGAGGTCCTCTTGGGTGCAGAGGGAGATTTCTGGCCCTTTCATTCCTCCTAGGAACTATCCCTCCCCGGTCCCCCCTTTTTTTATTCTTTTTTTATTTTTATTTTATTTTCTTTTTTTTCTTAAAAACAAAAAGAAAGAAGTAACATAACCATGGAGTACCCGATCCATGACCCCGCTACCCCCGGGCCCCTTATTGTTACCGCACCCCGTTCTGACCTCGCCTCATCTTTTGGCCACTCTTCGGACATTCCTAAGGCTAAATTCTTTACATTAAGACCGACTTCTACTGCCTATCTTTCCAACCACAGTATTGGCAAAGCGCTCCTACGCCACGTTGGTAGAGATATTTCCTTTCATGCTCTTAAGAGTGGTACGCGCATCATCACAGTCCAGAATTCTACTCAAGCTCATGATCTTTCTCTTCTTTCACATATCGATACTATTCCTATCACTATCGAAAAACATCATTCCCTCAATTCTTGTAGTGGTACTGTTATTCTGCCCCATACCACAGTCCAACAGAATTTCCAGACATGTGGTACTGACATTCTCGAACAGCTGGAGCTCCAAGATCTCCCAATTCTCAAGGTAGACACTTATGTTCTGCCTGCCCGTGGGCAAAGACGATACCCTGGCAATGTGGCTCATTTAACTTTTGACAGCCGTGAACTACCATCCTCTGTTTATGTAGCAGGACATCGGTTACAAGTTCGGAAAGTGATCCCTACACTGCAACAGTGTAGGAATTGCTGGCGATTTGGCCACCCAGCAAATATTGCAGATCTACAGCCGAATGCCCAGTCTGTGGTGCCGATGACCATTCTAATATGTCTTGCAGTCGAACTCCCTCTTGCCTCAACTGTCATGAGGCTCACCCTTCGTACTCTCACCGTTGCCAAGCCTACTTAAATGAGCGGGAAATTCATTGCCTCAAAGAGGCAGAAGGTCCCCCTTGTGCTATGGCGGTTTCTCATCTCCGCCTCCAAGGGAGACTGCCCCGTGTTTCTTATTCTCATGTTTCAAAGTGTCCCCCCACTTCTGGGGTCACATCTTCTGCAGCCCCCTCTGCGGTTGCCAGTCCCATAGTCACTCCTGTATCTAATTCTTTTGCTGTCCTGGGCTCAGACATCCCTACTTCAACTCCTCAGTCTGTCCTCACTTCTTCGTGTCCTCCCTCACAAACACCGGTATCGACAAGACCACGTACAACACCTCCTCCCAATCATCCCTCTACTTCTCAGAAGCCCAAAAAATCTCCTTTAACCCCTCCTTCTCTTCATGCACCTCCACATTTTACCTTCCTGGTCTCTGTACCTGAGTCTTCCCCTTTCATTGGCTCTGTTACAGGTGTGGAGGTTCATCCTCCTCCTCGTACTGTGCCTTCCTCCCCTGTCCCCTCCCACGTTTCTTCCTCTTCTGCCACCTCCCAGGTTTCTGCCTCTTCTGTCCCCTCCCACACTTCTCCAGTTCCCTGCACCCTTCCCCCCCCCCTCCCACCTTGGTACAGTCCATTACAGCTCCGATCTTTACTCAAACTCCTCCTCCTTCCATCTCCAAAATTGTCTCCCATACGATGTCTCTGAACTCCGAAACACTTGAAGCAATCTCTGAATATATTGCAGAGACCAAACCATCAGTGGACACTGATCCACCCTCTGTTCCTTCTCCATCTGCGCAACTCCTTTCTTCACAACGCACCATTCCTTCGCTACTTGAACGTTTTCCTTTGCCACCGCATGTGGACTTTTCTAACCCCTCTAGTCCATAGGTACCCTTACCTGCAGATTTCAGGTATCTTTATCGTTGCCAATCATGGCCTATTTACAGTGGAATATTTGCGGCCTCAGGGGTAATTGGGGTGAGCTTCAGATGTTGCTCTCCCAGTTTTCCCCTGTTGGTGTTTGCTTACAGGAACCAAAATTACACTCTGCCGTTATCTATCCTATCTCAGGCTATAATTTATTGTATTCTTCAGATCCTTTTCCTGATGGGACCTTTAATGAAAGTGCCCTTCTTCTACGCACTGATATTCCATACCATCAGCTATTTGTTCGTACTTCGCTGCATTACACAGCAGCCCGTATCCACTTGCATAGGTAGTATACACTCTGTTCTTTGTATCTCTCTCCTTCTCGGGCATTATCTATCCCAGATATTGCCTTTCTTGTTTCGTCATTACCGCCACCACTTCTGTTACTTGGTGATTTTAATGCCCATCATTTCCTCGGGGGGGGGGGGTCTCACTGTGATTCCCGTGGCATTCAGTTAGAGGCTTTTCTTGCTACCCACCCATCCATGTTTTAAATACAGGTACTCGCACCCATTTTGATCCTCGGACTCATACTCTCTCTTGCATCGATCTCTCAGTCTGCTCTTCCTCCGCCGCATTAGACTTCACCTGGTCTGTTCTCCCGGATTTACACGACAGCGATCATTTCCCAATCATTCTTACTTCCCCTTCATATTCACCACCTCTTCGTAACCCACGCTGGCAAATTGATCAGGCAAATTGGAACCTTTACTCACAACTAACTGTTTTTAGTGAGGTTCCTTCTTCGTCCTCCATTGATGAGCTTTTACACCTCTTCTCGTCCTCCGTTTTAACCACAGCTTCTCATTCTATACCCCAAACTTCGGGCAGGCATTCTCAGAAATGCGTGCCTTGGTGGTCTCCTGCTTGTGCTCGTGCAGTACGTTTGAAACGTGCTGCATGGGGCAGGTACCGGTACAATAGAACCACGGAGAGACTTGATTTTAAGCAGAAGCATGCAATCGCTCGCCATGCCATCCGTGACGCTAAACACACTTGCTGGCGAGATTGTCTCCACCATCACCTCTGCTTCCTCTATGAGTGCAGTCTGGAAAAAAGTACGAAAACTGAGTGGTAAATATTCTCCTGACCCGGCTCCTGTTCTGCAGGTTGCCGGTGTTGATATAGCAAACCCACTAGATGTTGCCAATGAAATTGGCAATCATCTGGTCTGTATTTCTCAGGGGCTCCATCTATGCCCCTCGTTTCTTTCCTCGAAGTCTGTCAGAAAGTTAGCACCCTTGGACTTTTCTTCTCTCGGAGAAGAACAGTATAATGTGCCTTTTACACTTCAGGAACTGGAGGCAACACACTCAGCTTGCTGATCATCGGCAGCTGGGCCCGATGACATTCATATTCATATGCTACAACATTTACATCAGTCAGCCCTTGCAGTCCTATTATGCCTTTTCAATCTTATTTGGTCACAGGGAGTTCTTCCACAGCTGTGGAAATCTGCCATTGTTCTCCCTTTCCGCAAACCGGGTACTACGGGACATGAAGCCTCCCACTATCGTCCCATTGCCTGGTAAATAGACGTTTAGTGTGGTATTTAGAGACACACAACAGTCTCTCCACTTGTCAATATGCCTTTCGTAAAGGCCATTCTACCATAGACCCCTTACTACGCTTGGATACATATGTTCGTAATGCCTTTGCGAATAACCACTCAGTTATTGCCATATTTTTTGACCTTGAGAAGGCATATGACACAACTTGGAGGTATAATATTTTGGCCCAAGCCCACTCCTTAGGCCTTCGAGGCAATCTACCATCCTTCCTTAAGAACTTTTTAACTGACAGACATTTCCGTGTTCTGGTTAATAATGTGCTCTCCCCGGACTTTATCCAAGCTGAAGGTGTCCCCCAGGGAAGTGTTCTGAGCATAACACTTTTTCTCCTTGCTATAAATGATTTGGCCTCTAGTCTTCCATCCAATATTTGGTCATCACTCTATACTGATGACTTTGCTACTGCATGTGCAGGCGCTGACTGTCACCTCATTACAGTTTCTCTCCAACATGCGGTCGACCGTGTTTCCAATTGGGCCACCACACATGGGTTTAAATTTTCCAGTACCAAAACTCGTCAAATTACTTTCACTAGATGCTCTGTCATCTCCGATCATCCTTTGTACCTCTATAGCTCCCATATCCCTGAACGTGATACAGTCAGGTTTCTAGGCCTCCTCTTTGACCGTAGGTTATCCTGGAAACCTCACATTACCTCTCTGAAGGCAACTTGTCACAGGCGGGTGAACCTTCTTAAAACCCTTGTTCATCTTTCATGGGGAGCGATCGTCGAACTCTCCTTCGCCTACATTCCGCCCTCATTTTATCGAAACTTGATTATGGTGACCAGATCTATTCAGCGGCCTCTCCTGCTACTCTCTCTAGCCTTAACCCCATTCATCACCAAGGATTACATTTATGCCTTGGTGCTTTTCGCTCTTCCCCTGTTGAGAGCCTCTATGCAGAAGCGAACGTTCCATCCTTATCCGATCGCCGTGATGCCCATTGCCTTCGCTACTATGTATGCTCTCATGATCTCCGCAATGCTTCCATTTATAGAATGGTCACCGATATTAGTAGATATTCTTTATTTGTTCGCCGCCCCTGTTTGCTCCATCCCTTCTCTCTTCGCCTACATTCGCTCTTGTCTTCTCTTCAATTACCACCTCTCTATGTTCATGTAGCATCTCCCTTTTCCCTACCCCCCTGGGAAGTTCCAGCTGTTCAAATCTGTTCTTTCTCACTCCCTTGCTCGAAAGCCAAACTGTCTACGGTAGCTTCCCACTCTCTTTTTCTTGACCACTTCCACTCTCATCCTCATGCCATTGCAGTGTACACAGATGGCTCCAAGTCTTCTGACGGTGTAGGATTCGCAGCATTGTTTCCGGACAGCATCATATGAGGGCATTTACTATCTTCGGCTAGTATCTTTACTGCTGAATCATATGCCATTCTTGCAGCACTTATCCGTATTGCATCTATGCCTGTGTCATCATTTGTGGTTGTCTCAGACTCCCTTAGTGCTTTACAGGCTATACAGAAATTTGATACACCTCACCCCTTAGTCCTCCGTATCCGACTTTGGCTATGTTGCATCTCTTCCAAGCATAAAGATATTGTTTTTTGTTGGGTCCCTGGTCATGTTGACGTACAGGGCAATGAACAGGCAGACACTGCTGTGCGGTCAGCAGTACATGACCTACCAGTTTCATATAGAGGTGTTCCATTTACGGACTATTTTGCTGCAATAGCTACCCACCTTCACACCCGTTGGCAACAACGTTGGTCTACTCTGCTCGGTAACAAACTTCAATCTATTAAACTGAGTATAGGTTACTGGCCGTCTTCTTGTCACCAGTGTCAAGGTTGGGAGACTACTCTCTCCCGCCTTCTCATTGGCCATACTAGTCTTACTCATGGTTATCTCGTGGAGAGGTGCCCTGCTCCTCTCTGTGAGAATTGTCAGGTTCCATTTTCGGTTAGCCACATTCTATTACACTACCCACTTTATCAACGAGCACGCAGAATATACCTCAGTCGTCGTTTTCGCTCTGCTACTCTCTCTTTACCTTCCCTTCTCACTGATGGACCCACCTTTCATCCGGACTCTCTCATTGACTTTTTGACAACTGACTTACTTCACAAACTCTGATGATACCTTCAGCCCTTTCTACCTCAATCTCTTGCTGCCCTCTACCCCCGCACTATCCCCTGCCCCGCTGTTTTCTGTAACCTACTGATCATCCCTCCCCCCTTCTACCACCCAATACTCTCGCTTCCTTCCCTACCCTGCAGCGCTGCATAGCCCTTGTGGCTTAGCGCTTCTTTTTGATTATTATAATAATAATATGACAAGGTGACAGAAGTAAGACAACAGAGAGATGGGTTGGGTAGATGCATTTTCTTGGACAGTAAGAAGGGTTTCGACACAGTTCCACACAAGAAATTAGTGCAAAAGCTAGAGGAGCAGGCAGAAATAACAGGACAGGCACTGCAATGGATCAGAGAATACCTGACAGCAAGGAAAAATTGGGTCATGGTACATGACGAGGTGTCAGAGTAGGCACCTGTGATGAGCGGGGTTCCACTGGGGTTAGTCCTAGAGCTTGTGCTGTTTGTGGTATGTGAATGACATGACAGAAGGGACAGATTTAGAGGTGTCCCTGTTTGCAGACGTTGTGAAGCTAATGTGAAGAATTCAATCTGATGAGGATCAAGCAGGTCTACAAAGGGATCTGGACAGGTTGCAAGCCTGGTCCAGCAACTGGCTTCTGGAGTTTAACCCTACCAAGTGCAAGGTCATGAAGACTGAGGAAGGTGAAAGAAGACTGCAGAGTACAGGCTAGTGAGGCCAAAGACTGCAAACTTCATCCATGGAAAAGGATCTTGGGGTGAGTATAATACCAAGCACATCTCCCGAGGCACAGATCAACCAAATAACTGCTGCAGCATATGGGCACCCAGCAAACCTAAGAACAGAGTTTCAACACCTTAGTAAGGAATCGTTCAAGACTCTGTACATCGTGTATGTCAGGCATATATGTACTTGAGTATGCAGCACCAGTATGGAACACACACCTGGTCAAGCATGTCAAGCATGTCAAGAAATTAGAGAAAGTGCAAAGGTTTGCAACAAAACTAGTCCCGGAGCTAAGGGGTATGTCCTACGAGGATATGTTAAGGGAAATCGACCTGACGACACTGGAGGAGAGGAGAGAGAGGGGGGAACATGATAATGACATACAAAATACTGAGAGGAATTGATAAGGTAGATAGGGACAGGATGTTTCAAAGATGGGACACAGCAACAAGGGGTCACAACTGAAAGTTGAAGACTCAGATGAGTCACCAGGATGTTAGGAAGTATTTCTTCTGCCACAGAGTTGTCAGGAAGTGGAACAATCTGGAGAATGATGTAGTGGAGGCAGTAACCATACATAGTTTTAAGAAGAGATACTAAAAATTGTAGTAACCAGCAAAGAGGCGGGGCCAGAAGCTGTAAATCGACCACTGCAACCACGAATAGGTAAGTACAAATAGGCAAATACACACACACAGTACAGTATGTAGATTTAACAGAGTAACCCAGCAAAGTCAAACAATGTAAGTTTATTTAGGTACAGGTACACATAAGTACAGCTATCATACATTTTTTAACAAAAAAGTAAATGGAAATAAGTCACTGTCTGACTTTTTTTTTTTTGGGGGGGGGATGTTATCCAAGGTAATTCACACACATGTTGCTAAGTATGATAGCCTGAAATCACAGAACCAATTTGATACTCCTCGAGAAATCCCAATTAACTTACGAACACTAAATCAGTTTTAAGTATTCATACACACTTAATTGTGCTATTGTAATATTTTTTCTGAAATCCCTCTACCAACAGACCCCTGGCAGTCTTCAAGCTGGCACTGGACAAGCACCTAAAGTCGGTTCCTGACCAGCCGGGCTGTGGCTCGTACGTTGGTTTGTGTGCAGCCAGCAGTAACAGCCTGGTTGATCAGGCTCTGATCCACCAGGAGGCCTGGTCACAGACCGGGCCGCGGGGGCGTTGACCCCCGGAACTCTCTCCAGGTAAACTATAAATTTTATAATTTTTTTTTGCTGACCTCTTTCTGTAATGTATAAATAAAAATTTACCCCTCCATAATCTGTATTTAGTTTTTAGTAGTATGTAAACATTAAGATTAGTCTGCCCGAAATGTTGATGCATGTTAGTGGCTTTCTTTGTGCTTAACAATATTTTACCACATGTAAACTACACATGGTACACTACGCAAAGAAATAAATATTTGAATTTGATTATTGTATCTGTACTTAAATAAAAGGGGACCTTTAGTATGACCAGGGCAACACATCAACGATCAACAATCACTAGCAAACTCTAAATCATTTATTTCCAGAAATATACGAAAGGAGAGCCAATAAGTTCATATTTTTGCAACTCGCAGACTCTGCCGCCCCTTTCCCTGTCCGTCAATTCTAGCCTCCTTCCACTCTCCAACCTCTCGTTCCCCATGGACTAGACCCATCTGTATCCTCTCACCTCTTCCTCATCTACATTATGCGTATCATTTGTGACTCATCAGCGGGCTCGCTGACTTCCCTTCCCTTCCCTTCCCCCCTTCCCTTCCCTTCCTCCCTTCCCTTCCCCCCTCCCCTTCCCCCCTCCCCTTCCCCCCTCCCCTTCCCCCCTCCCCTTCCCCCCTCCCCTTCCCCCCTCCCCTTCCCCCCTCCCCTTCCCTTCCCCCCTTCTTTTCCTTCTGTTGTTCCTCCTCCTGTTGTTACTGCTGTTACTATTCCTGTTATTGTTGCTGCTCGTCCTCCTGTTGTTACTGCTGCTGCTGCTCGTCCTCCTGTTGCTGCTGCTGCTCGTCCTCCTGTTGCTACTGCTGCTCCTCCTCCTGTTGCTACTGCTCCACCCCCTCCTGTTATTGCTGCTGCTACTACTCCTGTTGCTGCTGCTGCTCCTGTTGCTGCTGCTGCTCCTGTTGCTGCTCCTCCTCCTCCTGTTGTTGCTGCTCCTCCTGTTGCTGCTGCTCCTGCTGTTGCTGCAGCTCCTCCTCCTGCTGCTGCTGCTCGTCCTCCTGTTGTTGTTGTTGCTGCTGCTGCTGCTGCTCGTCCTCCTCCTCCTGTTGCTGCTCCTCCTCCTGTTGCTGCTGCTCTTCCTCCTATTGATGCTGCTCCTCCTGTTGCTGCTGCTGTTCCTGTTGCTGCCGCTGCTCCTCCTCCTGTTGCTGCTGCTACTGCTACTGCTGCTCCTCCTCCTCCTGTTGCTGCTGCTACTGCTGCTGCTCCTCCTGTTGCTGCTGCTGCTACTGCTCCTCCTGTTGCTGCTGCTGCTGCTCCTCCTGTTGCTGCTGCTGCTACTCCTCCTGTTGCTGCTGCTGCTACTCCTCCTGTTGCTACTGCTACTGCTGCTCCTCCTGTTGCTGCTGCTCTCCCTGTTGCTGCTGCTCCTCCTACTGTTGCTGCTCCTCCTCCTCCTCATGTAGCTGCTTCACGCTCAGCCTATCATTAGTGCGTCAGTACGGGCTTGCACGCACTGTGGTGGATGGTTGAGGTTTGAAACATCCCCTTTAGCCTCCCTTCTCATTCACTCACTGAGGTCTCTCTTGACTGCATCAGTGTCGAGCACCTACCTGCTCTGCCCTGCCTGCGGTAGGAGTGGCCTACTCCGCCCTTGAATCCTGGAGGCTCTCATGGTTGAGATCTTGTGGGCGGAGTCATGAGAACACTTGTTTACCTCAAGTGTGTCTGTGGGCGGCCTGTGTACATGTGTACACTTGTGTATACATGCTTGTGCGCGTGGGCACCTAGGTGCAGGCGGGAGCTCGTACGTACTTATGCATGTCTGCCTGGAGTCTGAGGGGATCGAGCTAGTTTGTGAACTCTTGGATTGTATCATACCTGACTCCTGAAACTGTGTATTGAATCTGCCTTCACCTCTCCCTCGTTCAACTCGTTTCTCTTTTCAGCCGCTCCAAGACTTGGAAATGCTTCCTAATATCTCTAAACCTCACCTGTGTCCTCTTAATTCAAAGTTTTTTTTTTTTTTTTTTTTTTTTTTATACTTTACCACTTTCTCTTAAATTTTGCCCCCTCAAGGAAGGTTCCTTGATGTTGGTGAGGGGCTCTTGATTTAGGGAATTGGATCTGTGCTCCAGTTCCCCGAATTAAGCCTGAATGCCTTCCACATCCCCCCCTAGGCGCTGTATAATCCTCCGGGTTTAGCGCTTCCCCCTTGATTATAATAATAATAATCTTAAATTTTGCACGTCGTAACCATATCTTCCTTAGTTCTCTTCGTGTTGTCTATATGTAGAGTACTCCGGGGGATCATCGCCTCCGAGGCCTAGTCTGAGACCAGGCCTCCTATTTTGTGTCTTGATCAGTCAAGTTATGGATGCTAGCTGCATGCAGTCCAACGTAAATCTAACTCATCATGAACTGCCTAGAGAAACTCGCAAGGTTCAAGCTTGAAGTCAAGTTAGGGGTCTAATGGTAAATTCCAAAGATTTGACGGATATAAAAACAATCCTTGTACCCATTATACTTATTGAGCTGTATCTCACTGTCTCCTGTACTTACCGAGCTGTATCTCACTGTCTCCTGTACTTACCGAGCTGTATCTCACTGTCTCCTGTACTTACCGAGCTGTATCTCACTGTCTCCTGTACTTACTGAGCTGTATCTCACTGAGCTGTATCTCACTGAGCTGTATCTCTGCCTACTCCTGTACTTATTTACCGAGTTGTATATCTCATCGAATATTTTTCTCTCGCTTGTGTATGATGTACTTACAATACGAAGATTTAGAATGCGTTCGTTAACTTCAGTATTTTCCAGGTATAAATAATCACCCATCTTTCTCGGACGCGTTCCAGTTTGCAGGACCTAAGTAGTCTCCAATAATGTGGTGTTTGACTGAATTGATACAATGTATATTTTCCTGGTCTGAATTTTCACCTACCTTAAATCAGTCTAAATTATCAAAAATGAAGTGCTAAACCTACAAGGGTCATACAGCAAATCAGTCTAAAGTATTTGTACAGAAATGTTTTAGTCTGCAGAGTACAAGTACCTTGAAAAGAATTATTACTGGCTAGATATCTCGGTTTTAAAGGTTCATGTTATCCAGTCTGCCATTTTCCTTGCAATGATGATAGTAATGTTATGTTCATGTTAAGTTTGTTGCAGTTCTACTCAAAGAGCATTCCTCGCTCTACTGGGACTAGTCTAGTTATAAACCTTTGATCCTTTTCAACCTGCGTATGCTTGACGAAGTAGGGGCTCCACCTAGCACAGTTATGTCGTGTATAAATTCCAAAGGATTTTTTGAGCTGCCGATTGATGGTCTAAGTTTTACTAGTCTTTCATTTGCCACTGTTTTCGTTGTGCGCATGCGTCTTCTCATCTCTTAGCCTTGTGGGCCCCATATATGGAGACAGTCTTCACCAATTCCTCACTTCATAACCACTCAGACTGAAGAAATGCTTTCTAACATCCCTGTGGCTAATCTGTAACTAACTTCCAGCGGTGTCTCCGAGTTTCAGATTCCCGCGTCTTAAACAGCTTATCCCTGTCTACCAGTTCAATTTCCCCGAGTATTTTGTTTATCATCATCTTGTCCCCCAGATTCTGTCCTCTTATGCCGTTAGTTTGTTCCTTGTAGCTCATGTTCCTTAGCGCAGGTACATGTCTTCTTGCATACTTCTTAGTTATCAAAAGCACTAGTTGATAGAAACTTAGCTTGCTGTGTATTGTGTATACGAGGGTGTACGTACGTACCTACACACACACACACACACACACACACACACACCAAGCATACTTCAAGCAGGTTTACCTCTCCTACTCACACAACTTTTTATAACTTAAGAAAAATATAAAAATCGTTGGGGGCAGGAGAGGGGAGAAAGAGGTGGAGGAAAGGGTGGGGACAAGGGGAGGAAATGGATGGGAGGGGGAGGAACGGGAGGGGACAGGGGGGGCAGGGTGCACCTTTAAACTGTACTGGCATACGCGGCTTAAAGGAGATCATACCTTAACTAGACGCAGGGGTTTGACTTCCATGCCTTTAACAGAACACACTACGTTTTCTGTCCCTTTAACATGACGCCTCGCGTATCCTGTCCCTTTAACAGACCACCTGTCATCTTCCCACCCATAATTAAGAGTAGTCAAGACGAAGGAAAACAAATGCATAAAATGCCAATACACACACACACACATTATATATATATATATATATATATATATATATATATATATATATATATATATATATATGTCGTGCCAAATAAGTAAAACTTGTGATTTTGGCTTAAAGAGTAATGCTCTTTTTGCCGAATAAGGCAAACGAAAATTTGTGTATGCAATAATTTCGCAAAAATCATTCGGAACTTAACGAAAAATATATTTCATTACATTCGTTTATTAAATTATTGTAAACTTATCTAAAATATATTTAGCTGGATTAGGCTAAATTAAACTGCGTTTGTTATAATAAGGTTAGGTAAGTTTTCTAAGGTTCTTTTGGTACAAAATTATTAATTTTTACATTAACATGAAAAAAAAATATCTTTAAACGTATAAGAAAATTTTTTTTAGAAAGGACTTAATTTTAAACGAGTTCTTGATAATTGACCAATTTTAACTATTCGGTAAAAAAAGAAATTCACGAAGAAGTGTGAAGAATCGAACTGGGGCAGGCATAATGTGAGTTCTCCCACACTTCCGACACGGCTTGCCTACCACCGGTTGGAATCCCCGCGCTCCCTCGTGCGCTGAGGAGTATAAATTAACCCAGGCCAATGTGACACCCCGGTGGCATATATATAATTAATAAGATTTAAAGAGAACAAATTAAAGAATTTATAACTGGTAAATATGGCTTGGAGAGAGAGAGATTAAGCAGGTAAGACACGAATAATGTGTGTTAATACATGGGACAACTGACTGACGTTCACTGATACAAGTAACGTCATCAATCTACAACTGATTGGCGCTCACTGATGTAGCGAGTAACATCAATCCATATGTGACTGATGCTTCGAGTAAAAAGTATCAATCTATGAGCAGTGATTAATGCCCACTGATGCATTAACATCAATCCCCCACATGAATCAATTTCCTAGACGCAATAACAGCATCAATCTTCACGTGACTGATGCTCACTGATGCAGCAAGCAACATCAATCTACACGTTATGTAGTAACATCAATCTACACGTTATGTAGTAGCAACATCAATTAATACACATGTGATTGATGCTCGATGATGCACCAGTTAGCAACTATAACCAAATTTTGCTTGTTTATTTGAACCTCTAAACCCGTGGGGGGTCGATCAGCGCTAGAAGAAGTGGAGACTCGATCCTCCGTTCGTTAAGCGAGAGACGGACAAGTTGTTCTTCCTGTTCACCGAAAAGGAGGAGACAAAAAAACCTTTATTGTTAGAACGCAAACCCACGGAACCAGCCAAGATCTGGTTCCTCACGAATGCTGAAGATGAAAGAAGACAAGATCTGGAACTTCACGAACGCCGAAGAAATTAGGATAGGATTTGGAACTTCAAGCAAACGTTCATGATGAGATGAGATCCGGTCATTCACGAATGTTCAAGACAAACACCTGCAAGATCTTGTTCTTCACGAACGCTCAAGACAAACACCCTCGGGATCCGGTTCTGTATGAACGTTCACGAACGCTCTAGAAGAAACACACACATCTCAGTTCCTTCAGGAACGCGAAAGATGCCACATCCTAGGCCGATCATTCATCACAATCAGAGATCACACACACACACAGGCCGGCTGCACCACTTGGACAGCCGGATGCTGAATCAATAGGTCAGGGCTGGCCATGGCAACACAGCACTGTCTGGAGTGTTTGTAAGGCCGACTCCAACAACTTCGTGAAGTGGGTTCGCAAGTCGGGTTCATGAGCACAGCTCAGGAGACGGGCCGGCTATCAGGATTCGCGGGGGGTATTACAATGTTAAACACAAAGAATTGCTAGCTAGTAGTGCCGCCTATGAGGTAGAACGGACAGTGACCTACCCTATTCTTCAAGACTGGCAGTGCCAACTATGTCACCACGATCCAGAAGTGTGACTAAAACATCTGTGTCCACTACAAAATATGTCGTGAAATGACCAGTGGGTGGCCAGCGGTGACATGCAATATAACGCATCTAAATATTTCTGACATTAACACACAGGGAAGAGGCGGAGTCAAGAGGTGTGAATCTACCCCTGCAACCACATATAGGTGAGCGTGCGTGCACGTGCACGTACGCACACGCACGTACGCACACGCACGCACGCACACGCACACGCGCGCACGCACGCGCACACACACACACACACACACACACACACACACACACACACACACACACACACACACACACACACACACACACACACACACACACACACACACGTCAGGAGAATACCTGACAGGGAGGCAACAATGAGTCATGGTACGTGACGAGGCGTCAGAGTGGGCGCCTGTGACGAGCGGAGTTCCACAGGGGTCAGTCCTAGGACCGGTGCTGTTTCCGGTATATGTGAATGACATGATGGAAGGGATAGACGATGAGGAGAATTCAATCGGATGAGGATCAGGGAGGACTACAAAGGGGTCTGGATAGGCTGTAAACCTGGTCCGGCGAATGGCTCCTGGAGTTTAACCCCGCTAAGTGCAAAGTCATAAAGATTGGGGAAGGGCAAAGAAGACCGCAGACAGAGTACAGGCTAGGGGATGGTGGCCAAAGACTGCAAACTTCACTCAAGGAAAAGGATCTCGGGGTTAGTATAATACAGAGCACATCAGAGTTGCACATCAACCAAATAACTGTTGTAGCATATGGGCGCCTGGCAAACCTAAGAACAGCGTTTCGGCACCTGAGAAAGGAATCGCTCAAGACTCTGCACAATGTGTACGTCAGGCCCATATTGGAGTATGCAGCCCCAGTATGGAACCCACACCTGGTAAAGCACGTCAAAAAACTAGAAAAAGTGCAAAAGTTTGCAACAAGACAAATCCCGAAGCTAAGGGGAACGGAGGAGAGGTTAAGGGAAATCCACCTGACAACACCGGAGGACAGGAGAGAGAGAGGGGGGGACATGATAATGACATATAAAATACTGAGAAGAATTGACAAGGTGGTTAGGGACAAAATGTTGCAGAGAGGGGACACAGCAACAAAGGGTCACAACTTTCAGTTGTGACCCTGTTGCTGTGTCCTTTGCCACAGGGATGTTAGGAAATACTTCAGTCACAGAGTTGTCAGGAAGTGGAATAGTCTGGAGAGTGATGTAATGAGGCAGGATCCATACATAGCTTTAAGAAGAGATACGAAACAGCTCATGGATCAGGGAGCGAGGACTTAGTAGCGACCAGTGAAGAGGCCGGGCCAGGAGCTATGACTCGATCCCTGCAACCACAATTGAGTACAAACATTTCCCTCCATGTTTTCTCAGTTTTATTCATTCTCCCCCCCTCCTCTCCTCCCTCCCCCTCCTTTCCTCCCTCCCCCTCCTTTCGTCCCTCCACCTCTCCTCCCCCCCCTCCCCTCTCTACATCCTACCTTCCTTCCTTCTTTCCTAATCTATGTCGTCCCTTTTCTTATTTCCTTTCCCTCATGTGTGTCCTCCATTATTCTTATCTTTCCCCTCAAATCTCCCATTTCCATTCCACTCTTCCCTTTCCCCTTCTACTCCTCCCCTCTGAACTCCACCTCCTCCCTCATCCCCCATTCTTTTTCCCTTAATTCCTCCCACTTCTTGCACTCTCCACTTCATTTCTTCCCCTTCTTAATCACCCAATCCCCCTCCTTTACTTTCTCCCACTCCTTACTCTCCCTTTCATCCCTCTCAACATTTTCTCTACTTCCTTTCCATTCCATCTTCCTCTCCGTGCTTCCCTCACCCTCCGAACCTCTGCTGCTGCACTCCCCTCCCCGGCTACCACAAGGGTGAAAGGAGGGAAGGGGAGGGGAGAGGAGGGGAGGGGAGAGGAGGGGAGGGGAGAGGAGGGGAGAGGAGGGGAGGGGAGGGGGTGCTTTCTGCGGCTGCTCTCAATTATTCACACTGACGCAATACACGCTAGAGCCCCCACCCCTCAATACCCCCATTCAGCTCCTCCCCCCCTCCCTTACTCGGCTCCCCCCCCCCGTCCACCGCACCCCACTCAACTACTCATTTCTCCCCTCTACCTATCCATTCACTCAAGTCCCTCCGTCCCTAACCCACTCATTTCCTCCCTCCTCCACTCAGCTCTTCCCTCCCTCCCTCCTCCACTCAGCTCTTCCCTCCCTCCCTCCCTCCCTCCTCCCCCACTCCATCCCCCTCCCCCTCTGATGAGAGCCGCCCTGAAATATAATAGATTTATCGAGGTGGAAGATACTTTTATATTTTTATGCACAGATGAAGTTAAGAGTGAAAAATGTCTTTTCTGTTAGTTCAATTGTCTCGACCTCCATTACCCTCATCTTCTCCCAAACTCTATTGAGCTCTTATCATTCTCCAGGATTTAATTAATGGTAAAAGAGAGAGAGAAATTTCCTTTTGAGTTGTAGAAACCCTTTAAAAAAAAATTAGTATTATTAGGATAAGTATAGTTGGGTCTCTTTTTAAATTGTTCAAGGTGGGTAAAATTAAATTTAATACTTAAGAACATAACTTGAAAGTATTTTATTTGTGACAAAGCGCTGGTGTAATGTTTTATATGAGGTCAGTTACCCGTGGTCTAGTGACCAATATAATGTGTGGAAACAGTTTCAAAATATATCGTCTGCTTACAGTAGGTCAGGAACTGTGTATATACGAGTCAACCTGCAAATGCAGTATAACGTGATCCTCTATTGGCAACGTTCCGCCCCCACACATGGGATTTATCAGGTCTCTGTTTCCATCGTGGTACGCCATTTTTCTCAGTCGAGTTAACCACTCGATGGATCCGGAGTGACTCGTACATATACACCTCCTTCATCAGTCTTGATATTTCTGAAGCTCCCAGATGCTGTCACAGGCTGGGTACCCTTGAATCCACGAAGTGTGAAGTTTATTCAGATACACAAATACAGTTACATAACTTATCATACATAGCAGCATATATGTAGATTACCTACCATAACCCCCAAAAAGGTCAAAGTGACTTATTTCCATTGAAGTCCTTGGTTGTGATCACTCAACCACCGTGCTGAAGGTATGGGGAATGAGACTCTCATGGTTAATCCAAGGAGAGGAGGGTAGCTGCAGCTGACTCGATCAAGAGCCCTTGAGCAGTAGGATCAAGGCACCCACCCTACTTGATCAAGCCCTGATCCATCGGGAGGCCTGGTCATGGACCGGGCCGCGGGGGCGTTGATCCCCGGAATAACCTCCAGGTAACCCCTTGAAGGACCCTGGATCAATGAAAAATAAGTCACTGACATTTTTAGGGTTATCCTAGGTAATCTACACACATGCTGCTATGTATGATAATATATACAAGTATTTATGTGTACCTGTACCTGAATACACTTACTTGTTTACTAAGGAAGCGACCAAGTCTCTACCATTGTTCAGGCAGCGCAATATTGTCAACACTACCCGTTTTTCTTTATTTCTCTTCAATGAACTTATAATTTAATTATAGAAAACTTGTCTCCAAATAGACCTCACACCCTGGTAGACTCCATCATTTCTATTAATAACAAAGAAAACTTGATTCAGATTATTAACCTAGCAAAGGCAGTCAGTGCGTCTCAAATATATTTTTACATCCCTAAATACTTATTTACCGCCAGGTAACAAGGACAACGGGTTAATTGGGTTTAAAACCTATCTACTATACACCTACACACCACAGCACCGTATCATCCTTTGCGGATGATACTAGGATCTGCACGAGGCTGTCATCTGCTGAGGACGCGGTTAACCTCCAAGAAGATATAAACAAAGTTTTCCAGTGGGCAACGGTAAACAATATGATGTTCAATGTGGAAAACTGGAGGAGATAATAACTAGAACAGAGTATACTAAGACTCTGGCCATACAATAGAGCGGAAAAATAATGTAAGGGACCTGGGAGTAGTAATGTCTGAGGATCTCACTTTCAAGGATCGCAACAGTGCCACGATCACAAGTGCAAAGAAAATGATAGGATGGATAATGAGAACGTTCAAAACGAGAGATGCCAAGCCCATGATTATCCTTTTCAAATCACTTCTTCTCTCTAGGCTGGAATACTGCTGTACATTAACATCTCCATTCAAAGCAGGTGAAATTACAGATCTAGAGAGTGTACAGAGATCCTTTACTGCACGTATAAGTTCCGTCAAGCACCTTAACTACTGGGAACGCTTGGAAGCACTTGACTTGTACTCATTGGAACACAGGAGAGTTATATTATAATCTACACTTGGAAAATCCTGGAAGGAATGGTCCCGAATCTGCACACAGAAATCACTCCCTACGAAAGTAAAAGACTGGGCAGGCGATGCAAAATGCCCCCAATGGCAATGGCGCCCCGCCATTGGTACACTAAGAGAAAACACCATAAGTGTCCGGGGGCCCAAAACTGTTCAACAGCCTCCCATTAAGCATTAGGGGAATTGCCAATAAACTCCTGGCTGCCTTCAAGAGAGAGCTGGACAGATACCTAAAGTCAATGCTGGATCAGCCGGTCTGTGGCTCGTACGTTGGACTGCATGCGGCCAGCAGCAACAGCTTGGTTGATCAGGCCCTGATCCACCGGAAGGCCTGGTCGTGAACCGGGCCGTGGGGGCGTTGATCCCCGGAATAACCTCCAGGTAACTACAGGAATGCCATTAAGACCATGTCAACTACACATCAGTATCGTAAAGGGTTCTTTAATGGAGATATCGTAGGTTGAAGGTAGACACACTTGTAGGATGGTAACTATATTGTCAGACTGAGATGAGGGATGGAGCCCAGCTGCCTTGCCTGTCCGCTGAATGGTCTGCCGCCGAGTGAGGCCGGAGCAGAGGTATGAGCCTACACATCTGCATCCCGTGACGTCACACAAAGCCACAGGCCTACAAGGGATCTCGTATCTAAAGCACATGGATGATACTAATATGCTATGCTATATAATACAGGGAATACAGGGATCAGCAACTATGCTGACACCAGCGGCATTACTTTATTTCTACATTACTGATTATCAACACACACAATAATAATAATAAATATATATATATATATATATATATATATATATATATATATATATATGTCGTGCCGAATATGTAAAACTGGTCAATTAGCAAGAAGTCACTTAAAATTAAGTCCTTTCTAAAATTTTCTCTTATACGTTTAAAGATATATTTTTTTCATTAATGTTGATGTAAAAATTTACAATTTTGCACCAAAGGGAACTTAGAAAACTTACCTAACCTTATTATAACAAGCGCAATTTATTTTAGCCTAACCCAACTAAATATATTTTAGATCTGTTTACAATAATTTAATACTAAACAAACACAGTGAAATACATTTTTTTCGTTAGGTTCAGAATGATTTTGGCGAAATTATTGCATACACAAATTTTCACTTGTCCTATATGGCAAGATGAGCGTTGCTATTTAAGCCAAGATAGCAAGTTCTGCCTATTCGGCACGACATTATATATATATATATATATATATATATATATATATATATATATATATATATATATATATATATATATATATATATATATATACTGATCTCAGCGCAGACATTGAGAGGTATGCATCTTAGATCATGTAAACAGTAGCAGTAGATGTCAGAGCATTTGCCCATGTCTCGCACAGACCAGGATTCGAACAGTGTCCTTTAGATGTGCGAGGCAAACGCTATACCACTGGGCTACGAAGCACTCCTGGCCTACGTACAATCAGATCGGAAGAATAGAAAAAGGAGGAGGAGGAGAATTATGAGGAGGAACACCGGCGGATAATCACATGGCTGTGTAAGCCAGAATAACACAGGCTTTTGGCGCAATAGAGAAAATTTCCCACTCGACAAAAATGCGACCCGAATTTTTGTGTGTTCCGTGAGGGTCAGCAAATTTACCCCCAAGCAATCTATTATCATCCTAAGTTGGGAAAAAGAAAAGTATACGCTTGACCTCGTCTGTCTGTCTGTCTGTCTCTACCTACCCCTTTCTTCCATCCCTTCCATCACCCTCCCCCTTTCCCTCTCCCTCTTCCCCTCCCTCTTACCCTCTCTTTCTTCCTCTGGTATGTAACAAGGGCAATAGAACATAGAAATTAGACAACATATAAGCCACAGGGATAACATTTCTTTAACAAGAGTGGCAAAGTTGAAAGAGCTGGAGTGACACAGCTTATACAGAACACAATGACTTCAACAGTAATAATAATAATAATCTTTATTTCTACAAGTACATGTACAAGGTATACAGGCCTAGCTGACATCAATGACATGCTACTATATAGAAAGCCCCTTGTTATGCACAGCATTTCGGGCAAATTAGGTCAATTTTGTCCCCAGGATGCGAGCCACACCAGTCGACTAACACTAAGGTACCCATTTTACTGATGGATGAACACGGGAAGCAGATGTCTTAAGGAAACACGGATTAATATTTCCACCCGTACCGGGGATCGACCCCCGGAGCTCAGTGTGTGAACTGAGTGCGTAACATCAGACGCGGAATCTCTTCTTTTGAATGTTTTAGATATCCAGCTTCACTTTCCTTTCGGCTGCGAAGACATTCGTGATCCTTGAATGTAAGATCTGACATTGTCACTCCCATGTCTCTCATTCTGAATTTTCGCTCTACTGAAATAATTAAAATTTATCTTGAATTATTCAGAAGTGAAACGTGTTCTCGTTGAACATTACATTGTTGTTAGTGGCCCATTGGTGCTCTTCACACCAACTCCAAGGCTGAGGGACTGATTACCTCATCTTTTGTACATAGTTCTACTGTCTTCCAATTATGTCCTTGAATTTGTATTGATAAAATCACTGGATGGCGAAACGTCTACAATAATGATACCCAGATGTTGCACATGTGTCTAATTTTCACCTTCACTGGTAGACTTGGTCTATATTTGTGTGAAGGTTGGTTGTGTCCTCAACGTACGCCACTCTCATACTGACTTATCATACAGATTCAAGTATCATCAGTGAAGGATGATTCGGTGCTGTGATTTAAGTCTGTCCATGAAGAATTAAACATGTGCAACATCTGGGTCTCTCTTTGCAGACGTTTCGCCTTCCCGGTGGCTTTATCAATACAACCCCTCAAGGGAAGTTCCTTGATGTTGGTGAGGGGCTCTTGATCTAAGAAACTGGATCTGTGCTCCAGTTCCCTGAATTGATCCCCCCCTCCTCGACAGGTGCTGTATAATCCCTACGGGTTTAACGCTCCCATGATGATAATTTACCAATACATAATGTGAAGTAGAATTATATATACGTCTGTCTATGTCGGTTATAAAAATGAGAAGCAAAACTGGGGAGTAATGAGCCTTGAGCAGAGCTTTTCACTGTAGCTGCCCCAGATTTCACTGTTTACTCTTCCTCATTGAGTAGTACTTGTTAGGATGTTAAATATCTATCTACCCAATTTTCCAATTATTCCCTTTGAACGTATTTTGTATTACACCATTGTTGCTGTTGTAGAAGTTTTTTTGCAAAGTTAGTGTGAGGGTGACTTCCTGTGGTCGCCAATATCCTGCACTTCTCTCCGCTCCCAAACCATCCTCAATTCAAGGGTGAGGGTGGACGGGATAGAGGATGAAATCACAGCCTCCTGGCTATTAATATCCTGCCTAGAAGCACAGGCAGTTGGGCAACATGACCGCAAATATCCTGCTCAAGAGGGTAGGGATGGGAGAAAGGGGGGAGATGTTAGGTTGGGTGGGGGGTTGGAAGGGGTGGTGTTAGAGAAGGGTGGGGGAGGAAGGTCATCAAGCCTTCTCGTAATATCCTCTTTACTTCACTGATTTCCTGGCCTCTCAGTTATTATCCTAGAGACTACTGTTACGTCTCAGTATCCTACCGACCTCTCCTCACATCCTACCGACCTCTCCTCACATCCTACCGACCTCTCCTCATAGGTGGTGGTAGACCGGGATGGAAGGGAAAAGGAAACATTCCATTGGAAAGCGAGAAAGCATTCCACCAGACGAGGAATGCACTGTGAAATCTTCGCCACACTGGCTTTTTTTTTTCCATGAGGATTATCGACTTTCGGTGGAAGGTCGGATCGATCAGCTCTGTTTCTGGTTTCTGAAGAGTTTGAAAAGCAGTGAATGTGTTATATATACCATTCTTACAGTTATTAGGACTGGATGAGTCGACGCTGAGGCGAATTACAGCAGTAGCAGCAGGGAACATAAACCACAGTAACAGCAGAGAACGTAGCAGACGGAGCTAACGTAAGCTGCAGCAGCAGGGAACGTTAAATAGACGGCACTGACAAAGTTACAGCAGCAGAACTTCGATGTCCGTGAATTCCCATGATTCGTCCCTAAGTAGGAAGAGCTTATCCCCAGCCCTAAGTCTAGCCAGACCACCACCAGAAGCATATATTGTAGAATAATGTAAAACATGCTTAATGCTAGGATCCGTCGGAAAAGTTACGACCTGAAGGAGGTATTTACATCTGTGGGTGGTATTCAGCTGCGTAACTCCAGGCATTCGCACAAACGCGCGTACACCCACACCGCACCGCTGTATTCACTAAACTACTGTATTAAACTATACTCGCTAACTGGAGATCAAAGCAGACTACGTTTCGGTCCATGATGAACCATTATCAAACTACTTTCTGATTACTGTGGGAGTCGTGGATTGTTGGAGTCACGGTAGTGGGTTAGTTACCTGGAGGTTACCTGGAGGTTATTCCGGGGATCAACGCCCCCGCGGCCCGGTCCATGACCAGGCCTCCCGATGGATCAGGGCCTGATCAACTAGGCTGTTACTGCTGGCCGCACGCAGTCCGACGTACGAGCCACAGCCCGGCTGATCCGGCACCGACTTTAGGTATCTGTCCAGCTCTCTCTTGAAGGCAGCCAGGGGTTTATTGGCAATTCCCCTAATGCTTGATGGGAGGCTGTTGAACAGTTTTGGGCCCCGGACACTTATGGTGTTTTCTCTTAGTGTACCAATGGCGCCCCTACTTTTTATTGGCGGCATTTTGCATCGCCTGCCCAGTCTTTTACTTTCGTAGGGAGTGATTTCTGTGTGCAGATTTGGGACCATTCCTTCCAAGATTTTCCAAGTGTAGATTATGATATATCTCTCCCTCCTGCGTTCCAACGAGTACAAGTCAAGTGCTTTCAAGCGTTCCCAGTAGTTAAGGTGCTAGTTGTGAACAGTTGTAGTCACGGTAGTATGACGTTCGTGCGGTGAAGTATATAGTGACACACAGAGACTGACCTTGATGATGTTTTGCCCGTGGCTGCGTGGGTTGGGCACTACGGTGACCTTGAAGAACGGTGACACACCATACTCAGCGTGTAGACGCACCAGCACTGTGTCGAACTCCCACCGTCGACGATCCCAGGTCTCCCTCATCAACGTCCATCCGTCTGCAACACCAACATACAACATGTAACACCAACCTAAACTCGCAACATGCAGCACCAACATACAACATGTAGCACCAACATACAACATGCAGCACCAACATACAACATGCAGCACCAACATACAACATGCAGCACCAACATACAACATGTAGCACCAACATACAACATGCAGCACCAACATACAACATGCAGCACCAACATACAACATGCAGCACCAACATACAACATGCAGCACCAACATACAACATGTAGCACCAACATACAACATGCAGCACCAACATACAACATGTAGCACCAACATACAACATGTAGCACCAACATACAACATGTAGCACCAACATACAACATGTAGCACCAACATACAACATGTAGCACCAACATACAACATGTAGCACCAACATACAACATGTAGCACCAACATACAACATGTAGCACCAACATACAACATGTAGCACCAACATACAACATGTAGCACCAACATACAACATGTAGCACCAACATACATGTAGCACCAACATACAACATGCAGCACCAACATACATCACGCAACATATACAACATGCAGCAGCAACATACAACATGCAGCACCAACATACATCAATATACAACACCAACATGCAACACCAACATACAACTACATACAACATGCAGCAACATACAACACCAACATAAAACACCAACATGCAACACCAACATACAACTACATACAACATGCAGCAACATACAATAACAACATACAACACCAACATACAACACACACGCGCGCGCACACACAGACACACACACACACACACACACACACACACACACACACACACACACACACACACACACACACACACACACGCAAGTTACAATACATTCTACATTCTCTGAACAAATAACACTAGTGAAACGTCAACAGTAAACCAATATATTCTGTTACCTACACTACATCCCTCCTCCTTCCCACCCCCCTTCCAATTTCCATCTATCCCCCCCACTCCCCCATCTTGTGTCTGGGTTGGCAGATAATTTAGCTCACATACTTAGGGTCCAGGGTTCGATTCCCAGCATGGATGAAAGCGCTGGGCATGTTTCCTTTCACCTACTACCCCTGTTCACCTAAGGTGTTAGTCGACTGTTATGGGTGGCATCCTGAGAGAGAGAGAGAGAGAGAGAGAGAGAGAGAGAGAGAGAGAGAGAGAGAGTTGAGCTTTGAAATAAGCCGAGGTAGGACGGCATCTCTTTGCCTGTAAAATTTATGTGTAAAATAAAATCTATTCCCATCCGTCCTTTTCTAATCCCCTCCCCCCTTCTTTTCATCTTTCTTCCCCCTCATGTATCTTTCACTCATCCTACCTCCCCTTTCATTCTACCATTGCCATTTCTCATCCATCCCCCCCATTTCAAATTCTTCCCTTTACACCATCCATGAAGAATTTTTTCTAAAATCCCAAGTATTTACATAAGGTAATGCATCAGTATATTTTTTTCCTTTCTTTCTCTCCCTCTCACTTCCTTTTCCTTCCTCTCTCTCCCTCTCCCTCCCTCTCAGACAGGAAAAACAATGCTAAAATATACCGTCTTATACACCTGGATGGTGAATCAGTGCAGAAACAGAGAGAAACAAGGATTGAATGAAATAAGCAGGAAAGAGAGGAAGAATGGAGGGGGGAAATATGAAGGAAGAAGATAAAACAAGAAAAGAATTATGTAGAAAGAGGGGAAAATTAAGCATAGAGAAAATATATTATGATGGAAGATAATGACTAGTACTAACTCAAAATTGTATTGATAAAAATGAACTATTATTGTTCCCAAAAAGTATACAGAGTAGTGTAGCAGCACATTTCTGGTGTTCCCACTATGTAACTATCACAGTGTAGCAGCACACTGCTGGTGTTCCCACTATGTAACTATCACAGTGTAGCAGCACACTGCTGGTGTTCCCACTATGTAACTATCACAGTGTAGCAGCACACTGCTGGTGTTCCCACTATGTAACTATCACAGTGTAGCAGCAAACTGCTGGTGTTCCCACTATGTAACTATCACAGTGTAGCAGCACACTTTTGGTGTTCCCACTATGTAACTATCACAGTGTAGCAGCACATTTCTGGTGTTCCCACTATGTAACTATCACAGTGTAGCAGCACACTGCTGGTGTTCCCACTATGTAACTATCACAGTGTAGCAGCACACTGTTGGTGTTCCCACTATGTAACTATCACAGTGTAGCAGCACACTGCTGGTGTTCCCACTATGTAACTATCACAGTGTAGCAGCACACTGCTGGTGTTCCCACTATGTAACTATCACAGTGTAGCAGCACACTGTTGGTGTTCCCACTATGTAACTATCACAGTGTAGCAGCACACTGCTGGTGTTCCCACTATGTAACTATCACAGTGTAGCAGCACACTTTTGGTGTTCCCACTATGTAACTATCACAGTGTAGCAGCACATTTCTGGTGTTCCCACTATGTAACTATCACAGTGTAGCAGAACACTGCTGGTGTTCCTACACTGTAACTATCACAGTGTAGCAGGACACTGTTGGTGTTCCTACACTGTAACTATCACAGTGTAGCAGGACACTGTTGGTGTTCCTACACTGTAACTATCACAGTGTAGCAGGACACTGTTGGTGTTCCTACACTGTAACTATCACAGTGTAGCAGGACACTGTTGGTGTTCCTACACTGTAACTATCACAGTGTAGCAGCACACTTTTGGTGTTCCCACTATGTAACTATCACAGTGTAGCAGCACACTTCTGGTGTTCCCACTATGTAACTATCACAGTGTAGCAGCACACTTTTGGTGTTCCCACTATGTAACTATCACAGTGTAGCAGCACACTGCTGGTGTTCCCATTATATAACTATCACACAGTGCAGCAGCACACTGCTGGTGTTCCTACTACCTATCACACAGTGTAGCAACACACTGCTGGTGTTCCCACTATGTAACTATCACAGTGTATCAGCACACTGGTGTTCCCACTACGTAACTATCAAACGGTGTAGTAGCACACTGCTGGTGTTCCCACTACGTAACTATCATACAGTGTAGCAGCACACTGCTGGTTTTCCCACTATGTAATTATGGTAGAGAAATTTTCTCCAGGAGAGGGGTATCAGCCCCCTTCAGCCCTTAGGGGCCCAGCCTTCTCAGAAGGGGCAAGCATCTTGTTTATTGCTATATCAAGTAATTATCAGCAGATGTTTAACCAGCGTGTACCAGTTACATGGTCACGCGGCTCTTTGCAAGAGACCACTGTTGCGAGTGTGTACTTTAAATAAGATACTTTCAATCTCTTACCTTAGCAGGACAATTAAGGAAAATCCTGCTCTCACTTTATTACCATGGTAAAGATGTACATTGTTGTCTATGCTTAAGACAGCAAGAATCAAGCATTCTGCTTTGCTTCCTGGTGGAAGTTTGGCAAGGAGGGGAAATATGGTAGGTCAGCTTTTCCTTTATGTGCTAGGGGCATTGGCGCAGGAGGCTGTAGTGTTTCAGATTGCTTTTGACCCTGCTAGGGCTCACATTGACGCAGGGATAACCAACAAAGGACACTGATCCGCACATTTTTGTACATAAAAGTATCTCCAATACCATATCAAGACACAGGGAAGTGTGATCAGCTTCTTTAGTGGCATTATGGTGAATAAATCTTGATGAACAGAGTAACAACGAGTGTTGTGATCCTAACGGAGTTTGCGCAACATTCTTCAAAGAACACGTCTGCTTCAATCAAGACACCTATATCCGAGTTAATATGGGTCCGATACAGACACCCAAGTAGGTCTAGTAATTAATGGGTCTAGCTAGGTCAGCTGCACAGCAGATAACTACTACATTTTTACTGGATGTAGCATATACTTGGTTATGGGCGGACCATCGATCCCACACCAGTAAGTGTTGTCAGTATTCAGTTATACATTACTGACATAACACCCCTTAGGGGTAATTTTACTCACCCATAAATTATTTTCCAGCCCTTTGAGGGATGCATACGACAGCTTTTCAAGAAATCGCCTGCAGGGACGGCTGTGTAGGCGAAAGCTGTCTTTCAAGATAAGTCCCCCGTACAGTTCACTATTTAATCTTTGACTTAGCTTGTAGCATTATCCTCAACAACTATCATACAGTGTAGCAGCACACTGCTGGTGTTTCCACTATGTAACTATCATACAGTGTGGCAGCAAACTGCTTTTGTTACCACTATGTAACATACAGTGTAGCAGCACACTGCTGGTGTTCCCACTATGTAACTATCATAAAGTGTAGCAGCACATTATGGGTGTTCATAATATGAATAACTTCACTACCTCCCCGGCTCTTCCTCTCCCATCGAAACAACAGCCCCTCCGACTCAACAGCCCCTCCCCCCCCCCTGAACATTTAGGAAAGTGAGTGTTCTGTGGTGTTGAATTAAACATTGAGTGCAGAGTTAATTATCTAAGTAATATTTTAAAACAGTTGAAGTAGAATCCCCAGTAATGTGAGTTTCGTACTAAAGGAGGAAGAGGAGGAGTAAGAGTAGCAGCAGGAACAACAACAGGGACAACATCAAAGCAGGTAATTCCTTTTTCTGCCTCAAGCTTTTCAAAAAAATTTACATTACCAGCAGTTTGTAATCCACCTGGCAGCCATTCTTGGGATAATACATAGCGCCATCCATCTATGGGGTAGATACATAGCTGCGGGTGCCTCCTTGACCCTCCTGGTACGGGTTAAGGTATAGCTTCATGATAGGATTACTTTGACCTGGTGTTTGACCTGGTGTTAGGAAAGACAAAACCTTCAAATCTAATAGTGAATCTCCACTATACGGTTTGGGTTGTGCTCTCTTGCACTCTGTGGTTTATAGTGTCCGTGATCTGTTTTAATTTTACAGTTATTGGTTACCAGTACTGACTTTCTTTAACGTTAAAAAGAAAGTAACCTTAGTTTTTTGCCTTCAGCGAATTTTATAGTTTTGTGTGACCACCTGGTAACCTGTGTTTCTTTGCGAGTTCTAGATGCGGTCTGTCAGCCTCGGAGGATACTAACAAGACTGGTCAACCTTCTGCAGGGTGGGTCTCTCGCATCTGGAAGGAGCACTTCAGCGTGCCTTCCTCAGAAGTGTGCATGTTGTTGATTACTACTACTACTACTACTACTGGGTCAGCAACTAATTATCAAGAGGTAACCTCTCCCATCAAGGTCATGCACATGTCAAGTTGATGCTTTCTACTCTCAACCATCAACACAATCAACACCTGTCTTTCTCTTGGCTTTATTATATTTATATATTAATAAAATATTTGCTTTTTCATTTTCTTTTTCCTCCAAATTCACGAAATTCCTCTTAATACTTTTCCATCCTAGTAATTACCTAACAGGGAAATGCTAAACCCATAAGAGATCCACCTCCTGGAGAATGGGAAGTAATGATGTGTGATCCAAGGATGGGGAGAGTAGCTCCTATATCTTGTATCAAGAACCCT
Source organism: Cherax quadricarinatus (assembly GCF_038502225.1). NCBI lineage: Eukaryota > Metazoa > Arthropoda > Malacostraca > Decapoda > Parastacidae > Cherax > Cherax quadricarinatus. The sequence goes on from NC_091309.1 coordinate 12,472,228, forward strand.
ACATCAGTATTATGATGTAGGGCGAATAAGGAAAGAAGAGAAACGGGAGAAATGGGAGGGTAGGGGTAGAGAGAGAGAGAGAGAGAGAGAGACAGAGAGAGAGAGAGAGAGAGAGAGAGAGAGAACTAAGACTAGAGCAGCAATACTCCTTCCCGAGCACCTTCACCTCCCCAGCACATTCAGCACCCCAGCACCTTTCCTCTCTTAGGATATTTCCCCTCTCCCCATTACCTCTCCTCTCCCCAGTATTCCTCTTTCCCCCCTCTCCAGTATCTCTCCTTCTACTCCCCAATACCACAGTACCTCCATCTCTACCTCACCACTCATACATCCCATCACATCTATTTTTCTCCATACCTCTATTCTCTCCTCGCTTGCATCCCACTTCTCTACCCCCTCCCGCTCTGTTTTTTCTCCGACTCCACCCAGTTTTTCTCACTACCCCACAACAGGTGCAATCGCTCTTCCTTATATACATCAATGATCTTCCAAACGTATCCCAACACCTGAAACCCATTCTCTTTGCTGACGACACGACTTAAGTCATCTCTCACCCTAATCTTGCCACCCTCAACACCATTGTTAACGAGGAGCTGATCAAAATATCGACTTGGATGACAGCCAATAAACTTACGCTTAACACTGACAAAACCTACTATATTATGTTTGGTAGCAGAGCAGGAGATGCACAAATTAACATTAAGATCGACAACACTCTAATTACCAGACATAATGAGGGCAAATTCCTAGGCCTATACCTTGACAACAACCTGAATTTCAGCACCCATATCCAACACATAACCAAAAAAGTATCCAAAACAGTTGGGATCCTCTCCAAGATACGATACTAAGTGCCGCAAAATGCCCTTCTCACACTATACCACTCACTTATTTATCCATACCTCACCTATGCTATTTGTGCTTGGGGATCAACTGCAGCCACACACCTAAAGCCAATAATAACCCAACTAAAAGCTGCAGTAAGAATAATCACTAAATCCCATCCCTGGCAACACACCCCCCCACTCTTCATAGATCTAAATTTACTCCCTGTTCAGTACATCCACACTTACTACTGTGCAATCTACATCTACAGGACCTTAAACTCCAATATCAACCTTCACCTAAAACGCTTTCTTGATAGTTGTGACAGAACCCACAGGCATAGCACCAGACACAAACATCTTTACGACATTCCCCGTGTCCGACTAAACCTTTACAAAAATTCAATGTATGTCAAAGGCCCTAAAATCTGGAACACCCTACCTGAGAACTCTAAAACTGCAGACACATTCATCACCTTCAAAACTACCATTAGAAAACATCTTATCTCCCTGATACACCCCATCAACTAACTACACGAATACCACCTGGTGGTTCACACTTACACTCACCCATTTGACCATAAACAGAAATATTAATCTCAATCTTAAATAATGAATCCTATGATACTCCAATGCTGAAACTATGTACTGTGCCAAAACAAAAGCATTCACATTGCTAAACTCACAGACTAGTATTTAGTCACTTAGCCATAATACCAACTTACCTCATAATTTGTAATATTTTAAAATAAAGAATTAAACTAAGTCTGCCCGAAATGCCTAGCCATGCTAGGCGTTCTAGTGGTACACTCTGTAATCATTATTTAACTACATGTAAACCACACAACAACCAAATTCTGTAAATTCAACATTGTAATCTTTATAGAGAATAAACTTTGAATTGAATTGAATTGAATCGATCTCAAAAAACAGACTGAACGATCCGAAACTAACCCCCCTCCTATCTTTTGGGTCACGAGTCAATGACAAGAATAGTACGTGGGTGTTGGGGGTATGTGGGTGTTGGGGTATGTGGGTGTTGGGGGTATGTGGGTGTTGGGGGCATGTGGGTGTTGGGGGTATGTGGATGTTGGGGGTATGTGGATGTTGGGGGTATGTGGGTGTTGGGGGTATGTGGGTGTTGGGGGTATGTGGGTGTTGGGGGTATGTGGGTGTTGGGGGTATGTGGGTGTTGGGGGTATGTGGGGTGTTGGGGGTATGTGGGTGTTGGGGGTATGTGGGTGTTGGGGGTATGTGGGTGTTGGGGAAGAAGTGAGCCTGACATTTCTTTTTGGTGGGGGAGGATTGAGAGAGGACAGAGAGGGGTTAGAAAATAATGGAAGTGCTGGGAAGCTCCGCTACAAGCGCCCGAATTCAGTACAAAAAGTATCTCATAACCCCCACCCACATCTGCCTCACTCCTCCCTAGTAAACACCATGGAGGTCGAGGTATGGTATACCCAACATGGAATATCAAAAAAAAACAATTTAGTAAAAAGAACGAGTAGCAGGAGATACACCAAACATCACAGCTCTAATAGAGACGAAATTCAATGAAAAACAAATGCTATATTCCCAACAGGATATCAAGTACTTAGGAAAACAATTAACGGTTGGTGGAGGAGTGGTATTGTGGACTAAACTTGCTACTTTGTGTTTATACCGTCAAAGTGGGAAGCCGAGTGTAACATACTGATATACAAGAGGACCCAGTGTTAGCGGATACATGGATGGCTGGGTGTGGGAGATGCTTGTGGAATGAAGGTGGAACACCTTTTTTCTGAATTTCTAAAATAGGAGCTGTATGACCCATGTAGGTTTGACGTTTAGTTTGACTGTAATAATTCTAAAACATCAAACTAGTTACTATGACAGCCAAAGTATAAATGTTGTACACTTGTTTTATTGACGCCTTAATTTTGCGGATATGGTTTAAAATCATATATTAATATTTATAAACTTCGATTATTAAAAAACGAGAGAAATATTAGAACTTGCATAAAAAACTAAAAAAGTTATGAGAGGAGGGTGCAGAGAGTATGTTACCAGCGAGGTACAATACAATAGTAGGAACTAGAGTACATCGAGAGTACAACAGCCAGACTGTCAACACTTGTACAATGTTACACAGCTACTCTTGCACTCCCTCTCAGACGCAACATATACACAGCCTACCCCTCCCACATCACCACGCTCCTTCACAGCCCCACACCACCCTACTTCACCACTCCCCCGCCCACCAATACGCTCCTCACCATTGTGAAGCACAACAGAGTGAGCAGCTTTCAAACTTTTACCAAAATGATACCAGCATCCAGACCTTTCTTCTGCCTCTTCTTTCTCTCTCACCAAAACATCTCGAAAACATCTCACCAGATTTTCATTTATATTTTTTCTTAACGTGGATAACTAAACTGGGCGAAAGAAACTGAGATTTCAAAGAACATAGAATGTCGGATATGAAGATATTGTGGTGATAATGGTAGTGTGATAGTGATGTGGTGAAGGCAGTGTGGTGGTGATAATGTGGTGAAGACAGGTGTGGTGATAATGGTAATGTGAAGGCTGTGTGTGTGTGTGTGTGTGTGTGTGTGTGTGTGTGTGTGTGTGTGTGTGTGTGTGTGTGTGTGTGTGTGTGTGTGTGCTCACCTATTTGTACTCACCTATTTGTGGTTGCAGGGGTCGAGTCTTAGCTCCTGGCCCCGCCTCTTCACCGGTTGCTACTGGGCCCTCTCTCTCCCCGCTCCATGAGCTTTATCAAACCTCGTCTTAAAACTGTGTATGGTTCCTGCCTCCACTACGTCATGTTCTAGGCTATTCCACTGCCTTACATCTCTATGACTGAAGAAATACTTCCTAATATCTCTCTGACTCATTTGTGTGTGTGTGTGTGTGTGTGTGTGTGTGTGTGTGTGTGTGTGTGTGTGTGTGTGTGTGTGTGTGTGTGTCAGTTATAAAGGTGTGCTTATGAAAGTAAATGGAAATGGTTCACTGAAGATGGTGCTGATAAGCGAGAGGATAATGGGAAAAAGAGAAGGGTGGAGAAAATGAAGAGAGATAAAAGAGTGCGACAAGAAAGAAGGGAAGAAATAGGAGAGAGGTAAGAGGGGAGGATAGTGTGAGAAAAGAAAGTGGTGAGAGAGTACATAAGGGGAGAGGTGTGAAGTAAAATGAGGGCAAAAATGGGAGACTAGAAGGGAGGGAGGGGAGGGAGCTGAAGAAAGGGTAGGCAACTGAGGGGTTGAGGGTAAAAGTGGGATAAGGGAAGTGGGGTTTAAAGAAAAAGAAGTGTAAAAAAAGTAAGGTCTACAGTAGGAAAGGGAGTTTCTGAAAAGGTGGAGGGTGATGCGGAGGGAGAAAGAGAGAATGGAAAGCAAGAGGAAGAGCAGAAGAGGAAGGGGGGAGAGAAGATGTATTCACAGGAAGAGGGAAGTAGGGTAGGCCGGCGATTTATGGAGTGTGAAGCAAGAGATGAGAATAATGTATGCAAATGAGGAGATGCGGAGGAGGCGGGGGCAAGGAGAGAAGGTTTTGGTGTCAGAAGGAATATGGAGTAATGGTGGTGCTAGAAGCACCGGCTGGCTGCTGCTGCTGCTGCTGCTGGTACTAGCACCACCACCAGCTGGTGATGGAAAGATGGTGGAGTGGCAGAATGATGAGAAGGAAGGCAAAGGAGGGAGAGGAGAAAGGTGGAGTAGAAGGAAGAGTGGAAAGTGAGGAGTGAGAGTGGGTGGTAGGGGAGTGGAAGGAGGCGAGAGTGAAAGGTTGTGGATCTGGAGGTAAGTTGAAGGCTCCCGCTGCGGTGCTCACAAAACGCTCCCAGGGGCGCTATGTCACCCTCGACTTCCTGCAGGAGAGCCGCCCACCCCCTGCCAGGGGCAACCCCGGCCAAGTGAGAAGGCAGATGAGCAGAAACAGAGGAGAAAAGGGAAGGGAAGAGAAAGAAGGTACAAGGAAGAGTAAAAAAAAGGGGAAGAGAAAGATTCTTAAGAGAGAAATTCAAGTTTAAGTATATACCAAGACCAAAAATTAACGGTCATTTCAATATATTAAAAACTACACAGCCAGATACCATGCAACATACAACGCACTAAAGATACAACACAGAACACGCCAGTAGTCCTTCACACCAAGAAAATAAGGTTGAAGACACCTCTGTTAAAAATGGCATTGAGGTACCGACACACACAGATGGTAAGTTTATAACCCACGTTGAAGCTTAAAAGGCTCAAGCCCAGAGCAAATCACAGTAGCAGGATTTCCTGCGTCAGGTGTTAATGGATGAGGTGCGTGCTCACCCTACTCATATATTATTTTTTTTTTTTAGTCCGGGGATTGAAGCCCTGGGTAATTTACCACTGGGCAACAACTAGTATGCTCTCTCTCTCTCTCTCTCTCTCTCTCTAATATATATATACATAGTACCGAATAGGTAAAACTGGTCAATTAGCAAGAACTCATTTAAAATTAGTCCTTTCTAAAATTTCCTCTTATACGTTTCAAGATGCATATTTTTCATTTACGTTAATGTAAAAATTAAAATTTTGTACCAAAAGAACCTTAGAAAACAAGCGCAATTTAATTTAGCCTAATCCAACTAAATATATTTTAGATTTGTTTACAATAATTTAATACTACTAAACAAACACAGTGAAATATATCTTTTTTCGTTAGGTTCAGAATGATTTTGGCGAAATTATTGCATACACAAATTTTCACTTGTCCTATACGGCAAGATGAGCGTTGCTATTTAAGCCAAGATCGCAAGTTCTGCCTATTCGGCACGACATATATATATTATATATATATTATATATATATATATATATATATATATATATATATATATATATATATATATATATATATATATATATATAGATATATATATATATATATATATGCATGCAATAAGATCACAGTAAACAGGTGAGTTCAGAATATGCAAAACAACCACTGTGAAAGAATAGAGAAATTCCAAGCGCTTTCGTGACTACTCACATTATAATGCGAGTAGTCACGAAAGCGCTTGGAATTTCTCTATTCTTTCACAGTGGTTGTTTTGCATATATATATATATATATATATATATATATATATATATATATATATATATATATATATATATATATATATATATATATATATATATATATATATAATATATAATCTCGAGATTCCATCCCCGAACCTCACTGGTGAGGCGAGACTTACTACTGGACTACGACTGTTGGTATGCACTTTAATTTGTAGAGAACAGTTTCATAGTGATGATGCCTGTGGGAAGAGGGAGGCACCAGGCCACCACATCCTGAAAAGTCCTGTATAACTTGCTGCCTTTCTGCTGGACCCACAAGAGCTTATTGAATCACTGTAACCGAAAACCTAATGTACAATGTGTTGCTGAGCATGCCTACCCCATACACTGGTGTGGGTCGCATCCTGGGGGACAAGATTAAGGACCCCAATGGAAATAAGTTAGACAGTCCTCGATGACGCACTGACTTTCTTGGGTTATCCTGGGTGGCTAACCCTCCGGGGTTAAAAATCCGAACGAAATCTTATCTTATCTTACACGTTCCCCATGACTATCGCTAGGGGAGCTGTGCCTGTAGACCTGTGCTGCCGCCTGGTGGCCATAGGCCTACCTTCAGCTCACCCCGCAACACCCAGCTTCGTCCTCACGCAGCAGACGGGCCACAGACAAGTGCCGCCCCCCCCCCTTTCTCTCTCTCGCAAGCTGGAGGCCCTGGCTGGCCCCCAGGGCAAGCCGAGATACACTGCTTGTACTCAAGAACCCAATAAAGCAACACGTCGCCTCCGAATATTGTCAATCACCGCCAAATACCACATTCATAATAATTTACTTGATACTGCAGCCAATGCCTCTATCTGTCAACTGATTACTTGTGACCTTAACATGTGGCAGGCACAACAGAACTGTGCCAGGGTGAGTACCGTTCTCTACTAGTGAGTAAAAGGTGAGACTACTAGAACAAGTTATCAGGGCAAGAGCAGTGAGAACAGTATGAAATATGAATGCATATATGAAGGCTTGTAAATATGCAGTAAACAAAGACCAACTGGCAGCTGGGAACAACCAGCAAGAATTACTTCAAAATCAACACCTTAATCACGCTTCAACTCATTGGCAAAAAAAAAAAAGGAAATTGACCCTTGAACCATACCATGCTCGAGGAACCGACTCCAGGACCTGACAGCTGCCAAGTATCAGGGGTCATCATGTACCCACTACGAAAGCACATTTAGTGAGAAGTCTAGGAGGAGGCGAGGCAAGGTAAATAACCCCACTTTCTGGGCAGCACTCGCATCAAAGCCACAACCCCGCAGACACTACAGTCTGATAACAAAAACAAGAAGACTGACAAGCAGGTCAGAACCCAGGAGCCGCTACTTTGTCACTTCAAAGTCCGCACCAGTCGAACGACGAGCATCTCCATTAATCTGCATACGCAGCTCATTGTAATGGTCAGTATTCATCTTCAGATATAATTACCCTCAATGATCAGTCATTACCATAAATACTGGGTACCATACAATTAACACCCTTTGACCCTTAATTACAAGAGATTGGCAGGCGTAATGGAACTAATGCAATCAACATTCCTTAGAGATAACCGAAGGGGGCGAAAATACAAGTCTTTTCATTTTATTATAAATTATATTACTAAGGGGAATTAAGATAATCACATTTGCTAAGAGATTACTTGGGTAAATTCTAGATGTGAGGGGACGACATAAGTGTTCTTGGTGCTCCGTGGCCTGGTGGCTAAAGCTCTCGCTTCACACGGCGAGGGTCTGAGTTCGATTCCCAGCTAGAGTAGAAGCATTGGGCGTGTTTCTTAAACCGGTTGTCTATGTTCCCTATCAGTAAAATGGGTACCTAGGAGTTAGTCGACTAGTGTGGGTCGCATCCTGGGGACAAAACTGACCTAATTTGCCTGAAATGCTCAGCATAACAAGCTTTTTTTTATATAGTAGTATGTTATTGATGTCAGCTAGGTCTGTATACCTTGTACATGTACTTGTAGAAATAAAGATATTACTATTCATTATTTGGGCAAGACAAGTGTGTTCTTGGGCACGACATAACCGTGTTCCTGGTGGTGCTGTACTCTGCCTTGTGTTATCCAAGCCTTCATACAGTCTCACTCTGTAGGGAAAGACCCCACACTGAGCCCTCACAGGATAAGTACACTGAGAGATGTAAATATCTCAGGATATGAGAAATGGTATAGTGATACTGACAAGGTGTGGAAAAACCACTTATGTATAGTTCAGGACCTCTATTAAAAGAAACGTTCAGCCACGAGTGACTTCATCAATCTTAAAGCCACGAGTGGCTTCTTTAGTCTTAAAGCCACGAGTGGCGAAATGTTTCCTTTAATAAATGTCCTGAACTGTACGTAAGTGCCTTTTTCCACATCACAGGATGTGTACACTGTCAGGTTCATGTCTCTCAGCTCATACGCTGAAAGTTAAATTCACATTTCAGGGATTAATGCATTCTTGACAGTGAATGTGTGACGTAGTCATAAGAAGCACGTAAGTTCCCTCGTCTTCTAATAACATGTTCATTCTTCCACTATAATCTACCTTGTCCATTATTACTATCGTATTTATTTTGTCTGTTTCGTAAGGTGAAGTCTGGGATCATTCTTTAATTCATGGTATAACATAAATCTTTGAGGACAATTGTGATCAAAGATTCTTATGTTATACTATGAACTAAGGAACGATCCCAGACTTCACCTTACGAAACAGACAAAATAAATGCGATAGTAATAATGGGCAAGGTAGATTATAATGGAAAAATGAACATGTTATTAGAAGACGAGGGAACTTACAAGACCTTCGTGTAGTTAACAGGCATTTAGTTCCACAAACCAACCCACCGTAAGACACTTCCAGACACCCGGTCACCAGTCACTCTAGGTGACCGTGACACCTTGATGCCCAAGGACTCTTGTAACCCTTGGGTTATACCTGGAGGGTGTTCCGGGTGTCCACGTCCCCGAGGCCTGGTCCATGACCAGGCCTCGCGGTGAATCAGGGCCTCATCAACCAGGCTGTTACTGCTGGCCGCAAGCAAACCAACGTACGAACCACAGCCCGGCTGGTCAGGTACTGACTTTAGGTGCTTGTCCAGTTCCCTCTTGAAGACAGCAATGGGGTCTATTGGGAGTTTTATATTCCGCGCCAAGCCACTAGGTTGGTGCTGCCGTCTGGTTGGCGCAAAGCCTACCTAGTCCCTTTGCACCTATGGAACTAAGCCTCTGGCTTAATCTTTTACACTTTTGATCCAACGGGTTTGGAGCTACCGTCCTGCGGGTGAAACCCCAACACATCCCATTCTTTAGTTTTTGTGTTGTCTCTGCGGGTTTAACGCTTTACCATGAATTCGGTAATTATCCTGGCTAAAAATCGTCTGGTCGAAGTGTTCCCTCCTGCCAAGTGTTGAGACTGGAGGGTGAGACAGCAGGTATGTTACACGACCACAAGCTCCACTCAGACCACCACCTGACCACAAACTCCACCCAGATCACCCCAGAGCTTGAAATCCCCGTCAAATTATTTTTTTTAAATCCTCAAAGCATACCGTCTCTCTTATAAGCAAAAAACTTTACCTCAACATATTTACTTCTTGAGAATATATAGAAGTTACAATGGATTTACAGACTTAGCGCTTAGCTTTGATTGTAATAATAATAATAATAATAAAGATTGGTTAGAATTCAGAAAATTATCCTGTATATTTTAAGCTAGACGCCTAACTTTAGTGTAATATTTCACGCTACAGGTCTCCCTGTAATTGCCAGTGACGGACAGGGAAAGAAACTGCCTCTGTCACAGCTCCTACAAGGTACTGCTGTAATCCGAAACCGTGGAAGAAGATGAGAGGCAGGGGAAAAGGATGAGAGGCATGAGGCAGTAGGATGAGAGGCAGAGTGATCATCAGGGAGGATGAGAGTCGTCTCTTTGGGAAGTGAGCCTCCACACTCCTGCAAGATAGTCTACCACAGGGGTCTACCATCAAATTTATTATTGCATGCTGGTATGGGTGGGGGACTGCAGGGGTGGTGGAGGGTTGAAAGGGTTGTAAGGGTGGTGCGGCTTTCAAGTGGAAAAAAGGTAAAGTAAAAGGACACAAGTGCAACTAATGTGACATTTATTGTAGCAACGTTTCGCTCTCCAGGAGCTTTATCAAGCCATTACAAACAGTACATGGACACAGAGGGTATATAAAGGCTCAGAGTGAGGTGAATACTAGTGAGGTACCATTTCGATGTTCACTAGTGGTAGTAGTAGTAGTAGTAGTGGTAGTGACAAAAGCAATTAATTCGTACATGAGTAAAAGGATATAAAAGCTATTACTTGGGTAACATAAAAATAGGTTGGACAAATATAAACTGGAATGAGGCAGGTTGTTTCAGTGTTCACTCTCTGTGCTTTGTGTAGTATAACAGGAGAGACTAGGTGATGGCAGGGTTTACTGGAAAAAAGGTGCTTAAGAGAAATACGGGTGGCTTATGAAGTGCAGCGGATGAAGCTGTGGGGGGGGGGGGGAGGTGTACGGGTGAAGTGTAGGGTGTGAAGTGTAAGTGGAGAAGCGTACTGATTGGTTAGGAAGTGTAGTGGGTGATGAGATACAGGAAAGGTGCATGTGAGGAGAACGAAGGGAAGGAGAGAAGGAACAATATAGTGCTTAAGGACATCTGGAGGTAATAAGAGCCGAGGGGAGAGTTAAGTAGACGTACGTACATACGTACACTAGGGTTATAACTTTACTTTTCCAAATAAAACATCTCCTGTGTCATAAATCGATGAACTTTTATTTAAAAAAAAAATTAAAAAGTCCCTAATTCCTCTCAGTTTTCCAAAAAGGTCACCCTAAATAAAAACTATGAATCACCATATATCTGCGTTACTACTCCTAAGTAGCAACTCAGGAAAATACTAACTGGCAACTTTATATACTGGCGTCTGTTATTTTCTCATTGTATTTCACAGAGGGGAAAATATGATGCCCTGAATGAACTTTTTGCATCACAAAAGTAAATGGCTAATGGTTATCCTCTGAAGACAAACAGTTGTACCAGATGCAAGTGGAAAGCAAAGGAGAAGTGTGGTACTCGACAGGTCAAGTTGCAAGTGAAGAAACTATTCATCCTTCAAAAAGACAGAAACTGCCTGCTGAATCAGCTTCAGCATCAACATCTTACGATCATGCGCCGAGTGACAGTGGTACTGAATCTGAAGGGAGCGAGTATGAAGATGAAAGTACTACTCCATCAACCAGAAAACACAACAAAAGTGAAGCTGCAACCAATTTGGTGACATCCAACTGGGCAAATTTTTGGTTTACTGATTAGATGTACGATGAAAATGACTTCAAGAATTTGTCAGAAATATTCAAACTTTACAAAACAGCACTGAACTTATTGAAAAATCACTGCAGGAGCCGTCCGCACTCAATATACCAAGAATCAGTGTGTTGAACGTGCAGTCAAAGGTATGCAAGAACTTTATACGACCTGCAGAAACAAAAACAAACTACAACGTCGGTTTATTCTAAGCAATAAGTAGTAATGTATGTACAAACATGATAATGATGCTGTAAGCAGTTTTATTTGTTATTAATATTACATTAATATACATTCAAGTTAGTTGTTTTCACTACTCTTTATTTCCATTTAGGGGTGACTTTTCTAAAAGGATATTGAAATGAAAGGTCATTTATTTGCTTTTAGGCAAAGGTTCATCTGATTAAGGTACGTTGTAAAAAAGTTATAACCCTAACGTACACACACACACAAACACATGTACGTTAGGAAGTATTTCTTCAGTCACAGAGTAGTCAGGAAGTGGAATAGTCTAGCAAGTGATGTAGTGGAGGCAGGAACCATACACAGCTTTAAGACGAGATATGATAAAGCTCATGGAGCAGGGGGAGAGAGGACCTAGTAGTGTTCAGTGAAGAGGCGGGACCAGAAGCTGAGTCTCGACCCCTGCAACCACAATTAGATGAGTATACTCACACACACGTACATACGTAGGTGTGTGTGCGTGCGTGTGCGTGTGTGTGTGTGTGTGTGTGTGTGTGTGTGTGTGTGTGAGAGAGAGAGAGAGAGAGAGAGAGAGAGAGAGAGAGAGAGAGAGAGAGAGAGAGAGAGAGAGAGAGAGAGAGAGAAACACTGAGATAAGAATAGTGCGCTAAGACAGAGGAAGAAAGACTAAGGAGTGACCTTTAGATGGTGAAATGAAATATAGGTAGGTAAAATGTCAAGCGCGCGCGCGCGCGCGAGCGAGAGAGAGAGAGAGAGAGAGAGAGAGAGAGAGAGAATGAATGAATTTCAGGTAGAACAAGAGGAGCCTAGCATCTTCAGGCACACTTCGAGCAAACTACAACCATTTACACACTAACATTGTACTCCCTCACGCTTGTTCACATGTTTATACAGGGAGGGCGGCAGGTAGGGAGAGTAATAGGGAGGGAGGTAATGAAGTGAATTACGGGAGGGAAGGGAGGGATAGTTTTATGCAAGGAGAGAGAGATTTAGGGAGCCAGACACGGAGTGAATTAGGGATGGAGGCAGTGGGGTAAGAAATTAGGGAGGGATGAAGTTGCTAAGCAGCAGGAGATGCAACACCAACAGGCAGGAGCAGCCGACACATCAGTCAGAGAAGCACCACAATCAGAATCAACCGAGACAACAGGAGCATAAGCTGAGACAACAGTAACAGGAGGCACAGCAGCAGTAGCATCAATATAGCAGGTCATCAGTAGAAGCAGGGCAAGTAACAGCAGCAGCAGCAGCAGAGGCGTCTCGGGGTGTTGAACCCGACCTTTTGTTGGGCGGGTCGTCCATAACTCGTGACTTTTGTTACAAGAGTTAGAACCCACCAGCCCTGCCAAAGGTAAACACCTCCTCCCTCTGCCCTCCTCTTCATCCTCCTCCTCTACACCTCTTTCTCTTTTCCTCTTCTCTCTCAAATTTTCATTCTCGCTTCACCTGTGGACAAGTCCATCCGATGACAGTAAGTATAATAGAACTGTGATTGCAATATATTCTGAAGAAATCAAGAGGAAATTATGTAAACAATACAAAAAGGGTCAACTCAACCTCCACAAACACGCCTATTCATGCCTGTGGTTCACCCCTACACACACCTGCGGTTCACCCCGACACACACCTGTGGTTCACCCCGACACACACCTGTGGTTCACCCCGACACACCTGCGGTTCACCCCTACACACACTTGCGGTTCACCCCTACACACACCTGTGGTTCACCCCTACACACACCTGCGGTTCACCCCTACACACACCTGTGGTTCACCCCTACACACACCTGCGGTTCACCCCTACACACACCTGCGGTTCACCCCTACACACACCTGAGGTTCACCCCTACACACCTGTGGTTCACCCCTACACACATACCTGTGGTTCACCCCTACACACACACCTGTGGTTCACCCCTACACACACACACACCTGTGGTTCACCCCTATACACACACACCTGTGGTTCACCCCTACACACACACACACCTGTGGTTCACCCCTACACACACACACACCTGTGGTTCACCCCTACACACACACACACACCTGTGGTTCACCCCTACACACACACACCTGTGGTTCACCCTTACATACACACCTGTGGTTCACCCCTACATACACACCTGTGGTTCACCCCTACATACACACCTGTGGTTCACCCCTACACATGCCTGTGGTTCACCCCTACACATGCCTGTGGTTCACCCCTACACATGCCTGTGGTTCACCCCTACACATGCCTGTGGTTCACCCCTACACATGCCTGTGGTTCACCCTGCATGCACCTCCCACTACACACCTGCGCCTAACACTACAGATTTGCATCTCGCAAAATAAAGGCTGAACGGACAACAACAAGAGTAACCACGAACGAACAGTAACTACTAACAAAAAAAAATAATAAAACTTAAGGGGACTACAAACGTAATACCCCAAACAAGAGTCGAATTTTAGGTCAGAATTCAGTAAACTAAACTCCCTCTTCCCCCTCCTCTCTATCTTACTGATGTTAATGTTACTGCTGATGCTGTCCCTTAGGCTGCCACTGCTCATGCTGTCACTGTTCGACACACTTCAACACACACTGACGCACTTAAACACGCTTCAACACACACTGCGTCAAATGAACCAAAACCCTTAAATCCTGTAAAACTGAATAATTCTTCAACAGAGAGAGAGAGAGAGAGAGAGAGAGAGAGAGAGAGAGAGAGAGAGAGAATCAGAAAGTATATAAATTTATCTATAAATACCTCTCCGTCATATTAGTGAAGGTTGTTAGGCAGGGAAGTACCTCTGAGGATCAGCCCGCGACCACCTCCACCTCCTCCTCCTCTTCCTAATTACTCTTACCTCTCCCAGTCCTCCTCTCCTACTCTTGCTGACCTCACCTTTTCAACTATTTGTAATTTTAACTATTATTAATAATAAAATTAAGCGCTACACCAGCAAGGGCCATACAGCGCTGTATTAATGAAAAGTGACAAATATAATTAAATATTAACCTACGTATATATTATACTAATAGGCATCATTGTAGGTACTCCAGACATTGTAGGTACTCCAGACATTGTAGGTACTCCAGACATCATACTGGAAGTTACTTAGCTTTAGATTTTGTAGATTTAGATTTAACGAGGGAAGCGTAGGAGTATATGATATACAAGAGGCCTAGTAACTAGGCCCCAAGAGGCCTAAAAAGATTGCTTTTGGTTATATATAATTACAAATTATTGCGTGTCAAACGTATATGTAGGATCCTTACTGAAAAGTTCTGTCATTAGGAGAATAAATCCAGGTTTACGAGGTTTTAAACTCTACGGAATTTTGGAAAAACATTTCATTAATAACTATAGAAAGAACCCTTCAGGGCTACCGTAATACTGTCATATTATAGTACGCTACTGTCAACCACAAACCAACTCTTTACTCCAACAAACTGTTTAGTGTAACGCCTGTTGTTGTTGTTGTTGTTGTTGTTGTTGCTGCTGCTGCTGTTGTTGATGCTGTTGTTGATGCTGTTGTTGATGCTGTTGTTGATGCTGTTGTTGATGATGCTGTTGTTGATGATGCTGTTGTTGATGCTGCTGTTGTTGATGCTGCTGCTGTTGATGCTGCTGATGATGCTGTTGTTGATGCTGTTGTTGATGATGCTGTTGATGATGCTGTTGTTTATGCTGTTGTTGATGCTGTTGTTGCTGTTGTTGATGCTGTTGTTGATGCTGTTGTTGATGTTGATGCTGTTGTTGATGTTGTTGTTGCAGCTGCTGACCTCGGCCAAGACAAGGACAACCGATACCTGCTTCACTAATTCTTAACATTCCAACATATTTTGTGAAAAACGCGCTGTGCGTGTGCGCACTTTTAAGATTATTCTTACTTCCTGAGGCTGACCCTAGAGAGGCACCTTCCATGAAGGGAGTGCTACTGAAGGATCACCTTCCATGAAGGGAGTGCTACTGAAGGATCACCTTCCATGAAGGGAGTGCTACTGAAGGATCACCTTCCATGAAGGGAGTGCTACTGAAGGATCACCTTCCATGAAGGGAGTGCTACTGAAGGATCACCTTCCATGAAGGGAGTGCTACTGAAGGATCACCTTCCATGAAGGGGGAGAGTGCTACTGAAGGATCACCTTCCATGAAGGGAGTGCTACTGAAGGGTCACCTTCCATGAAGGGGGAGAGTGCTACTGAAGGGATGATAACGAAGGTGTTTCCCTCTCTGGCTCACCTTACCTTGCTGGGAAACCACAGATATACTGAGAAAATAAAAACAATAATAAATACTCACCCCAGTGCCTCGTGACACACACACACACACACACACACTCTCACTCACTCTCTCACCCTCTCTCTCTCTCTCAGAAGTTACCTCTCCCAGCCTCAATAATTCTCCTCCCCTCCCTATGTCTACTCCATAGTTCCATATTGACGTCTCTAAGCTCCGGTTGATATATTTAACATTATGCATGTAAGCTATCTCCTGCGATGAAATATAACAGGGAAACAGTTACAGAGTTTAAACAAAAGCTTGCTACGTTATAGAGTAGCAACACACTCCTGATGAATCCAATTTTTCTTAAAAAATGCGTAGCGCCCCCTCCTCCCAGCTATAGGCCTGCGGGTGCGGCCATTAGGGAAGGTATTAACAGCACTTTAGAGCCGCAGCCGCAGGCGTTGTGACTTATCCCACTGCGGCTCTGCCTCCAATACCACACAATTTTTAAGACATTCCACAGAGAAAGAGGAACACACATTAAAGACTTTTTTAAAACATAAAAGGAGTTTAGCAACAGAAAGTCCCATAATTACAGCGTGGTGGGTGCTCAAGAGGGTCTAGAGTGCTCGCAAAGTGACTAGCAGTTGGTACCACGAGGCAGGATGCCCACCTGTGACCGCAACCCACCGGTAATGGAGGCGCCCGAGCTGCTTTTGGTGGAGGGGGGGAGACACTCAACCGGTGAGCTTACCATCCATTAAACCTACAAAAAAAAAATGATCAAGAGAGGTTTTCGACGGTAGAAATGTTGAACTGGTGTGCTGCTGCGCCTTCATGAATGTAATTCCTTTGGCTTTCTTGAGTGGCGCTTACCAGCCATTAACCACGACAAAAATTATTATTCGAGATATTTCCAACAGTAGAAATGCTCAACTGGTGCTCACTGCTCTTACTTACGTAGTTTATTCTGTTTTTTTGTTTACCCGATAAATAAAAGTCTAAAATATTGACATGGATTTTCTTATTGTCTGTCATCTTTCCTTTCTTTTTCTTTAAAATATCTGACACGAGGGAAATGAACATGAATGTAATCACCTAGAACGCTCTTCTTAAAAACATTACGGTCTTAGGGCCTAAATTATGTCAAATACAAATGTATTTTATGCATTAGAGTTCCAAGAGCCGAAACATATTCAATAAAGGTGTCCTAAGCGAATACATTGGCGTCCACTTTGCTTAAGGTGTCGGTAGTTGATTGTCTTCCCACTACACACATGACGTGCCTCTGATGGGTTTCGAGTGTGTTTCCTACATCCTGGTTATTACTATGAAATCATGTTCGACTGCCTCAACTAAAAGAGAATCTGAACTAGTAACAGATTTGCAATGTAACAATCGTTGAATGGCAAATAACCATTGTGAACTGCCACGAGATGCAGAGAAATTATCAACAGCGTGTTTATGCAAGGCGATATACCCACGTGGGTCATTCAGGACAAGGCGAGGTGGAGCCTCGAACCTACGTTCACTAAACGAGATAGATATGCGACTATTTGTATCTACATAGTTCAAGATGCATCACAGAAAACTGAGCACAGCTACAGGTCAGGAGGGATTATAAAAAACCGAGTACAGGCTAAGGCGCCACCCACTAAGTGTAAGCATCGAAGTGTTGGGCTAAAGTCTAAACGACAAGCTTCTGGGAGCAGGACTCGTACAGCACAAACCATCGTAGCCTTTAGCGGCAACAAAGACATCAAGGTGGTCCACAACACCAAGTTTAAGGTTATCAGATGTTCTGGCTAAACTAATTCTACCTCGCCACAAGGTATACGAGCAGGTGACACACCGGAGTCTTGACACTGGATCTGTCAACTGTACATCCTGTGTTTTCCCCTCTCTATACTGAAATAGTAAAACCCCTAGTGAATAAATATCTGTTAATAAAGTGTGCTGTGTGTTGCGAAGGTATTTTTAATACCACATTAAACAGATCAGTTGAACTTACGACATCTATATCTCAACACCTCTTATGCCTCAAGACTCGCACTGTACTATACACCTCCCTTCAGCGTTCATATATAATGAGAGTCGTCGACCAACTTTGCATACTGACCCTCCAACAAGACAGACGTAGTGGATACAAGTCATCGTTTTGCTTCTAATATTAACTTACAGTTGGTACTGATGCCACGACTTGCATCAAGGTCCTCCGGTTATAAACACGACTATCGCGCGCGCGCACACACACACACACACACACACACACACACACACACACACACACACACACACACACACACACACACACACACCTACACACCTACGACAGGCCTAGTGTCTAATCGACATGTGCCTAGGACAAAATGGTAACTAACACCAGAGTAAGTATGGTAAGGTCCTGGCGGCCAAAAACACAGTAGTGCCGAGTTAAGCAGTTTAACAGACGGGAACAGGAGACTAGTCTCGAACCCCACAAATACAAATTGGTTAGTGTGTATACATACATTAACTTCCTGAATGAATTAAACCTCGGCGAGGACCCTTGAACAATGATATAGAAGGTGAGGCGGTGCCAGGGTGAATGCTGCCATCCTACTACTGTTTTCAACATAATCATCCCAGAGGACCCTTCATGGCAGCTCATGTGGAAGACGACTATATACATTTACCTAATTTTATGAATTATATGTTAATGTGTACGTTTATATTGAAATATATATCCAAAAGGATTCACTAGTTACTGTACAATATTAGGCTAATAGGTAATGATAACCTTCCCGAAATATATAATATATATATAATTACACACGCATACATACACACACTCAACCCTGCAACCACAATTAGGCGAGTACACGAAGGTCCAACAAGCTACCAATAACAACAGAGACATGTATTACAACCTGTTAGTCCACATATCGAGAAAAAGAATTTTCAGCCAAGTTGACCTATTAATTCTGAGAGCTCTCCAGCACCTCTTGGGGTAATTGGGAACAAGAAGAGGAAGCGAGAGTTGCAGCACTACAATATGAGGAGAAATAAGAGTAGAAAGGAGAGGAAGAGAATGAAGAAAATGAAGCAAGAGGAGAACAGGAGGGACGAGGAAGAGGAGAGGGAGCAAGAAATAAAGCGAACCACATCTATTCTGACAAGAGGAGAGTCAGACGGTGCAACAAGAGAGTTTCTGCTCTCTTAGACACAGAGTTAAAAATCTCAAATCCTTAACTTGAGAGAGAGTAAGAAATCCTGTTCCCTACTTGTATGTCTCATGACAATAAAAATGCTTTCAAATGAGCTGATGTAGGTAACAGCTCTTAGCTTGTCAATAAAGTTTGGAATTTTTAACCTGTAAATATCTTGTCAATAAAGCTAGGGATCCTTAACCTAACCTCGTCAAACCCTGTGTAAAAAAAAGAGAAAAAGAAAAGAGAAAGAGAAAGAGAGAGCAAGCCAATACAGATACACGTGACATGCAAAATAACAGACAGGAGGGAGAAAGTGAGACATAACAAGCTGACACGGTGATATCAAACTTCTATACCTTACCCCCGTCATACGTATAAAAGAAAACGAGACACCATAAAATATTCAAACATCTCGGAGAAACGTCTACATTGTCCAGAAAAAGACTATATAAATTTAAAAATCCAAATTGCATCAATAATCTCAATAAATATTCAAAAGAGAAATCAGGAAAAGATGGGTTCGTATCTTTCGTGAAGAGTCCCAGCGGGCTGCCACTATACGCTGGCATTATGAAGGCCGGCCATCAGTTCGTAGTTTCTGCCTAGAACGTGGGGCTGTAGGGGGAGTTAAAGAGTATACACGACAGGGAAATCTCAAGATTTTTCCCTTAAGTACGTTTATTCTCTTCCCCGAGAATGAGGGCTCCCCAATTATGTGTATATATGCAAATAAGATCACGGTAAACAGGTGATATCACAATATGCAGAATAACCACTGTGAAAAAAATTGAATTCCAAACGCATTCATTATTTCTCACATTATATATATATATATATATATATATATATATATATATATATATATATATATATATATATATACACCTCCCTTCCACCCTCCTTTCTTTCTCTCTCTCTCTCTCTCTCTCTCTCTCTCTCTCTCTCTTCTCTCTCTTTCTCTCTCTCTCTCTCTGTCTCCCTCTGTCTCTCCCCCCCTCTCTCTCTCTCTCTCCCCATCCCCTCTCTCTCTCCCCATCCCCTCTCTCTCTCTCCTCATCCCCTCTCTCTCTCTCCCCTCCTCCTCTCTCTCCTCCTCTCTGTCTCTCAGCAGACTCCGAGGAGCCTACAAGAAGTGCGGGTCCCAGGAGGAGCTGGGAAGCACCCGAGGATTGGCTTCACAAACCTTCAGCCCTGCACAACAATTGAGCTTCAATACACCCACTTGTCCCGACCCTCGCCACAACCCACGGCGCACACCACAACCCAACAACCACCACGTTTCCTCGCCAAACCAACATTTACCAAATTATTATCCGTCCACAATAATTCTTTAACATAAAAATTTACAAAATCGCTAGAGACGCCAGTGATTGGAAATTACGGAGAGTGGAAGCCGGAATGAGGGGAGTGAGACAACGCCGCGAGAACCCAGCTAAGCTTACGACTTCTCTTGGTGAAAAATTATTGGAATTGGCTCCTTGCGAGACAAACCATGGCCAGCGGCCTGGAAACTACTACAAACAACTGGTAAAAATGTACTGTGACAAATCCATATAGCAGGGAGGAGTGGGGGGTAGGGGGGAGAGAGATAATAGAGATAAGGAGATAACGGGGATATTCAGCGATAAAAAATAGCGAGTGAGAGATTGCA
>NC_091309.1:12492797-12502797 GCF_038502225.1 Cherax quadricarinatus
TACCAGCACCTCACTATTATCCACCAGCACCCCAGTATTATCCACCAGCACCTCACTATTATCCACCAGCACCTCACTATTATCCACCAGCACCCCAGTATTATCCACCAGCACCCCAGTATTATCCACCAGCACCCCAGTATTATCCACCAGCACCCCAGTATTATCCACCAGCACCTCACTATTATCCACCAGCACCTCAGTATTATCCACCAGCACCCCAGTATTATCCACCAGCACCTCACTATTATCCACCAGCACCTCACTATTATCCACCAGCACCTCACTATTATCCACCAACACCTCACTATTATCCACCAGCACCTCACTATTATCCACCAACACCTCACTATTATCCACCAGCACCTCACTATTATCCACCAACACCTCACTATTATCCACCAACACCTCACTATTATCCACCAGCACCTCACTATTATCCACCAACACCTCACTATTATCCACCAGCACCTCACTATTATCCACCAGCACCTCACTATTATCCACCAGCACCTCACTATTATCCACCAACACCTCACTATTATCCACCAGCACCTCACTATTATCCACCACCACCTCACTATTATCCACCAGCACCTCACTATTATCCACCAACACCTCACTATTATCCACCAGCACCTCACTATTATCCACCAGCACCCCAGTATTATCCACCAGCACCCCAGTATTATCCACCAGCACCTCACTATTATCCACCAGCACCTCACTATTATCCACCAGCACCTCACTATTATCCACCAACACCTCACTATTATCCACCAGCACCTCACTATTATCCACCAACACCTCACTATTATCCACCAGCACCTCACTATTATCCACCAACACCTCACTATTATCCACCAACACCTCACTATTATCCACCAGCACCTCACTATTATCCACCAACACCTCACTATTATCCACCAACACCTCACTATTATCCACCAACACCTCACTATTATCCCCCAGCACCTCACTATTATCCACCAACACCTCACTATTATCCACCAACACCTCACTATTATCCACCAACACCTCACTATTATCCCCCAGCACCTCACTATTATCCACCAACACCTCACTATTATCCACCAACACCTCACTATTATCCACCAACACCTCACTATTATCCACCAGCACCTCACTATTATCCACCAACACCTCACTATTATCCACCAACACCTCACTATTATCCACCAACACCTCACTATTATCCCCCAGCACCTCACTATTATCCACCAACACCTCACTATTATCCACCAACACCTCACTATTATCCACCAGCACCTCACTATTATCCACCAACACCTCACTATTATCCACCAACACCTCACTATTATCCACCAGCACCTCACTATTATCCACCAACACCTCACTATTATCCACCAACACCTCACTATTATCCACCAACACCTCACTATTATCCCCCAGCACCTCACTATTATCCACCAACACCTCACTATTATCCACCAACACCTCACTGTTATCCACCAACACCTCACTATTATCCCCCAGCACCTCACTATTATCCACCAACACCTCACTATTATCCACCAACACCTCACTATTATCCACCAACACCTCACTATTATCCACCAACACCTCACTATTATCCACCAGCACCTCACTATTATCCACCAACACCTCACTATTATCCACCAACACCTCACTATTATCCACCAACACCTCACTATTATCCCCCAGCACCTCACTATTATCCACCAACACCTCACTATTATCCACCAACACCTCACTATTATCCACCAACACCTCACTATTATCCACCAGCACCTCACTATTATCCACCAACACCTCACTATTATCCACCAACACCTCACTATTATCCCCCAGCACATCACTATTATCCACCAACACCTCACTATTATCCCCCAGCACATCACTATTATCCACCAACACCTCACTATTATCCACCAACACCTCACTATTATCCACCAGCACCTCACTATTATCCACCAACACCTCACTATTATCCACCAACACCTCACTATTATCCACCAGCACCTCACTATTATCCACCAACACCTCACTATTATCCACCAACACCTCACTATTATCCACCAACACCTCACTATTATCCCCCAGCACCTCACTATTATCCACCAACACCTCACTATTATCCACCAACACCTCACTATTATCCACCAGCACCTCACTATTATCCACCAACACCTCACTATTATCCACCAACACCTCACTATTATCCACCAACACCTCACTATTATCCCCCAGCACATCACTATTATCCACCAACACCTCACTATTATCCACCAACACCTCACTATTATCCACCAGCACCTCACTATTATCCACCAACACCTCACTATTATCCACCAACACCTCACTATTATCCACCAGCACCTCACTATTCACACGTCATATATCGCAACACTGTGTTGTTCTTCACTGACGGGTATGAGTCTTGATGCAACACAAGCATCAAGCGTCGCATTATTCTCAAAATTAAACACTGAAGCAGCTTACATAACAACATAAATTATGTTCGTAGCATTTTTCTTAACACTTACAAGCCTATCAATATATATATATATATATATATATATATATATATATATATATATATATATATATATATATACAGTGAGGAAATGCAGTAGCATCTTTATGAATTCAAACTCATGTTTTAGGATATCCACCTGGATCAACCACTCACCTGGATCAACCACTCACCTGGATCAACCACTCACTTGGATCAACCACTCACCTGGATCAACCACTCACCTGGATCAACCACTCACCTGGATCAACCACTCACCTGGATCAACCACTCACCTGGATCAACCACTCACCTGGATCAACCACTCACCTGGATCAACCACTCACCTGGATCAACCACTCACCTGGATCAACCACTCACCTGGATCAACCACTCACCTGGATCAACCACTCACCTGGATCAACCACTCACCTGGATCAACCACTCACCTGGATCAACCACTCACCTGGATCAACCACTCACCTGGATCAACCACTCACCTGGATCAACCACTCACTTGGATCAACCACTCACCTGGATCAACCACTCACCTGGATCAACCACTCACTTGGATCAACCACTCACCTGGATCAACCACTCACCTGGATCAACCACTCACCTGGATCAACCACTCACCTGGATCAACCACTCACTTGGATCAACCACTCACCTGGATCAACCACTCACTTGGATCAACCACTCACCTGGATCAACCACTCACCTGGATCAACCACTCACCTGGATCAACCACTCACCTGGATCAACCACTCACCTGGATCAACCACTCACTTGGATCAACCACTCACTTGGATCAACCACTCACTTGGATCAACCACTCACCTGGATCAACCACTCATCTGGATCAACCACTCACCTGGATCAACCACTCACTTGGATCAACCACTCACCTGGATCAACCACTCACCTGGATCAACCACTCACTTGGATCAACCACTCACCTAGATCAACCACTCACCTGGATCAACCACTCACCTGGATCAACCACTCACTTGGATCAACCACTCACCTGGATCAACCACTCACCTGGATCAACCACTCACCTGGATCAACCACTCACCTGGATCAACCACTCACCTGGATCAACCACTCACTTGGATCAACCACTCACCTGGATCAACCACTCACCTGGATCAACCACTCACTTGGATCAACCACTCACCTGGATCAACCACTCACTTGGATCAACCACTCACCTGGATCAACCACTCACCTGGATCAACCACTCACCTGGATCAACCACTCACCTGGATCAACCACTCACCTGGATCAACCACTCACCTGGATCAACCACTCACTTGGATCAACCACTCACCTGGATCAACCACTCACCTGGATCAACCACTCACCTGGATCAACCACTCACCTGGATCAACCACTCACCTGGATCAACCACTCACCTGGATCAACCACTCACCTGGATCAACCACTCACCTGGATCAACCACTCACCTGGATCAACCACTCACTTAGATCAACCACTCACCTGGATCAACCACTCACCTGGATCAACCACTCACCTGGATCAACCACTCACCTGGATCAACCACTCACCTGGATCAACCACTCACCTAGATCAACCACTCACCTGGATCAACCACTCACCTGGATCAACCACTCACCTGGATCAACCACTCACCTGGATCAACCACTCACCTGGATCAACCACTCACCTGGATCAACCACTCACCTGGATCAACCACTCACCTGGATCAACCACTCACCTGGATCAACCACTCACCTGGATCAACCACTCACCTGGATCAACCACTCACCTGGATCAACCACTCACCTGGATCAACCACTCACCTGGATCAACCACTCACTTAGATCAACCACTCACCTGGATCAACCACTCACCTGGATCAACCACTCACCTGGATCAACCACTCACCTGGATCAACCACTCACCTGGATCAACCACTCACCTGGATCAACCACTCACCTGGATCAACCACTCACCTGGATCAACCACTCACTTAGATCAACCACTCACCTGGATCAACCACTCACCTGGATCAACCACTCACCTGGATCAACCACTCACCTGGATCAACCACTCACTTAGATCAACCACTCACCTGGATCAACCACTCACCTGGATCAACCACTCACCTGGATCAACCACTCACCTGGATCAACCACTCACCTGGATCAACCACTCACCTGGATCAACCACTCACTTAGATCAACCACTCACCTGGATCAACCACTCACCTGGATCAACCACTCACCTGGATCAACCACTCACCTGGATCAACCACTCACCTCGATCAACCACTCACCTGGATCAACCACTCACCTGGATCAACCACTCACCTGGATCAACCACTCACCTGGATCAACCACTCACCTGGATCAACCACTCACCTGGATCAACCACTCACCTGGATCAACCACTCACCTGGATCAACCACTCACCTGGATCAACCACTCGGATCAACCACTCACCTGGATCAACCACTCACCTGGATCAACCACTCACCTGGATCAACCACTCACCTGGATCAACCACTCACCTGGATCAACCACTCACCTAGATCAACCACTCACCTGGATCAACCACTCACCTGGATCAACCACTCACCTAGATCAACCACTCACCTGGATCAACCACTCACCTGGATCAACCACTCACCTGGATCAACCACTCACCTGGATCAACCACTCACTTGGATCAACCACTCACCTGGATCAACCACTCACCTGGATCAACCACTCACCTAGATCAACGACTCACCTGGATCAACCACTCACCTGGATCAACCACTCACCTGGATCAACCACTCACCTGGATCAACCACTCACCTGGATCAACCATTCACCTGGATCAACCACTCACCTGGATCAACCACTCACCTGGATCAACCACTCACTTGGATCAACCACTCACCTGGATCAACCACTCACCTGGATCAACCACTCACCTGGATCAACCACTCACCTACACCACAACAGTTAAAAACGTCTGTGTCTATATAGGTGGCTGTTACTCTCTCTCTCTCTCTCTCTCTCTCCCATCATCTACGCCACTTCCCAAGCCAACACGCAGAAAAATATTCCATTGGAGAACCTTAACTTGGAGTGAGAAGAGCCCCCCATCACAGCTCCAGCAGAGAAGCTACCCTTCAGCCACCTCCCACTCCAACAACACCCTCTCACCACTCTCTTCCTTCCCTCTCTTCCATTTCTCCTGTGGGATACGCTACCCAAAACAACAGTAACTCCAACTGCAGTTAACCTCTGAATGTTTAAAGTAATACTCGACGGTATCTTCACGGATCTACTGAAGTCTCCCAGCTCAGACTGACTCTAATGAAGTCTCCCAGCTCAGACTGACTCTAATGAAGTCTCCCAGCTCAGACTGACTCTACTGAAGTCTCCCAGCTCAGACTGACTCTACTGAAGTCTCCCAGCTCAGACTGACTCTACTGAAGTCTCCCAGCTCAGACTGATTACTGAAGTCTCCCAGCTCAGACTGACTCTACTGAAGTCTCCCAGCTCAGACTGACTCTACTGAAGTCTCCCAGCTCAGACTGACTCTACTGAAGTCTCCCAGCTCAGACTGACTCTACTGAAGTCTCCCAGCTCAGACTGACTCTACTGAAGTCTCCCAGCTCAGACTGACTCTACTGAAGTCTCCCAGCTCAGACTGACTCTACTGAAGTCTCCCAGCTCAGACTGACTCTACTGAAGTCTCCCAGCTCAGACTGACTCTACTGAAGTCTCCCAGCTCAGACTGACTCTACTGAAGTCTCCCAGCTCAGACTGACTCTACTGAAGTCTCCCAGCTCAGATTGACTCTACTGGTCTCCCAGCTCTGACTCTACTGAAGTCTCCCAGCTCAGACTACTCTACTGAAGTCTCCCAGCTCAGACTGATATAACGACGCTTGTTTAGTAGCTGTAGCGGGTTGTGAATGATATACGTCTTCGGAGGCTTCTTACTTTATTGTTAAGTCGTTGTGGGTTACACAGGCTTGTGTGTTTGTGCCCATGGCCCGGGCAGGGCCAAGCCCGTGAGAGAGAGCTGGGAGTACTTGTGTGTTGATGCCAGGCCGCTGTGTGAGTGAGAGCGAGGCAAGTCTGGGCATACTGAAGTGGCAAGGCCTAGGTGGCAGCACCAGCATAGCGCGAAATATGAACTAAGCTGGCAGACAGCATGGGCTGTCTGTGCAGACAGTACAGGCTGTCTACATACGCTCGGCCACCTACCGCGCGTCGTCCCGACGCGACAATACTGGTAGTAAAAGAAACTCGGTCTCTCTCTCGTAGGAACAGGGCACAGAACACAAAATAAAAACATATATATACATATGGACATGGGAAAAAAAAACTTCCTACAGGGAGGGAAGAAAAAAACATGCGGGGTGTGCTAAACATCGTGGTCATAGGCAGTGAGCGTCGAAGGGCATCACTGCACGCCTTCCTGCATCTGGACAGATACTGCAACACGGGAGACATCGCTGCGGCTGAGCTGTGACGTAACAGGGTACGGTCTCCTCTGGAACGGTGAAGCAGACATCGTAGGAGTCGCTGCAGGTTTTCACTCAACCTGGGGCACGACATGCTGGTGCCCTCGAGTGAGGCGTCGACAAAACTCGGCAACTGGGCAGGACTTCTGGCAAGCGACTCAGGAGGACACTTCTCGGCTGGTACTGTCGCTGGGCTGTCACTGCCGGCGATCGTGGAGCGAGTCGTGGCAGAGACGACTGGGCGAAACATCTGGGAGTCGTAACATCATACACCAGACTGCAGTGAGAGAGCTAGCAGTCAAAGTGACATCTTCTTTGTGCAGGCTGCTCACTGAAGCTTGTGACACGAGGCTGACACAGCGCCTGCCGACAGGCCTGGCTGCGGCTTGACGAGTATCATCTCTCGACAGTTGGAGTTATAGCAGAGGTTAGTCTAAGCGTCCCCAGACTTGTTTCTCTACATATAACTGCACTCTGAAGGTCTGGAGGTGAAGTGAAACAAATCAAGATGGGAATCGTAGCAGGTACGATTCTACAGAACATCACGAGCGACGAGCATAAAAGCTTTCTGTACAAGAGGGCTCGGTCACTCGGGCTGCCTGATAGCTGTCAAACACACTGGTCACAAGGGTGACTTAACACTGTGGTGTTACTCAGGGGTCTGACCACAGACCTCACTGGACACACGGAAAACTTACAAACACACCGCTGTACATACGGTACAATATGGCTTAACTAGCAAATGATGCTTTTCTGCGCATAAAACTGACTAAGACATACTAAAATGTGAGAACACTGACTGAGAGGAATTAATTAACACACAACATATATCTTCTCTCAATCTTCTCGACAATACTGAAATAATTACTAGAACACTCGATGTGACATCATGTGATGTCAGGCGTGATGTCGCAAGGTGACGTCAGCAGCAGTGACGTCAACAGACATCTCGAGGTGACGTCAGGCAGACATCGTGAGGTGACGTCAGCAGACATCGTGACGTCATGAAGTCGGGCAGCATCGTGGGTGGCGTCGATGTGATGCAGGCAGCAGACCACAGCATGAGGCCTTGGGACATCTGGTAACTCACGTGGCTTTGTAGGTCTACGTGACATCGCCCACACCCACGTGACGTCGTAATCCACATAGCTTCGAGTGGCCTCGGGCACTCGGATACACAGCACTGGCAAAGAATTCACACGAAAAACAGCAGAAAACACAGCAGAGGGAGTGGGCAGTGGTGAGTGGTGGTGTGGTGGCGAGGAGCGTGCATGAGTGTATGGCAGGGCGGGCATCTGGCCATTCCTCCTCCTCCTCCACCCACAAACACGTGGAGAAGCTCACACTGGATGCAGAAATCACCACAAAACTCACCTCTGGCTTGCTGAAACGGCTGTGCTGAGCTGAACAACAACAGCAACATACAAGTGACGCTGAACACGTGACTTGAGAAACAGCGTGGGACACTGTAGCGTGGAGTCACTGGGACGCCACGTACAATTCTCGAAGAAATTCGGCAAATTTCGGCTAGATCCTGCTTGTACCTGTGTCTGGATGCTCAAACGTGCAGACACGACATCAGGATAACTCGTTGAGAGACGGATGCTTCTTGTGTAGGGTGATGAAGTGAAGATGACTTCATACCTCTTCCTTCCTCGCGGGGCAAACACAACTGCTGCGAGCACCGCTGTCACCATTTATAATGGGGTTGTTTGGTATTCTGATAGCGGGGTGTGAATGATAAACTTCTTCGGAGGCTTCTTACTTTATTGTTAAGTCGTTGTGGGTTACACAGGCTTGTGTGTTTGTGCCCATGGCCCGGGCAGGGCCATGCCCATAAGAGAGAGCTGGGAGTACTTGTGTGTTGATGCCAGGCCGCTGTGTGAGTGAGAGCGAGGCAAGTCTGGGCATACTGAAGTGGCAAGGCCTAGGTGGCAGCACCAGCATAGCGCGAAATATGAACTAAGCTGGCAGACAGCATGGGCTGTCTGTGCAGACAGTACAGGCTGTCTACACTGACTCTACTGAAGTCTCCCAGCTCAGACTGACTCTACTGAAGTCTCCCAGCTCAGACTGACTCTACTGAAGTCTCCCAGCTCAGACTGACTCTACTGAAGTCTCCCAGCTCAGACTGACTCTAATGAAGTCTCCCAGCTCAGACTGACTCTACTGAAGTCTCCCAGCTTAGACTGACTCTACTGAAGTCTCCCAGCTCAGACTGACTCTACTGAAGTCTCCCAGTTCAGACTGACTCTACTGAAGTCTCCCAGCTCAGACTGACTCTACTGAAGTCTCCCAGCTCAGACTGACTCTACTGAAGTCTCCCAGCTCAGACTGATATAGTTCAACAGTAGTGTGCCTATTAATTGGGACAGTGATAAAATAAGATATTTATTTGGAAAATTAATGCTTATTAGAAAAAAAATGCAGGGAAATGATATAGTGAACACTCATAGTCTGGCCAATGATATTACAGTGATTTTAGGTTAAGTTTGTGGTGTTGATTCCGAATATGTGATCGTTGCTGCTTGACCGCCTCTAGTTCTTGATAAATATGTGATCGTTGCTGCTTGACCGCCTCTAGTTCTTGATAAATTTGGTATCCCATTGAAAAACATGAAATATGTAAAAAATATATATTGATCAGGCGGGACTAATTTACACATCGCACTGAAATTATTATTTTAGATCATGCAAAACTTATGTAATACATTCTACATAATAACAGTTTAACATAGTAAGATTTTGAGATTTTCATATTCTTTCAATTTTGTCGAGTGAGCAATTGGAAGATATGCATATTGGTTACCACTGTGCAATAAGACACATTTCAAGCTTCTAATGGAGCTGTCTATAAACAGCCGTTAATTTCTTGGTCGATATTTAACTCCCGTTCGAAGAAGTCCTGGAGTGTTATTGCAGTACACAAGTTCTTCATCTTGGCTGAAGGAAGGAGTTCAACCTCACTTGTCCAATAAGCTGTTATTTCAA
>NC_091309.1:12510297-12522797 GCF_038502225.1 Cherax quadricarinatus
GATCCACAATAATTACCACCGGGTGCTAATGATCCACAATAATTACCACAGGGTGTTAATGATCCACAATAATTACCACAGGGTGCTAATGATCCACAATAATTACCACCGGGTGCTAATGATCCACAATAATTACCACAGGGTGTTAATGATCCACAATAATTACCACAGGGTGTTAATGATCCACAATAATTACCACAGGGTGTTAATGATCCACAATAATTACCACAGGGTGTTAATGATCCACAATAATTACCACAGGGTGTTAATGATCCACAATAATAATTCTCACAGGGTGTTAATGATCCACAATAATTACCACAGGGTGCTAATGATCCACAATAATTACCACAGGGTGTTAATGATCCACAATAATATCCACAATAATTACCACAGGGTGATAATGATCCACAATAATTACCACAGGGTGTTAATGATCCACAATAATTACCACAGGGTGCTAATGATCCACAATAATTACCACAGGGTGCTAATGATCCACAATAATTACCACCGGGTGCTAATGATCCACAATAATTACCACCGGGTGCTAATGATCCACAATAATTACCACAGGGTGCTAATGATCCACAATAATTACCACAGGGTGCTAATGATCCACAATAATTACCACAGGGTGCTAATGATCCACAATAATTACCACAGGGTGTTAATGATCCACAATAATTACCACCGGGTGTTAATGATCCACAATAATTACCACAGGGTGCTAATGATCCACAATAATTACCACAGGGTGCTAATGATCCACAATAATTACCACAGGGTGTTAATGATCCACAATAATTACCACAGGGTGCTAATGATCCACAATAATTACCACAGGGTGCTAATGATCCACAATAATTACCACAGGGTGCTAATGATCCACAATAATTACCACAGGGTGCTAATGATCCACAATAATTACCACAGGGTGCTAATGATCCACAATAATTACCACAGGGTGCTAATGATCCACAATAATTACCACAGGGTGTTAATGATCCACAATAATTACCACAGGGTGCTAATGATCCACAATAATTACCACAGGGTGCTAATGATCCACAATAATTACCACCGGGTGCTAATGATCCACAATAATTACCACAGGGTGCTAATGATCCACAATAATTACCACCGGGTGCTAATGATCCACAATAATTACCACAGGGTGTTAATGATCCACAATAATTACCACAGGGTGCTAATGATCCACAATAATTACCACAGGGTGCTAATGATCCACAATAATTACCACCGGGTGCTAATGATCCACAATAATTACCACCGGGTGCTAATGATCCACAATAATTACCACCGGGTGCTAATGATCCACAATAATTACCACCGGGTGTTAATGATCCACAATAATTACCACCGGGTGCTAATGATCCACAATAATTACCACCGGGTGCTAATGATCCACAATAATTACCACCGGGTGCTAATGATCCACAATAATTACCACCGGGTGCTAATGATCCACAATAATTACCACCGGGTGTTAATGATCCACAATAATTACCACCGGGTGCTAATGATCCACAATAATTACCACAGGGTGCTAATGATCCACAATAATTACCACCGGGTGCTAATGATCCACAATAATTACCACCGGGTGCTAATGATCCACAATAATTACCACCGGGTGTTAATGATCCACAATAATTACCACCGGGTGCTAATGATCCACAATAATTACCACCGGGTGCTAATGATCCACAATAATTACCACAGGGTGCTAATGATCCACAATAATTACCACCGGGTGCTAATGATCCACAATAATTACCACCGGGTGCTAATGATCCACAATAATTACCACAGGGTGTTAATGATCCACAATAATTACCACAGGGTGTTAATGATCCACAATAATTACCACAGGGTGTTAATGATCCACAATAATTACCACAGGGTGTTAATGATCCACAATAATTACCACAGGGTGTTAATGATCCACAATAATTACCACAGGGTGTTAATGATCCACAATAATTACCACAGGGTGTTAATGATCCACAATAATTACCACAGGGTGTTAATGATCCACAATAATTACCACAGGGTGTTAATGATCCACAATAATAATTCCCACAGGGTGTTAATGATCCACAATAATTACCACAGGGTGCTAATGATCCACAATAATTACCACAGGGTGTTAATGATCCACAATAATAATTCCCACAGGGTGTTAATGATCCACAATAATTACCACAGGGTGTTAATGATCCACAATAATTACCACAGGGTGTTAATGATCCACAATAATTACCACAGGGTGTTAATGATCCACAATAATAATTCCCACAGGGTGTTAATGATCCACAATAATTACCACAGGGTGTTAATGATCCACAATAATTACCACAGGGTGTTAATGATCCACAATAATTACCACAGGGTGTTAATGATCCACAATAATAATTCCCACAGGGTGTTAATGATCCACAATAATTACCACAGGGTGTTAATGATCCACAATAATTACCACAGGGTGTTAATGATCCACAATAATAATTCCCTCACCACTGAATCTAAAACATCTAACACTATAAAAATTATTAACATTTTAAATTTGAAGCAACAAACAAGCATATGGAGATACTAACATGTTAGTATAGTTTGTGATTATATTATTGTAGGTAGCAGGTGTTATAGA
This sequence comes from Cherax quadricarinatus, assembly GCF_038502225.1. NCBI lineage: Eukaryota > Metazoa > Arthropoda > Malacostraca > Decapoda > Parastacidae > Cherax > Cherax quadricarinatus. The sequence continues at coordinate 12,512,972 of NC_091309.1, forward strand.
TTGTGATTATATTATTGTAGGTAGCAGGTGTTAGTATAGTTTGTGATTATATTATTGTAGGTAGCAGGTGTTATAGATTGTGATTATATTATTGTAGGTAGCAGGTGTTAGTATAGTTTGTGATTATATTATTGTAGGCAGCAGGTGTTAGTATAGTTTGTGATTATATTATTGTAGGTAGCAAGTGTTATAGATTGTGATTATATTATTGTAGGTAGCAGGTGTTAGTATAGATTGTGATTATATTATTGTAGGTAGCAGGTGTTAGTATAGTTTGTGATTATATTATTGTAGGTAGCAGGTGTTAGTATAGTTTGTGATTATATTATTGTAGGCAGCAGGTGTTAGTATAGTTTGTGATTATATTATTGTAGGTAGCAGGTGTTATAGATTGTGATTATATTATTGTAGGTAGCAGGTGTTAGTATAGATTGTGATTATATTATTGTAGGTAGCAGGTGTTATAGATTGTGATTATATTATTGTAGGTAGCAGGTGTTAGTATAGTTTGTGATTATATTATTGTAGGTAGCAGGTGTTAGTATAGTTTGTGATTATATTATTGTAGGTAGCAGGTGTTAGTATAGTTTGTGATTATATTATTGTAGGTAGCAGGTGTTAGTATAGTTTGTGATTATATTATTGTAGGTAGCAGGTGTTAGTACAGATTGTGATTATATTATTGTAGGTAGCAGGTGTTATAGATTGTGATTATATTATTGTAGGTAGCAGGTGTTAGTATAGTTTGTGATTATATTATTGTAGGTAGCAGGTGTTAGTATAGTTTGTGATTATATTATTGTAGGTAGCAGGTGTTAGTATAGTTTGTGATTATATTATTGTAGGTAGCAGGTGTTAGTATAGTTTGTGATTATATTATTGTAGGCAGCAGATGTTAGTATAGTTTGTGATTATATTATTGTAGGCAGCAGGTGTTAGTATAGTTTGTGATTATATTATTGTAGGTAGCAGGTGTTAGTATAGTTTGTGATTATATTATTGTAGGTAGCAGGTGTTATAGATTGTGATTATATTATTGTAGACAGCAGGCACCTGCTACCTACAATAATATAATCACAATCTATACTAACACATATAAATTGCAACAACAGAATCATGTTATAATTGAGGGAAAGTACAAAATAACAGTATTACCTTGACAGCTTATTTTAACACAGTATTACCTTGACAGCTTATTTTAACACAGTATTACCTTGACAGCTTATTTTAACACAGTATTACCTTGACAGCTTATTTTAACACAGTATTACCTTGACAGCTTATTTTAACACAGTATTACCTTGACAGCTTATTTTAACACAGTATTGCCTTGACAGCTTATTTTAACACAGTATTACCTTGACAGCTTATTTTAACACAGTATTACCTTGACAGCTTATTTTAACACAGTATTACCTTGACAGCTTATTTTAACACAGTATTACCTTGACAGCTTATTTTAACACAGTATTACCTTGACAGCTTATTTTAACACAGTATTATCGTGACAGCTTATTTTAACACAGTATTATCGTGACAGCTTATTTTAACACAGTATTATCGTAACAGTTTATTTTAACACAGTATTATCGTAACAGCTTATTTTAACACAGTATTACCTTGACAGCTTATTTTAACACAGTATTATCGTAACAGCTTATTTTAACACAGTATTACCTTGACAGCTTATTTTAACACAGTATTATCGTAACAGCTTATTTTAACACAGTATTATCGTAACAGCTTATTTCAACAAATCATTTTTCAAGTCAACTTTGCTCTTCAATGGAAGACAAAATTCTCTGGCAATCTAAGGTGACTGCTAAATCATCCTGAATATAATGTTTATGTTAATCAATTTTTAACGAGCTTTTAGCCATTAAAGAAAAAAAATACTTAAAATTTATTAAAATCAACACAGAATTAAAACCAGAATTCTGCTTATTTAAAAACCAATGTTTTTGTTTTTGTTATTTTTTGTGTCAACTCTGAACGACGTAACAGACACCAGTTTGTTTAACATCCTTCTAATAATAATTATTATTATTATAATCAAGGGGGAAGCGCTAAACCCGGAGGATTATACAGCGCCTGGGGGGGGGGGATGTGGAAGGCATTCAGGCTTAATTCGGGGAACTGGAGCACAGATCCAATTCCCTAAATCAAGAGCCCCTCACCAACATCAAGGAACCTTCCTTGAGGGGTCTAATAATAATAATAATACAGAAAGCTCCTAATTATGCAGATCATTTCTTGTAAATTAGGTTAATTTTGTCGCCAGGATGCGACCCACACCAGTAGGCTAACACCTAGGTACCTGTTAACTGCTAGGTGAACATGGACAGCAGGTGTCTTAAGGAAACCCGTCTTAATGTTTTCACCCGTACCGGGGATCAAACCACGGGCGTCAGTGTGTGAGTTGAGTGCGCTAGCAATCGAGCTACGGGTATTTGGCCTTTTGCATTTCTTCCACCCTTTCTCTCTCTCTGTCTCTTGCCCCAAAATCTGGTCCTTGCCCCCCGCCCCAGAGCGGTCAATACAACGCCCCCTACATCCCAGCGTGTGGAGGTGGAAGCGGATACGGGCGCCAGGCCGGGGCACCGAGTGGTCAATATGTTACTGACACAACTCCTCACATACAAAGGGAATGGCTGGAAAGGACAAGACACGGACGCTCCATGATGGGGAAAGAGGTGGCAGACACGTACGGGAGTGTCACTACCTACACAACCTACTCCAAGGAGGTGCCACACACACACACACACACACACACACACACACACACACACACACACACAGCCAACACTCTCCCGTATTAAGTTATTCAAGAGGGAGAATCATCTAGCACGAGATCTGGCCCGGTCATAGATATAAACACCTCAGAGAGAGAGAGAGAGAGATCACTTTAAGGCCTCAATCAGATGACCAAAAGCTCCAGCTGCGGGTCCTCATGTAAGACTCGCGTCAGGAAACACTTGTCCTGTTTCCTGACGAGTCTTTCCCAACCTAACCTAATGGGTACAAAAGCTAAATATGTTTCCTTGTTATATTCAGTTACTTACGATGGCTCACAAACGGGAACAGGAGCTATGAATCGACCTCTGCAACCACACAGTGTTAAAATCTGTCAGCCTGAGCTGGAAGACTTCCGTAGGAGTACGAGGATATATGCTCAGTGATCAGAGTATGTCAGAGTGAGAGTACCGTCTGATAACGGTGGATGGGTTAGATCACAGAGCCAGACCCAGGGAAGGTTAGAGAGACATGTAAAACCCGTCACTGAAAGTATACACATGTAAAACTATCATCAACAACATCCGAGCAAAGATTCTTTCAAATCACTTTTCGATACGTGTACTACCAGCCCTCGACTACGTCGCACCAGTGTAGAGCCCGCACCTACCCCGAGAGAATGTAAAAAAGAAGAAAAAGACGTGGAGGAGGTGGCAGTAACAGTATCTCTCCCATCTTGTGGTCTTCTTACACATGAAGCTGATAAAATGGGCGAGCAATTCAAAGGACTTTGGCACAATATTTTATCCAAACTTTGCCGGGAGAGCCGCGCCACCATTCTCCAGTGATGATATAACTCCAAAATCATCCGCCTTTTCTTTAGTTTCACTCTCCAGCACCTTCTGATCCGAAGGGGCTGGACCTCCTATTCAGGCTATGAAATGAAAGAAATGTGTGTGAAACATGTCCGCGGAATTATCGGGAAGAATTGCACGTAATCTCTCTCTCCAGACTCCCAACACCAGCAGATTTTGGGAGTTTTCAAATTCCCGCTGGAAGGAATTTCGAGAGCGTCTTTCGTTAAGGCGTATTGAAAATGATGAAGATGATGGGGCAGGAGGAAGAGAAAGGTTGAAAAAAATAGCAGAGAGATTAAATTCTTTTCCTGCAAATGATCGTTTCAGCAGCAAATGAAATGTATTAATCTTTGATAAGCGGTGTGAAGCGGCTCCACCAGCTGGAAAACCGCTTCCAGGGCCAGAAACCACCATACCTGAGAACGGTTTGAGGATTTGTCGATTCTTCTTAAGCTTCCTGGTCAACTAGGCTAGTGTTGTTAGGTAAGACACATATGCAACAGTTAGGTATCTTTATTATGAAACGTTTCGCCTACACAGTAGGCTTCTTCAGTCAAGTACAGAAAAGTTGATAGAAGCAGAAGATACTTGAAGACGATGTAATCAGTCCATCACCCTTAAAGTTTTGAGGTGGTCAGTCCCTCAGTCTGGAGAAGAGCATTGTTCCATGGTATGAAACAATAGGGTGATGGACTGATTACATCGTCTTCAAGTATCTTCTGCTTCTATCAACTTTTCTGTACTTGACTGAAGAAGCCTACTGTGTAGGCGAAACGTTTCATAATAAAGATACCTAACTGTTGCATATGTGTCTTACCTAACAACCTGTCGGTATTTTATACCATTTTAATGTTCAATAGGCTAGTGTTGTTGGCGGCCCTCTCGACTACACAGCCATAACAACGTGGGTGAGTGAACCTAGCATTCCAGTGTCCTGTTTCCTGACAAACCTAATACTACCTAGCATTACAGCAGAGACTATCACCGTACTGTAAGTGTCCGCGAGGCTATCAGCCAGAATAATGATATTATAAGGTGACAACCACAACAGCCACCAATAATCACTACCACTATAGATATAGCCACTACAAAAACATCAGTTATAACACACACACAGCCAGCAGTAAAGTCACAACTAAAACCACCAATGTAACTATTAATACAACCACAATTAATACAACTATTACAAATGATACAGCCACATTCACTAATATATCTCCTACTATAACTATTTTAATAAAAAAAACTTCGTATACTGACAGTATCTTAGCATCATCTGTCAGCTAATAGCTACTGATTAACACTACAACAACCATAACCACTACAAGTACTACAACCATACCCATTATAACCAAAACTATTATATACGACTACAACACCCACTTCAGCCACACCTGCAACAAACACACCTACAATACTTAATATAACCACAACACCCACTACACCTACAATAACCACAACTACAACCACAACTACGGTCATTAAAAGAACTTTCCAAAACGAGTGTAACACTGCACAGGTTTTTGGCGAGGGTGGTCAGTATTAATGTGAAAAATATACGGGACTTACAAAGCAGAAGTAGTGGCTGAGTGTCGAGCACTAGCTCCGGGCCCCGTCTCTTACCTACCGACACCAGATTACCTTCCTCTTAGTCTCGTACTCCCTGTCATGACCTATAATTACAGATATGTATGTGTGCGTGTGTGTGTGCGTGTGTGTGTGTGTGTGTGTGTGTGTGTGTGTGTGTGTGTGTGTGTGTGTGTGTGTGTGTGTGTGTGTGTGTGTGTGTGTGTTGTTGAGTGCATGCACTAGTGTGGGGTTGCTTGAAGACGTGACTCTTTCAGGGTTGTGTAGTCATGTTTACCCTTCAAGACACGCCCCACCTCTCCTTCCTTCCTTCCCTCCCTCTAACTCACTCCCTTTTCACCGAGTTTTTCTCGCCTATTCGTTCTCTCCCTCCCTCTCTCTCTCTTTCTCTCTCTCTCTCTCTCTCTTTCTCTCTTTCCCCTGCTCTCTCTCCCCACTCTGTTTTCTCTTTGCCTCACACGCAGATTTCTTTTCCTTGAACTCTGTTGCTTGACCGCAGACATTCACCTCTTGCCTTGTGTGTGTGTGTGTCTATCTTCCTTCCCTCCCTCCCTCCCTCCATACCTGCCTACCTTTCTCTATACCTCCCTCCCTCTACCTGCCTACCTACCAACCTTCCTTTATACCTCTCAACCTACCAACATCCCTCCCTCCCTACCAACCTACCTACCTACCTACCTACCAACCTCCCTCCCTCTCTACCTTCCTTCACAGTTGACTTTCTCTCATGATACACTCCCCGCTTCATTCTTACATAATTCGCATATCTTAGTAACCATGTATAGTTACTATAAACTATCGATTAGTGTTTAACTGCCTATAAACAACACCAATCCAGGACACAATAAAGTATGTATCAAGGGTCAAAACATAGTTTCAAGAGTGGGTATGGTAAATCACACGAGGTAAGGGAAAAAATGCATCACCATACGAGAGACATACCTGTGATCACTTTCGAGGGTTCTAATATTTTAGCCCAGTCTGAGGACAGGTTTGTTTGTTGACTGTTTAATCAAGCAGACTGTTGCTGTCACTAGCCGGTAGGCCCACAAATGGCATGGCGGCCCGTGTGTGGGATTTTGGGCGAGACGAGTACATTAATTAATTATAAGGACCTAAGTGTGGTAAGATATTCATTTTTGTTGATGCCAGCTTAAGGGACACGTCGGTTCCCCTGTTTTCTAACAATATGCTATTTTTCCCCTATAATCTACCTTATAGGGAAAAAACACGATATTAAGAGACGGGGAAACTCACGCTCCTCTCAAAACACTTGCAGCCTCTACCAGGGCTTTCCTTTGACGTTTGTTGTCTTAGAATCCACCATGGCTTAAAGGAAGGTGATTATAACCAGGGTTAATACTTGCCCTGAAGACATATATTACCAGTATGTCAAGTATATTACCTGGAAGTTGTGGGCGACCCTTACCTGTGTTTTAGGCTTGACCCGCCCATCATGGCCTTGAATGGTAAGTCCTATTCACCTAACATTGACCCTAGGTACTGCAGTGGAATTAGGAGGATGCCCAGTAAAACAAAGACTTACCTAACTCACGAAATCGTAATGACACGATTGCAAACAAACCATACCTCGGGTGGGGATAGAACCCGCGATCAGAGAGTCTGGAGTTTTGAGACTCTCTGATCGCGGGTTCTATCCCCGCCCGTGGTATGCTTTTAAAGACTTACCTGGCTCGTTGTAACTAGTCAGGTAAGTCTTTGTTTTACTGGACGTTACAACATTAAAGCAATCAAGAGATCGCTATATTGATGACCTGAGATGCAGAGTGACGTTGGACGTCTTCACTCTTGTCGTGTACTTGGCACACGTCGCCTGATCACTTATTCTCACTCCCTAATAATCCGTAATTATTCATGGCAGGAAGAGTGTCTTCATTCTTACTGGAGATTGTCAGTGCACGACTCGGGATTCGTATGCACTCGAATATGACCACGAATGTTCCTGCGTTCAACGAGTGTGGCCTAGCCGGGTAGCACCCGGCCACTTCGTCACGTGTTCACTGGCCGAAATCAAACTGCAATCAGTCTGTTGGAACCTCCGCCCTCTTATGAGCGGTTATCTGCTGACAAGATGTCTACAGGCGTTGGTGCCGGCTATGACGACTCAAATGAATCAAGCAGTGTGGATTACTTAAGTACAAGGTGCCGGATCAGACGAATAACACCCATAGAAATATCACTATAGAAGCAAATTATCTTGATTTTATTTTTTCCAGGTCTTGGGAAATAACAATTTCCTCAGACAAACACATGTTCATAAAATCTTGCAGAGACTCCCATAAGGAAGGAAGAGGTCTTGTGACACCTCAGTTTGGTATATGCATCTGATTTATGATCAGGCAATCTAGTTTTACTTGGTAAGAACAAACATTGAGATTGGTGGATGTTTCTCAATGAAGCTATGTAGCAAAACCAGACAACTTATTTGATCTCTGCTTGTGCAAAAAGAACAAAGCATGATCCCTCTTGTGCTCACTCCTGCTCTCCAGTGTAGGGAAAGTAGAGGAGTCTTAACTCCCTCGAGAGGGATCACTGCCCCCTGAGAGTGGTGTAGACCCCCCCCCGGGGTTGGAGAAAATTTCTCCACAGCCCAGCTGACCTATCACTTGGATGAGAAGTTCAGTTTCCTCTTAAAAACCTTTACTTTAGTTCTAACCATATTTTTCATACCTGTTGGCATGGGACTGGTTAGTCTTGGACCACGAAATAAATTATGGCAGTGTACTGGGGACCAAGCACTCAAGTATCTTCTATGTATATATTTTCAGATATCTCTCTCTCTCTTCTCCGTTCTAAAGAGTACATACATCCTGTTCCGACCAGCATATACATTTCCAAGTGCATCACGATATTCACAGAAGTTTAGATACTTTATTGAGTATGCGAGCAAAAACAATGTGTATATCTCTCCTGCCTTGGTGCTACAATAATATTCCAGACGAGAGGATGGCGGTGAGAGGAGCCGAGATCGGACCCCTCCAGCTACTTAGAAGAGTAACCTTTTCGGCCAAGAATCTATCGATTAGAAGCAACATACCCTGCTCAGCCAATAACAACCAACCATTCAATATCATCTCAGCCAATAACAACCAACCATTCAACATCATCTCAGCCAATAACAACAAACTCTTCAGCAACATCTGTGTTACTATACGAGGTCTCACCCACACATTTTAACCAACTTTCTCCTTATAATGAAGCAACTATGCTTAAAAATTATGAGTGATGTCTTTCCACGTAAAGTAATATCAATTTTGTTATTTATAAGCATACCGAACATAAAATCTCATGCAAGTAAAGAACTGAGGTCCCAGACGTCCTTGAAACGTCGACACGACCAGTAAAAGAACGTTTTCCGTGTTTAGATATATTTCAAAGTAGTAATACTAATAACAGTAGCAGGAATAGTAATAGTAGTAATAGTAACAGTAATACTATTAACAGTAATAGTAACAGAAGCAGAAATAAGAGTAATAGCAGTGGTAGTAATATAAGCAGAAGTAGTGGTGATAGCAATAACGTAACTCAAATAGTAGTAGCAGCAGTACTAGAAATATTAACAAACAGAGGTAACAGTAGTAGTAATAAAAGAGTAAAACAAACAGTAGCAGCAGCAATATAAAGCGGTAAACCCGTGTACTTAGTACAAGTTGTGAAGGCTCGATCCACCTCCTGCTAATCACTGAGACTGCTTCTCTCACAGCTACACCAGTCTTAAGAGATGCCAATGGTGTTTAAATTAATTCGCCTCACGTTTTCCCTCCAAGAACAGAAAAACTTTAGAAATAACAGGGGAAAACAGCGGAGGATCTCACTTAAGAGGATACCGGCCATGCTAACCTCGTTCGCGAACGACAATCCGGGGGGATCCGCACTTGGTAAACAAATCCACGGTGGCTTGTGTTGGAGGTGCTAGTAGCTGGAATGTCTTGCTTGTACTGAGGTGGGCGGGTGGGCGTGGGTTGGTTTGGAATGGGCTGGCTGAGCTTGGGTAGGTTTGGAATGGGCTGGCTGAGCTTGGGTAGGTTTGGAATGGGCTGGCTGGGTGTGGGTAGGCTTAGAGGGATCTGCTCGGCTGAGCCAGGATCGCCAGAGTGATAATAAGGAGATGAAGTGCTAATTTTATTGTAGGAAGATACGGTCATAACAGCAAGGCAGGCCACGGGTATGTGAGGTAGTGACGCGTACTGGGAGACAGAGGGATGATGGTAGTGTGTAGAATGAGAGAGAGAGAGAGAGAGAGAGAGAGAGAGAGAGAGAGAGAGAGAGAGAGAGTGTGTGGTGGTGTGCTGTGTGATGGTAGAGGGGAGAGATAGGGAAGGAGGTTGTGTCGTGATAAAGAGAATGTTAAGGTGGTTGTGAAATTTGTAAATTGGTTCATTACTAAAATCTTACACCGTATCGCAACACAGAACATGTGATGAGCACTAAAATGAACATAATAGAGTCATAGCTAAAAACACAAGAGCGAGTAAATCATAAGAATGAAGAGAGCAGCACTATCCACAATCACTGTCGTCCCATCATCACACAAACATTACAATGTTACTGCAGAGAGAGCGCCTTCATGATGGCCACGGCCTCTTACCTCAAGTTTACCAGGAGTCGCTTCCGGAGGTCAGCGCCCC
>NC_091309.1:12527797-12570297 GCF_038502225.1 Cherax quadricarinatus
GCGAGAGAGAAGCGTGGTCCAATGGCCCGTGTCTGAGACGTCACGTAAGGCAGCAAATCAACAACGTGTCATACTAGTAAGTCACCAGCACTGGGCCGTAGCCTGCACCTTGGCCCTAGTGACATACAAACATAATAACTCACCCACCTCGCACGCAGGCGCACGCACCACACACACACACACACACACACACACACACACACACACACACACACACACACACACACACACACACACACACACACACTCAAAGAAGGGACATCAACAGCGTAAACTTCTTTAGCTACTAATATTACTTATGTGACAATTCTTTCATGACAGGCTTGACATTTTGAAAGTTCATGAGGTGGTTATGGGTGTTACAATGTATGGTGCAGTTACTGAAAGCATTCTCATGGATTCATCACAGACTTTTATTTAAGAGTATATGGGATCTGGAGCCTTCCACGAAGGAGAATGTAGTTATATACACAAGATATTTTCCAAGCTATATTACCCAGCATATTTTATCAACGACTGTAGAAGAAAGGCTATTAAGAGCTTCTACACTGTTAGACACATGCAGACTCCTGACTACACTGCTCTCCCAAATGGAGAAGTGTCTGTGAATAGCCACACTCTTATTGATAGAAAACCCACGGGCAACATATCTTCCAATACACTAAGACCTATAACAAAGAGGAGAATGCTACAATTATTATTATTATTATTATTATTATTATTATTATTATCACAGGGAAGCGCTAAACCCGTAGGATTATACAACGCCTGTGGGGGGATGGAAGGTATACAGGCTCAATTCAGGGAACTGGAGCACAGATCCAATTCCCTAGATCAAGAGCCCCTCACCAGCGTCAAGGAACCTCCCTTGAGGGGTGAATGCTACACAGATAATCCATTTGTGGTATTTACACCATGCCATGGTGGGGCATGAGAGTACACGTGGAGGAAACATGTGGGTACCTTGAAGAATTCAGTGGTGAAAATAAGTACGCTTGTCCAAGGGACGATAATCAACGCCTCCACCATATACTCCAGCAACCATAACACCTCAACCTTCCAATATGCTCGGCGTGACATGAAGAAATTTGACCTCCGCAGACGTTGTTTACACTCTGCTCTCATCGCTATTACACACACCATCGCTTATAACACAGGTAGTTTTGTAATCTGGAAAATCCTTGCCTGGTCATGGACCGGGCCGCGGGGGCACTGACCCCACAACATTCTCTAGGTAACATATCCAACCACAGCACAACACAGCCATCACCTAGCTTCACCCTCCAGCCCATGGACCACCTCACCTCACACACTATATATACCTCACCTCACACACTATATATACTCACTTATGAAGGCGCTGGTAGGTGACACGTCTTCTTTAAGTGCTGATTCTTGTTTATATCACTAAAACATCTTAAGTCAGTAGGTCCTGACTCAACTGACGAGGCACAACCAACATCTGACTACTTTATATATCACAAAAATGATATTCATCACACTAATTACCCACTTTATAAGTCTCTGTTCTCTCTGTACTTGTCAGTGTTAATCACCATGTGTTACCTCAGGTGTTGCAGTTATTAAGTAACACCTTGCAACACAATTCTAACATCCACTTGAAAGATATCCTGAAAGAGATACCTAAACAAAGAAAATATAAAAATCCCCTTAACTGCCCAAAGTACGAGCTAACACAGCGGCGTTAACAGTTACCAACAACACTGACAGTGTTACCAACATGAGGGACTCACCAACAACACTGACAGTGTTACCAAAATAAGGGACTCACTAACGTTATCAGGAAACTTTTCCCCGACATTTAATGCGGAAGAACAGAAGTAAAAGTTTAAAGTTGCAGGATCATGAGAGAGAGAGAGAGAGAGAGAGAGAGAGAGAGAGAGAGAGAGAGAGAGAGAGAGAGAGAGAGAGAGAGAGAGAGAGAGAGAGAGAGAGAGAGAGAGAGAGAGAGAGAGAGACCCAGACACACGCCTATAACTTCGCAAATCAATTAAGCCAGATTTTTTATGATTGCCCTCAAGTCATAAAAGAAAGTTGTATTGAAACAGCTGTTGGAAAATCCTGGATACATCCCAGTCGCCCCAGTCAGGCCTAAACACCTCTCCCCAAGAGAATACATTAACCAACATAGTAACCAACCCTTACTTTAATGACTCTCTCTCTCTCTCTCTCTAACACACACACACACACACGTTGAGTGTACAAGAAACAGGTATATATCTCTGAATAAAACTGAACAATGCCCTTAGAAAAAATTGATTGTACAAGGTATAGTTAGTGGTGGAACCACAAGCAACGCTACGTGTGCACATTATATTAAGCAAATGATTTACCCGACTACATAAATACATTTCCGCTGTGTGTGTAAGATGTTTCGAGGTTAATGGTCCCCGCTGCCCGGTCTCAAGACCAAATGAAGGCACTGCGAGCCGTGTTTACATCCGTCGATTATGTCCGAGGGAAGACCCGTGAGTGTATAGACCAAGAGAAAGTCTTCAGTGCTGGCGTGAAGGTACACAAGGAAGTGCTAACATTCACATCATTATGGAGCCACACCATTACTATTACCATCACAACCACCATTACAGTCACAACCACCAGTACAACTACTATCACCACCATCCTCAACCCAACAAAAGCCGGCTCTGCCAATACTTAGAAAAATCACAGGTGGGATACTTACCACACTACATATTCACAGCTCTTAACACTACTGTACCCTAAGGTCTGCAGAGTATGTCTGCGGATCCTGAAAGAAATTATATAACCCGTATAAGTTTAAATTGGATTGTTCGAAACATCTCGGATGAATGTCCTTACTATGTTATATACCACTACTTAACTAATGTTCTGGGTAACCTTAGCTGTTTCAACTCATTCCCCAGCTTGACTCTCCACTCCATCATTTGCGACTTGATAATGACTCAGTTTTCCTGTGCAACTTGTGATGTGTTGACATCCCTGTCAACAACGATGGAGGGAGATGATGTACCATCAAGATTTGTCTTAACATTCAGCCAGGGTGAGGCTGACTAGACTCAACGATCGTCACTATGTGACAAAAACTACTCCCTTAAAACTTACCTAAAGTAGTGAGACCACCTAACCTTTCTTACCTCTTCCTGTCTACCCATAATCTTTATCACTGCTCTATGCTACCCTCCAGTCGTTCCTTTCCCTATTCTTCTCATCTTTATGCTCTAAAACAAACCAACTCAAGTAGGAACATGTGGGAGTGTAAAATAATTCCACAGAGAATGACTGACCAAGGGACAAGCAACTTAAGGAAAAAACACAAGACATGATGGTCTTCCTTCTCAAAAGTTACATAAAAGTCAAATTATTGTTATTATTATTAATTATTATTACGATTATTATTTATTGTTCACGGGGAAGACTGTGACAGCGGAAAAACAAAGTTGAAGATCTCTTCCCACAAGGTTGCTTATGTTACACGCTGAAATACAATTACGCAGCTTAAAAATTAGGCAGATGGAACAATATTTCAAGGTAATTATTACTGCCAGTCACTGACACTTGCCAGAATGTGTCAATACCGCCTAAATATTTGCGTGTTTACTTACATTTCAACAAGGAACATAGACGAAAAAATAAACACAAATGCAATATAACGCGATCCTTATTGACAACGTTTCGCCCACATAGTGAGCTTTATCAAATCACAAACGGATCTACCTGGGTAAAGGGTACCTGAGTGTATATAGTGTGGAGAGTCAGGTGGAGAATGTTGGGTAGGTTGTACGTGAGACGGACCTGCACGTCTGTCTCACGTACAACACAGCATTACAAGATAGGGACAAGTACCACCCACAGCTGGTGGGTAGTGCAACACAGTTGGTGGGTAGTGCAACACAGCTGGTGGGTAGTGCAACACAGTTGGTGGGTAGTGCAACACAGTTGGTGGGTAGTGCAACACAGTTGGTGGGTAGTGCAACACAGCTGGCGGGTAGTGCAACACAGCTGGTGGGTAGTGCAACACAGTTGGTGGGTAGTGCAACACAGTTGGTGGGTAGTGCAACACAGCTGGTGGGTAGTGCAACACAGTTGGTGGGTAGTGCAACACAGCTGGTGGGTAGTGCAACACAGTTGGTGGGTAGTGCAACACAGCTGGTGGGTAGTGCAACACAGTTGGTGGGTAGTGCAACACAGTTGGTGGGTAGTGCAACACAGCTGGCGGGTAGTGCAACACAGCTGGTGGGTAGTGCAACACAGTTGGTGGGTAGTGCAACACAGTTGGTGGGTAGTGCAACACAGCTGGTGGGTAGTGCAACACAGTTGGTGGGTAGTGCAACACAGCTGGTGGGTAGTGCAACACAGCTGGTGGGTAGTGCAACACAGTTGGCGGGTAGTGCAACACAGCTGGTGGGTAGTGCAACACAGCTGGTGGGTAGTGCAACACAGTTGGTGGGTAGTGCAACACAGTTGGTGGGTAGTGCAACACAGCTGGTGGGTAGTGCAACACAGTTGGTGGGTAGTGCAACAGTTGGTGGGTAATGCAACACAGTTGGTGGGTAGTGCAACACAGCTGGTGGGTAGTGCAACACAGCTGGCGGGTAGTGCAACACAGCTGGTGGGTAGTGCAACACAGTTGGTGGGTAGTGCAACACAGCTGGTGGGTAGTGCAACACAGTTGGTGGGTAGTGCAACACAGTTGGTGTGTAGTGCAACACAGTTGGTGGGTAGTGCAACACAGCTGGTGGGTAGTGCAACACAGCTGGTGGGTAGTGCAACACAGCTGGTGGGTAGTGCAACACAGCTGGTGGGTAGTGCAACACAGCTGGCGGGTAGTGCAACACAGCTGGTGGGTAGTGCAACACAGTTGGTGGGTAGTGCAACACAGCTGGTGGGTAGTGCAACACAGTTGGTGGGTAGTGCAACACAGTTGGTGTGTAGTGCAACACAGTTGGTGGGTAGTGAAACACAGTTGGTGGGTAGTGCAACACAGCTGGTGGGTAGTGCAACACAGCTGGTGGGTAGTGCAACACAGCTGGGTAGTGGGTTGTGCAAGTGAAAGCGCCCCCGAATATCAGACTTTAGCAAATATTTGAGCAATGTCGTCGACCAGCAGTGTGTGTGTGTATGTGTGTGTATGTGTGTGTGTGTGTGTGTGTGTGTGTGTGTGTGTGTGTGTGTGTGTGTATGTGTGTATGTGTGTATGTGTGTATGTGTGTATGTGTGTGTGTGTGTGTGTGTGTGTGTGTGTGTGTGTGTGTGTGTGTGTGTGTGTGTGTGTGTGTGTGTGTGTGTGTGTGTGTGTGTGCGCGCATATGTTGTGTTTACTTAACCAAGTTTGCGTAGTTTGAGCCCCAGCTCTTAGGCCCTGCCTCTAACTTTCCCTTGATCAAGGTCTTCAACATTCTTGTGTTTTGATACATACGTGTGATCAAATGTAATTTATCTTATCCTAATTTACTCCATTTGTTCGCTATCCTTCCAGACATCTGTAAGGAGTTCCACAGCTTCACTTCCGTTTAGTCTCCGCTTAATGCCTTCAGGAGTATTTTGTACGTCGTGATCAAGTCGATTCTATCTTTTACTTCTTGTTCCTTCTCTTACCCCCACCATCGCTTCCTTCATACTCTCCACCTCGCCCTTCACTACTCATCACTACATCCACATCTTTACCCTCCCCTCCTTCCCCCACCTCCAATCACATGTTCTTGCCAATCTTGTGATCGTCACTTAAGCTGACAATCATGTGAACCTGGAACAAACACTGTCTGGCCTCATTACCAAGAATAAATATTTCCCAAACTCAGGTGTCAATATATGACACAGTGAGTGACGGAGTCACAGCAGCGCAGGTCGAGTGACGGGGCCACAGCAGCGCAGGTCGAGTGACGGGGCCACAGCAGTGTAGGCCGAGTGACGGGGCCACAGTAGTGTAGGTCGAGTGACGGGGCCACAGCAGTGCAGGTAGAGTGACGGGGCCACAGCAGTGCAGGTCGAGTGACGGGGCCACAGCAATGCTGGTCGAGTGACCGGGGCCACATCAGTGCAGGTCGAGTGACGGGGGAGGCCACAGCGGTGCAGGCTAAATGACGGAGCTCACAGCAGTGCAAGTGATTGACGGGGGGTCACAGCAGTGCAAGTGATTGACGGGGGTCACAGCAGTGCAAGTAATCAAAACTCTCTCTACCTGTGTTGACTTAAAGACGCACACTTATCCACCTGTATCCTCTACCTCTCACACTCAACACCACTCTTCTCTCATCCATCTGGCTGGTTTGTAGAGTTTTAAGTAATTCTCTTCTAATTGGCTGGACTGACGGACCTCAAACGTGAAATCCGGTTATGATTGGCCAGTTCCCACAGGCTCCACGACTCTATTGGGATTGGCTCACAACCCGACTCGTCCTGGTGTGTCAGTCACTGGATATAATTTATGTCAACACTTGTGTTTACCCACCACCTCAACACATTAGCAAATTAAGTGTTCAGTGTTTCATAACTGGAATACAGGATTTATTTTTACATTTCTATTCCTTGTCGTCTGTTGATAAACAAAAGCGAACATCTGATAAAATTATACAGTGCAAGTTTAATTTTATTACATTTTCTTCCCCCTCAGAGAGTGAGGCAACGCTAGCGTCTAACTGACGGCTTCTTAACGCATGAAGTGAGGCAACGCTAGCGTCTAACTGACGGCTTCTTAACACATGAAGTGAGGCAACGCTAGCGTCTAACTGACGGCTTCTTAACACGATGAAGTGATATAACGCTAGCGTCTAACTGACGGCTTCTTAACACACGAAATGAGGCAAAGCTAGCGTCTAACTGACGGCTTCTTAACACGATGAAGTGATACAATGCTAGCGTCTAACTGACGGCTTCTTAACACATGAGGTGAGGCAACGCTAACTTCTAACTGACGGCTTCTTAACACGATGAAGTGATACAATGCTAGCGTCTAACTGACGGCTTCTTAACACATGAAGTGATACAACGCTAGCTTCTAACTGACGGCTTCTTAACACGATGAAGTTGAGCTTTCTCGACGTTCCAGACACTAACTCTGTGTTACAGAGACTGATCTAGTTGTCCGTTTTCGTTAATTCTAACAACGGTGCTGCAATTAGTTGATTAGTAGATACACTATGATTGAATGAAAGAATTAAATATGAATGTTGGAGAATCGAAGGTTCAGGGGTGTGGCATGCAAAGAGTACGTAACCTTTATTCGGCGCATGTACACACCCTCATTCACAGGCTATCTCCCCCAACCAGCGAACCAGGTGACTGAGGGTTGACGATGGGGCCCCGTCGTTCAACCAGTACCCAGGTTCCAGCCAATGAGAAGATGGGTTTGGCAATCGCAGAGGTTATGTGGGTACCACTCTCCTGTCTGCCCTTGTCATTCCCATTCTAGAGCTGGTTGAAGCACGGTCTGCTCTCTAGTGGCTTCTATTCTGCCTTGCTTACCGTGCAACTAATACCTAATACCGTGCACTAATACCTATTGCTGTACATAGTGTATATAGTGTACATACTTCTGTTCTAAATTGGTGAAGGATAATATAAGCCAAAAGTTTTCTGCTGTGTTTATTTTGCTCCCTTTACACCCAGGATAATAGGCCATTTGGACTCCTGGGTTGTAATATGGGGGTCTGTCAGGGATCTGAACCTGGGACCTCCTGCAAATTCTAAGTAAATTATCTGATGTAAATTATGTGGTAGCTCCCATTGATAAGATCTCAAAAACTAAAACTTACATTAATCAATTAAAATATTTTCATACACCAGATAAAGTCCCAGTAATGACTCTGTCCTCTTCCTCTGATGACGACTCTGACTCTTTGCACTCTATTTCTGAAATTAATGTTAAACTTTCAAACTCTGTCCTCCTCAAGGACCCTAGCCCTTTAACGGTGGGGCTGTCTGAAACTCGAACAAAAAGTTTAACTGCGCTTCTACAGTCATACCCTGATATTTTTTCGGATGTGCCGAAAAAATGTAAGTTAGGTTATCATGATGTAGACGTGGAAAACTCTAAACCTATTAAACTCTCCCCCTTCAGAGCTAATCCTGAAAAGCAGAGGCACTTGACTTGTACTCGTTGGAACGCAGGAGGGAGAGATATATCATAATCTACACTTGGAAAATCTTGGAAGGAATGGTCCCAAATCTGCACACAGAAATCACTCCCTACGAAAGTAAAAGACTGGGCAGGCGATGCAAAATGCCCCCAATAAAAAGTAGGGGCGCCATTGGTACACTAAGAGAAAACACCATAAGTGTCTGGGGCCCAAAACTGTTCAACAGCCTCCCATCAAGCATTAGGGGAATTGCCAATAAACCCCTGGCTGCCTTCAAGAGAGAGCTGGACAGATACCTAAAGTCAGTGCCGGATCAGCCGGGCTGTGGCTCGTACGTTGGACTGCGTGCGGCCAGCAGTAACAGCCTAGTTGATCAGGCCCTGATCCATCGGGAGGCCTGGTCATGGACCGGGCCGCGGGGGCGTTGATCCCCGGAATAACCTCCAGGTACTTCAGCAGGAAGTAGAATTTCTGTTAGAGCATGGATTAGTGGAGGAATCATCTAGTCCATGGGCTTCACCATGCATCCTTGTTAAAAGAGCTGATGGAGGGTTTTGTATGTGTACAGACTACCGTAAGGTGAATGAGGTCACAATCACAGATGCTTACCCTCTTTCTCGTCTAGATGACGTAATCGACTTTGTGGGTAAGGCTACTTTTGTGTCCAAGTTAGATCTCCTTAAAGGTTACTATCAGGTACCTTTAACGGATAAGGCGAAGGAAATCTCTGCCTTCATAATTCCAGGAGGTCATTATCAATATACAGTTACCCCCTTCGGAATGAAAAACTCCCCCTCTTCATTCCAGAAACTTATCTATCAGGCTATTAAAGGACTTGAAGGCACAGCAGCGTACCTGGATGATATTGTTGTGGTGTCTGATACTTGGGATCAACACCTATTTAAACTTCAGGCTCTTTTTGAGACCTTTCAGAGTTCCCATTTAACTGTTAATTTATCTAAGTCTTCCTTTGGCCAGACCACTGTCACTTTTCTAGGCCATGAAGTAGGTAGTGGTAAAGTTGCTCCTAAACTTGCTAAAGTTCTTGCCATTAAAGATTACCCAGTTCCACATGATAGGAAATCTCTTCAACGTTTCCTAGGCATGATAGGATTTTACAGAAGATTCTGTAAGAATTTTTCAGACATTGTAGGCCCTCTTACCTCTCTTACCAGTCACAAAGTTCCCTTTAATTGAACCCCAGAATGTCAAAGTGCTTTTGATAAAGCAAAAAGATTATTGTGTACTGCACCCATTCTTTTGTATCCAGATTTCTCCAAACCTTTGTCATTACAGGTTGATGCTTGTGAGTCTGGGGTTGGGGCAGTACTATTGCAAAACAGGAACGAGGAGTTGCAGCCTGTAGCCTACTTCTCAGCCAAGTTCCAGCCTCATCAGAGGGCTTACTCTACCATTGAAAAAGAAGCCCTCGCGCTGGTACTGTCTTTGGAGCACTCTGATGTATACGTGGGACAAACTTCGCAGGTTGTCACTGTCTACAGTGACCACAATCCTCTAGTATATCTCCAAACCATGAAGAACCACAAGGCTCGATGAGATGGACGTTGAGACTGCAACCCTATTTTTTGAAAATTGTACATATTGCCGGCAAAGAAAATATGTTGGCAGACTCTTTATCAAGAGTCTAACAATATTATTTATAATAATTATATATTAGGTTAGGATGTGTTAGGTTACTTGTGGTAACCCCTTCCAAGCTCTTTTTTTTTATCCCCTGGTGTGGGTTTTTTTTTTAGTGAGGGGATGCGGGCTACCGTCCGCCCGTGTCTTGGACCTAAGCTAGCCTGACTGTCTGCTGTCTCGCTCTGAGTTTAGGGTTTGGCTTTTTGTCATGAATAAAGCTGAGCTCTATCTAAGAGTTGGATGGTTGAGAGGAAAGGCGGTCCCATTATTTTGTGCCATGGCGGCACGGTTACCACTGGGAGGTGGAAGCCTAATCCTGAGCCTTCTCGGGGTGGGGGCGTGGCATGCAAAGAGTAAGTAACCTTTATTCGACGCATGTACACACCCTCATTTACAGGCTATCTCCCCAACCAGCGAACCAGGTGACTGAGGGTTGATGATGGGGCCCCGTCGTTCAACCAGTACCCAGGTTCCAGCCAATGAGAAGATGGTTTTGGCAATCGCAGAGGTTATGTGGGTACCACTCTCATGTCTGCCCTTGTCATTCCCATTCTAGAGCTGGTTGAAGCACGGTCTGCTCTCTAGTGGCTTCTATTCTGCCTTGCTTACCGTGGAGTGCACTAATACCTATTGCTGTACATAGTGTACATACTTCTGTTCTAAATTGGTGAAGGATAATATAGGTCAAAAGTTTTCTGCTGTGTTTATTTTGCTCCCTTTACACCCAGGATAACAGGCCAATTGGACTCCTGGGTTGTAATAAGGGGTCATAGTCACAACATACTTGATACTTTGAGGTACTGATAAGGTGAATAATAATGGACTGAAATGTGTGGAAATGGGACGAGGGGGACAAACAGAAATTAAATACTTGAAGTAAATATACACGACACTTGCACAGCACGCCACTCAGACGATGACCACTCAGACCACGACCACTTACACAGCACGCCACTCAGACGATGACTACTCAGACCACGACCACTCACACAGCACGCCACTCAGACGATGACTACTCAGACCACGACCACTTACACAGCACGCCGCTCAGACGATGACTACTCAGACCACGACCACTCACACAGCACGCCACTCAGACGATGACTACTCAGACCACGACCAATTAAACAGCACGCCACTCAGACGATGACTACTCAGACCACGACCACTCACACAGCACGCCACTCAGACGATGACTACTCAGACCACGACCACTCACACAGCACGCCACTCAGACGATGACTACTCAGACCACGACCACTCACACAGCACGCCACTCAGACGATGACTACTCAGACCACGACCAATTAAGACCATGGAGTCCAGGGAATGATTTTTTTTTACAGCAACAGGTCAGAAATTTTCTCCACTTGGGACAAATTTATAATAAGATAATAAGTTGTTGATCTGCAGCTGCGAGTCCCTGTGTTTGTGTTCCTGTCAGACGATACAAAGCTGAAGATCCACTGCAAACAAAGAAAGAACTGGATCCGCTTTTACCTGTAATAATCAATACCTTGCAGAAAGGAGCTGAACTTCAAACTTGAAAAATCTTAAGCTACAGGTCCCTCCCCCCCAACACCTGAAGCCTGCGGTGGATTCTGTAACTACACGCAAGAAAGTGGCAGAGGTAAAGTGTGTTGTTTCACGAGTGAGCTATAAAGTTGAAGATATTACCGTCAAGTTCTAGTAACTGGGTCCTCAGAACTAACAGCAGCCTAGCCCGTGTTACAAGACACTACCTACCCCGTGTTACAAGACACATACTGCTCCTGATAAACAAAACACCTTACTCCTCTGATACCCCTCTCCCATGATACCTTTCTCATGATACCTCTCTCCCATGATACCTCTTTCTCATGATACCTCTCCCATGATTTCAATTCATTACTCCTCAGTAGTATTACTTTTGACCGTACCTCATAAGTATCTTCCATGTATATATATGTGAGGTAACTAGTATGTGTAGTTACCCCGGGCCACGACAGTGTGATGGCCACATATCGGGGCCACTACAGTGTTGGCCAGCAGGGCAGAGTCAGTAGAGTGGTGGCCAGAAGAGCAAGGCCACTCTGGTGGCCAGCCAGCCAAGTAAGATACTATCACTCGCGGTCAGGAGGAGGCAACCAACACTCCAATAAATTTCGCCAGTACAAAAATTTTTATAACACACTGCTAATTGAATTGTTGCTTCTAAACCAAATAATACAAACATTATATATATATATATATATATATATATATATATATATATATATATATATATATATATATATATATATATATATATATATATATATAGATGGGGTCCACCTCTGGTGTAAATTGTGGGACCCACAGCCTCTGAGAAGTGGATAAAAAGGCTTCAAGGAAGAATATTTGGATTTCTTCCTGAAGCCGTTTAAATATTCCACTTCCCCTACCACCCCATCTTTTCATTCTTTTTTACCAATAATTGTATTTTATTACATTACATGGTACAAAAAATTTAAGAGACACACTGTTGATACAAAGATGGTATATACAGTACATGAGGTGTAAGAGATACATGTCTAGTACATACTGTTATGTGTTTGTCACTGATTATAATGCAAAAATCTCATCCAGCTCCTCAGAGCTGGGGCGCGTGCCCAAAATACAGCAGGCATTACCCCTCTGAACAGCCGCACTGAGTCGCTGGAACAGAAAACTAGCTGCCCTGGGACCCCTAGTTACCCTGATGAGTCTTTTGCCTAGCTCCTTAAGGAACTTAGATGCACTCTTTCCCCATGAGCCAAGGGTCTCTGAGCCTATGGGAACAAACATATAATGATGGGCAAGTTCTCCATATTTTCTAGACTTTTGGGACTCCTTGAAACTGGCGGCTGCCCCTCCTTCCTCGTTGGTGTATTGGAGATAGGTATCAGCCAAGGTAGATGCACATGTGTAGTCCCACACCACCTGCTTACCCTCTGTCCAGGCTTGAAGTGTGATACCATCTGGACGCTTCTGGCTGCCATCAGATCTGCACAGTTGGGGTGGCTCCCTTACTGCTGGGCATCCAGCTGTTGTGAGGCTCCTCTTGATAATGTTACTAACCTCATGTCTTGCAATCATTCCCTCGGATTTACGACACACAAGACCATGGTACCCGAATCGGTCTGCTGCTTCACTGCCACAAATACACCTGTGTTCGGCGAGAATAGGGGCGGCAAGTCGGACAACACCAATGTGGATGGTCTCTGGGTCGAGGCGTGTGCCAAGAGTGGAGTTGGGAACAGCCAACAAAAAGTCCCCTGCATGAGGAACTCTCACTGCCAGGAGGCGGGCTCTATCCTTCCCTGATACACTCCGAAGCAATGTTGAGGCTATTTTTTCCACTATTGGGCCATCCCAGTGCGATTGTTTGTAGTTCTTGGGTGTAATACATATATATACATATATATACATATATATACATATATATATATATATATATATATATATATATATATATATATATATATATATATATATATATATATATATATATGTCGTGCCGAATAAGCAGAACTTGCCATCTTGGCTTAAATTGCAACGTTCATCTTGCCATATAGGACAAGTGAAAATTTGTGTATGCAATAATTTTGCCAAAATCATTCTGAACCTAACGAAAAAAATATATTTCGCTGTGTTTGTTTAGTATTAAATTACTGTAAACAAATCTAAAATATATTTAGTTGGGTTGGGCTAAAATAAATTGTTCTTGTTATAATAAGGTTAGGTAAGTTTTCTAAGTTCCTTTTGGTGCAAAATTAAAAATTTTTACATCATTAACATTAATGAAAAAATATATCTTTAAACGTATAAGAGAAAACTTCAGAAAGGACTTAATTTTAAATGAGTTCTTGCTAATTGACCAGTTTTACATATTCGGCACGACATATATATACATATATATATATATATATATATATATATATATATATATATATATATATATATATATATATATATATATATATATATAATTATATATATATATATTATGTATATATATTATATATATATTATATATATATATATATATTATATATATAATTACAAATATAGTATCAATACAAGTATCAATTGTCTGTATTAAATATTACTTTAGTTTAGGCTATGTGTGGGCTGTGTCGAGTGTTAGTGTCCTCTTTGTTTTTACGATATTTGTTCTTTTTAGAGAAGTTTAGTAACTTTTCTCCTTCTGTAAGATCTTTTACATTCTCTTTCTCTTTGATCTTTTTAGTTTTGTTTTTCCATGGTAATATATTTTAAAGAGATGTTGCAGGCTTCAACATTCAGTTTTTCCATACGTTGTTCTGAGTTAAAAGTGTTCACGATGTTTCCCAAGGAATGTTACCTCACTGTTTATGTCATCCCTCTTAATTCTTGGATTGTTGAAAGTCAATTTACTAAACAACCCTCACAGTTACTGTCTCTTAGGTTGTCCAAACATGAATTTCCACTTGTTTGTACTCCAGCGAGGCTGTGATCACTGTACTGTACTCGACATGTTATGTCTGTGATTAGTTTCTCATTGTTTGTAATGATTCAATCTACCACATTTTCATCTCTATTACGTTCTGTCTGAAGGTTCAGTACAAACTTTTGGAGAGTGTTAGGAGTTTCCTGGTATGTCCTTCTCCAGCTAGAGTCCTTCCCGGTGATATTTCTCGTACAATACTGTTGTTTCGGATTTGAAACACACGAGGAGGATAATAATAATCGATGTAGGATCCTGCACACTGTCAAGGAAGGTCTATCTTCGCTGGGTGTTTCAGTTAATTCCTCTGCCGTTGCTGACGGTAATTTGTATACCAGGATAACTACCATGAATTAACCCAACAACAAATATTACCCCAAGAAAAGCAAAAGCAAAACATTAACCCAATAATAACATTAACACCGCCACAACAATATTAACGCCACTACAGCAATAACAAAACGTTACAACAACAGCAATAACATTAAAAGTATCAAAGCAACAACATTACTGCTAACACCACAACATTACCACTAACACCACAACATTACCACCAGCACAACTAGTATTTGTGAACGAACAGGAACCTTTACGAAATTTACATTCCGAACCTTGCAGGAAAAATATCGAAGGAAAATAAGTGTAGTCTGCTTGACTGTCATTAAGATGTTGCTTGACTGTGTTATGAAAGATCTTGTTTGACTGTGTCACGGAAGAGGTGTTGCTTGACTGTGTCACGGAAGAGGTGTTGCTTGACTGTGTCACGGAAGAGGTGTTGCTTGACTGTGTCACGGAAGAGGTGTTGCTTGACTGTGTCACGGAGACACACTTCATCACAGTGTGTCAAGCGTGCAGGTGAGAGTGGAGACACAGCTGTGTGCAAACACAGATGTGTGAGGGCACAGGTGTGTGGGAACACGTCTCTACATTTCTTAATATTGACTGTAAACACTTGCCAATGGATGACCACCAGCAGAAACATCCTAAAAAGAGAGAGAGGAGATCTGGACATTTTAAGAGGCACGTAAGTTCCCCCGTCTTCTAATAACATAATTATTTTTCCACTATAATCTATCTAGTCCATAATTACTATCACATTTGTCTGTTTCGTAAGGTGAAGTCTGGGATGGAAAATTGTGTTGGAGAGGTGTGAGCGAAGCTCAGACTTCTGTAGCAACTGTCATCAGTGCTAGCACGTGTGTGTGTGTGTATGTGTGTGTGTGTGTGTGTGTGTGTGTGTGTGTGTGTGTGTGTGTGTGTGTGTGTGTGTGTGTGTCTTACACACACACACACAGCACCAATGAACCTTAGGCATCAAAGGAGATCCCAGAACTCTGGTGCCTAAATTCAGGTTTCAGACAAATAATACCAACCGGTTTACGGCGCGCCGCATTTTAGTGATGCGCCACGCACCGCATCTTAGTGGTTCATGGCGCGCCGCATCTTAGTGGTTCACGGCGCGCCGCTTCTTAGTGATGCGCCACGCACTGCATCTTAGTGGTTCACGGCGCGCCGCATCTTAGTGGTTCACGGCGCGCCGCATCTTAGTGGTTCACGGCGCGCCGCATCTTAGTGGTTCACGGCGCGCCGCATCTTAGTGGTTCACGGCGCGCCGCTTCTTAGTGATGCGCCACGCACTGCATCTTAGTGGTTCACGGCGCGCCGCATCTTAGTGATGCGCCACGCACCGCATCTTAGTGGTTCACAGCGCGCCGCATCTTAGTGGTTCACGGTGCGCCGCTTCTTAGTGATGCGCCACGCACTGCATCTTAGTGGTTCACGGCGCGCCGCATCTTAGTGGTTCACAGCGCGCCGCATCTTAGTGGTTCACGGTGCGCCACTTCTTAGTGATGCGCCACGCACTGCATCTTAGTGGTTCACGGCGCGCCGCATCTTAGTGGTTCACGGCGCGCCGCATCTTAGTGGTTCACGGCGCGCCGCATCTTAGTGATGCGCCACGCACCGCATCTTAGTGGTTCACAGTGCGCCGCATCTTAGTGGTTCACGGCGCACCGCATCTTAGTGGTTCACAGCGCGCCGCATCTTAGTGGTTCACGGCGCACCGCTTCTTAGTGATGCGCCATGCACTGCATCTTAGTGGTTCACGGCGCGCCGCATCTTAGTGGTTCACGGCGCGCCGCATCTTAGTGATGCGCCACGCACCGCATCTTAGTGGTTCACAGCGCGCCGCATCTTAGTGGTTCACGGCGCGCCGCATCTTAGTGATGCGCCACGCACCGCATCTTAGTGGTTCACAGTGCGCCGCATCTTAGTGGTTCACGGCACACCGCATCTTAGTGGTTCACAGCGCGCCGCATCTTAGTGGTTCACGGCGCACCGCTTCTTAGTGATGCGCCATGCACTGCATCTTAGTGGTTCACGGCGCGCCGCATCTTAGTGGTTCACGGCGCGCCGCATCTTAGTGATGCGCCACGCACCGCATCTTAGTGGTTCACGGCGCGCCGCATCTTAGTGGTTCACGGCGCACCGCATCTTAGTGTTGAACCACGCACCACATCTTAGTGGTTCACGGCGCACCGGATCTTAGTGATGTGCCACGCACCACATCTTAGTGGTGCACGGCGCACCGCATCTTAGTGATGCGCCACGCACCACATCTTAGTGATGCGTCATGCACCACATCTTTTTAGTGATGCGCCACATCTTAGTGATGCGCCAGTAACTCTTCTCAAAGAAAATGGAAGAACACATCACAAATACAGTGAAGGAAACAAAAACACCTGAGATAAAAACCAGACACTGTAAGTTAGGTGTCTCCGCCGGGACACCTAATTAAAACACAATAAAATAAAACTTTTACGCGGGTAATAATGAACATAGTGGATTATACACGAAACATGGTGAGAGAGAGAGAGAGAGAGAGAGAGAGAGAGAGAGAGAGAGAGAGAGAGAGAGAGAGAGAGAGAGAGAGAGAGAGAGAGAGAGAGAGAGAGAGAATGATAAAGGGAAGGAGATAAGGTATATAAGGGGATGAGCTTCAACACAGGAACTAAGTGAGCTGGGAAAGTTTGATGAGGGGAATTAGAGTGACGGAGGAGGAGGGAGGGTGGGCAGGAGGGAGGAAGGGGGAGGAGGAAGAGAAGGAAGAAGAGGAAGAGAAAGAGGAGGAAGAGAAGGATGAAGGAGGAGGAGAGGAAGGAGGCAGCAGGAAGGTGTCTCAGGAAGGAAGGTCTTCACGCACCACTTAATGCGTCGCCATAAAACAACCGTGAAGATTGTGAAGCTGCCACGTCTGCCACCTCGTTACAACGACCAATATTCTGCCACCCTGTAACAGCGTCCACAATCTGCCACCTTCTTGCAGCGTCCACAATCTGCCACCTTGTTACAGCATCCACAATCTGCCACCTTGTTAGAGCGACCACCCTCCTGCCACATCGTAACAGGATGGATAATGAGAACGTTCAAAACGAGAGATGCCAAGCCAATGATGATCCTTTTCAAATCACTTGTTCTCTCTAGGCTGGAATACTGCTGTACATTAACATCTTCATTCAAAGCAGGTGAAATCGCAGATCTAGAGAGCGTACAGAGATCCTTTACTGCACGTATAAGTTCTGTCAAGCATCTTAACTACTGGGAACGCTTGGAAGCACTTGACTTGTACTCGTTGGAAAGCAGGAGAGAGAGATATATCATAATCTACACTTGGAAAATCCTGGAAGGAATGGTCCCGAATCTGCACATAGAAATCACTCCCTACGAAAGTAAAAGACTGGGCAGGCGATGCAAAATACCCCCAATTAAAGGTAGGGGCGCCATTTGTATACTAAGAGAAAACACCATAATTTTCCGGGGCCCAAGACTGTTCAACAGCCTCCCACCAAGCATAAGGGGAATTATCAATAAACCCCTGGCTGCCTTCAAGAGAGAGCTGGACAGATACCTAAAATCAGTGCTGGATCAGCCGGGCTGCGGCTCGTACGTTGGACTGCGTGCGGCCAGCAGTAACAGCCTGGTTGATCAGGCCCTGATCCACCGGGAGGCCTGGTCGTGGACCGGGCCACGGGGGGCGTTGATCCCCAGAATAACCTCCAGGTAACCCTCCTGCCACGACCACCATCCTAGATTTACATCATTCCTCCCACAGTGACCTAGAGGTAACCTTCCAGTGTAAATATCTCAAGTGTATATACACCGAGAGTAGTGTAATACACAGTGTCAGTATACAGAGGTGTGTGTATGAGTGTCACTACACAGAGGTGTGTGTCAGTGTCTGTACACAGTGTGTGTCAGTGTCAGTACACAGAGGTGTGTGTCAGTGTCAGTACACAGAGGTGTGTGTCAGTGTCAGTACACAGAGGTGTGTGTCAGTGTCAGTACACAGAGGTGTGTGTCAGTGTCAGTACACAGAGGTGTGTGTCAGTGTCAGTACACAGAGGTGTGTGTCAGTGTCAGTACACAGAGGTGTGTGTCAGTGTCAGTACACAGAGGTGTGTGTCAGTGTCAGTACACAGAGGTGTGTGTCAGTGTCAGTACACAGAGGTGTGTGTCAGTGTCAGTACACAGAGGTGTGTGTCGGTGTCAGTACACAGAGGTGTGTGTCAGTGTCAGTACACAGAGGTGTGTGTCAGTGTCAGTACACAGAGGTGTGTGTCAGTGTCAGTACACAGAGGTGTGTGTCAGTGTCAGTACACAGAGGTGTGTGTCAGTGTCAGTACACAGAGGTGTGTGTCAGTGTCAGTACACAGAGGTGTGTGTCAGTGTCAGTACACAGAGGTGTGTGTCAGTGTCAGTACACAGAGGTGTGTGTCAGTGTCAGTACACAGAGGTGTGTGTCAGTGTCAGTACACAGAGGTGTGTGTCAGTGTCAGTACACAGAGGTGTGTGTCAGTGTCAGTACACAGAGGTGTGTGTCAGTGTCAGTACACAGAGGTGTGTGTCAGTGTCAGTACACAGAGGTGTGTGTCAGTGTCAGTACACAGAGGTGTGTGTCAGTGTCAGTACACAGAGGTGTGTGTCGGTGTCAGTACACAGAGGTGTGTGTCAGTGTCAGTACACAGAGGTGTGTGTCAGTGTCAGTACACAGAGGTGTGTGTCAGTGTCAGTACACAGAGGTGTGTGTCAGTGTCAGTACACAGAGGTGTGTGTCAGTGTCAGTACACAGAGGTGTGTGTCAGTGTCAGTACACAGAGGTGTGTGTCAGTGTCAGTACACAGAGGTGTGTGTCAGTGTCAGTACACAGAGGTGTGTGTCAGTGTCAGTACACAGAGGTGTGTGTCAGTGTCAGTACACAGAGGTGTGTGTCAGTGTCAGTACACAGAGGTGTGTGTCGGTGTCAGTACACAGAGGTGTGTGTCAGTGTCAGTACACAGAGGTGTGTGTCAGTGTCAGTACACAGAGGTGTGTGTCAGTGTCAGTACACAGAGGTGTGTGTCAGTGTCAGTACACAGAGGTGTGTGTCAGTGTCAGTACACAGAGGTGTGTGTCAGTGTCAGTACACAGAGGTGTGTGTCAGTGTCAGTACACAGTGTGTCAGTGTCAGTACACAGAGGTGTGTGTCAGTGTCAGTACACAGAGGTGTGTGTCAGTGTCAGTACACAGTGTGTCAGTGTCAGTACACAGAGGTGTGTGTCAGTGTCAGTACACAGAGGTGTGTGTCAGTGTCAGTACACAGAGACGTATCTAAGTCAGTATAGAAACTTCACAATACAGTAGAGAATCCTTTATCCGAAATTCCAAAATCCGTAAACCTGCAAAACGGGAAAGTTTTATAGTGTTGAGACGACGCAACACACATGGATCACTCAGGGCAAGACGCAACACACATGGATCACTCAGCGTAAGACGCAACACACATGGATCACTCAGGGCAAGACGCAACACACATGGATCACTCAGGGCAAGACGCAACACACATGGATCACTCAGCGTAAGACGCAACACACATGGATCACTCAGCGTAAGACGCAACACACATGGATCACTCAGCGCAAGACGCACCACACATGGATCACTCAGCGTAAGACGCAACACACATGGATCACTCAGCTCAAGACGCACCACACATGGATCACTCAGCGTAAGACGCACCACACATGGATCACTCAGCGTAAGACGCAACACACATGGATCACTCAGGGCAAGACGCACCACACATGGATCACTCAGCGCAAGACGCACCACACATGGATCACTCAGCGTAAGACGCAACACACATGGATCACTCAGCGTAAGACGCAACACACATGGATCACTCAGCGCAAGACGCACCACACATGGATCACTCAGCGTAAGACGCAACACACATGGATCACTCAGCGTAAGACGCAACACACATGGATCACTCAGCGCAAGACGCACCACACATGGATCACTCAGCGTAAGACGCAACACACATGGATCACTCAGCGTAAGACGCAACACACATGGATCACTCAGGGCAAGACGCACCACACATGGATCACTCAGCGTAAGACGCACCACACATGGATCACTCAGCGTAAGACGCAACACACATGGATCACTCAGCGTAAGACGCAACACACATGGATCACTCAGCGCAAGACGCACCACACATGGATCACTCAGCGTAAGACGCAACACACATGGATCACTCAGGGCAAGACGCAACACACATGGATCACTCAGGGCAAGACGCACCACACATGGATCACTCAGCGTAAGACGCAACACACATGGATCACTCAGCGTAAGACGCAACACACATGGATCACTCAGGGCAAGACGCACCACACATGGATCACTCAGCGTAAGACGCAACACACATGGATCACTCAGCGTAAGACGCAACACACATGGATCACTCAGGGCAAGACGCACCACACATGGATCACTCAGCGTAAGACGCAACACACATGGATCACTCAGCGTAAGACGCAACACACATGGATCACTCAGCGTAAGACGCACCACACATGGATCACTCAGCGTAAGACGCAACACACATGGATCACTCAGCGTAAGACGCAACACACATGGATCACTCAGCGCAAGACGCACCACACATGGATCACTCAGGGCAAGACGCACCACACATGGATCACTCAGCGTAAGACGCAACACACATGGATCACTCAGCGTAAGACGCACCACACATGGATCACTCAGCGTAAGACGCAACACACATGGATCACTCAGCGTAAGACGCAACACACATGGATCACTCAGCGTAAGACGCACCACACATGGATCACTCAGCGTAAGACGCAACACACATGGATCACTCAGCGCAAGACGCACCACACATGGATCACTCAGCGTAAGACGCAACACACATGGATCACTCAGCGTAAGACGCAACACACATGGATCACTCAGCGCAAGACGCACCACACATGGATCACTCAGCGTAAGACGCAACACACATGGATCACTCAGCGACGCAACACACATCGATCACTCAGCGTAAGACGCAACACACATGGATCACTCAGCGTAAGACGCAACACACATGGATCACTCAGCGTAAGACGCAACACACATGGATCACTCAGCGTAAGACGCAACACACATGGATCACTCAGCGTAAGACGCAACACACATGGATCACTCAGCGCAAGGATCACTCAGCAAGACGAACCACACATGGATCACTCAGCGTAAGACGCAACACACATGGATCACTCAGCAAGACGCACCACACATGGATCACTCAGCATAAGACGCAACACACATGGATCACTCAGCGTAAGACGCACCACACATGGATCACTCAGCGTAAGACGCAACACACATGGATCACTCAGCGCAAGACGCAGATCACTCAGGGCAAGACGCACACACATGGATCACTCAGCGTAAGACGCAACACACATGGATCACTCAGCGTAAGACGCAACACACATGGATCACTCAGCGTAAGACGCAACACACATGGATCACTCAGCGTAAGACGCAACACACATGGATCACTCAGCGTAAGACGCAACACACATGGATCACACACTCAGCATAAGACGCATCACTCAGCGCAAGACGCAACACACATGGATCACTCAGCGTAAGACGCAACACACATGGATCACTCAGCGTAAGACGCACCACACATGGATCACTCAGCGTAAGACGCACCACACATGGATCACTCAGAGTAAGACGCAACACACATGGATCACTCAGCGTAAGACGCAACACACATGGATCACTCAGCGTAAGACGCAACACACATGGATCACTCAGCGTAAGACGCACCACACATGGATCACTCAGCGTAAGACGCAACACACATGGATCACTCAGCGTAAGACGCAACACACATGGATCACTCAGCGTAAGACGCAACACACATGGATCACTCAGCGTAAGACGCAACACACATGGATCACTCAGCGTAAGACGCAACACACATGGATCACTCAGCGCAAGACGCACCACACATGGATCACTCAGCGTAAGACGCAACACACATGGATCACTCAGCGTAAGACGCAACACACATGGATCACTCAGACGCAACACACATGGATCACTCAGCGTATCAGACGCAACACACATGGATCACTCAGCGTAAGACGCAACACACATGGATCACTCAGCGTAAGACGCAACACACATGGATCACTCAGCGTAAGACGCAACACATGACGCAACACACATGGATCACTCAGCGTAAGACGCACCACACATGGATCACTCAGCGTAAGACGCAACACACATGGATCACTCAGCGTAAGACGCAACACACATGGATCACTCAGCGTAAGACGCAACACACATGGATCACTCAGCGCAAGACGCACCACACATGGATCACTCAGCGTAAGACGTGGCTGTGTACTGCCAAGAATTACTCTGTGATTACCACGTGTTCTGTGCTCTGTGGTGCCAAGATATTGTTGAAAATGTCGAAAAGGCCTATGAGTAATAGTGAAAAGAAAAAATATGAAGCATTTATGTTTATATCACACGAAGTCAAGTTGTTGGAAAAACTTGAGAGCGGTGTAAGTGTGCAGCGTGTGAGGAGTCTGGTGTTGCAACAACCACTGGACAAACTCTTGGTAGTGATGAAGAGAAGTTAATGTAAAATAGAAAAACATTGCACAAAGGAGAAAAATAAAGATCTCGATCGTGTAACTGATGAAGTTGAATCGTTAGCGTCGGAGTCAGCATTGTTTACAGCTGAACGGAATGCTGATCATGAAACAAGTAAAAATCTATCATGAAAACTGAATATTGAAGGCAACTGCAAATATACAGCAGCCGGTTAAAAAAATAAGAAAAGGTACGACATTAAATACTGAAAGATTAGCGGTGGTAAAACTTCTGGTGATGAAGCAGCAGAGACACTGATGTGTTTACCAGGATTGTTCCTGATAAAAATCTAACAGCAGAACAAATGTACAATGTTGATGATGTGTTTTATCGCTGTTCTGGCGTTACTGACCCAGAAAAACATTGACTACAGCTGATGAGAGAGTTCCTTACATAAGTATGCCAAGGACAGATTACCTATGCTGGGACGTGTTAATGCAGCAGGCAGGTATAAGCGTAAACTTGCTGTGGTAGGCAAAAGCCTGCGTCCTCGCTGTTATAAAGGTGTGAATACCTTACCAGTGCATTATTATAATAAAAAGCATCGATCACCAGGGACATCTTTTCTAACTGGTTTCACATAAATACAACAAATATTCCAAAACTATATAAAAAATGCTAAATCCAAAACACAGGATTCTCAACTGTAATTGATTGCACTCTTGATCGTTGGGTTTAAAATATTTTCAACTTGAACGTGTAAGTGAACAGCTGTGTATTTGAACCCCGCGAAGCCTTGAACCTAATAAGACAAACAAGGGAGAGAGAAAACGGAAAATACAAAAGGCGAAGTTAGGAAACTACAAGGAAAATCAGTTGTGGGAGGTGCCAGGGACGAGACAATTAAGAGGAGGCACTGAACGGGTCGTTCCTTTGGTCAAACTGCCCAACTGTTCCTTACGTCTAGGCGAAAGAATTTCACGAGGGCAACAAAAACATCTGCAGGTGTGTGTGAGGACCTTCACAGTCGCTGAGACTGTGTGTGGCCACACCGGGGAGTGTCAGAGAAATATACCACAACAACTTTCACCCAAAACTCACACCTGGGGGCAAGAACCTTATGGAGATGTGTCGTTCCATCCTGGACCACTGTCAGGCCACAACTGCTGCCAGAAAAGAATAGGAGTGAAGATAATACGGCAAGGGGATGGTCGAAGAAGAAGAAGAAGAAGAAGAAGAAGAAGAAGAAGAAGAAGAAGAAGAAGAAGAAGAAGAAGAAGAAGAAGAAGAAGAAGAAGAAGAAGAAGAAGCAGCAGCAGCAGCAGCAGCAGCAGCAGCAGCAGCAGCAGCAGCAGCAGCAGCAGCAGCAGCAGCAGCAGCAGCAGCAGCAGCACCAGCACCAGCACCAGCAGCAGCAGCAGCAGCAGCAGCACCAGCAGCAGCAGCAGCAGCAGCACCAGCACCAGCAGCAGCAGCAGCAGCAGCAGCAGCAGCACCAGCACCAGCAGCAGCAGCAGCAGCAGCAGCACCAGCACCAGCACCAGCAGCAGCAGCAGCAGCAGCAGCAGCAGCACCAGCACCAGCAGCAGCAGCAGCAGCAGCAGCAGCAGCAGCATTAATATTAGTAATAGTAATAATATTAGCAACTGTAGTATTATCAACAGTAGCAGTAATAGAAGTAGTAATAATAGTAGTAGTAATAGTAGTAGCAACAGTAGTAGTAGAAGTAATAGAAGTAGTAATAATAGTAGTAGTAACAGTAGTAGTAGTAGTAATAGAAGTAGCAATAATAGTAGTAGTAACAGTAGTAGTAGTAGCAGTAATAGAAGTAGCAATAATAGTAGTAGTAACAGCAGTAGTAGTAGTAATAGAAGTAGCAATAATAGTAGTAGTAACAGTAGTAGTAGCAGCAGTAATAGAAGTAGCAATAATAGTAGTAGTAACAGCAGTAGTAGCAGTAATAGAAGTAGTAATAATAGTAAGAGCAACAGTAGTAGTAGCAGTAATAGAAGTAGTAATAATAGTAGCAACAGTAATAGTAGCAGTAATAGAAGTAGTAATGATAGTAATAGTAACAATAGTAGTAGCAGTAATAGAAGTAGTTATAATAGTAGCAATAGTAGTAGTAGTAGTAATAGAAGTAGTAATAATAGTAAGAGCAAGATAGTAATAGTAACAATAGTAGTAGCAGTAATAGAAGTAGTTATAATAGTAGCAATAGAAAAAAATCACGTCAGCTACCAGTATGACACACAACATAACTATGATACTGGGCTACCCACTTGTACTCTTCGACACTTCCTCTTGCAAGACATTATTACAAAAAAAGTCTCCCGTCCCTCACAGCTCTCGGCAAATTTTTATTTTTTTTAAATACCAATATAAAACAACAAATATTACATTACAACACCTGTGAAAAAGCCACCAGCAACTCTCTCTCTCTCTCTCTCTCTCTCTCTCTCTCTGTCTCTGTCTCTGTCTCTGTCTCTGTCTCTGTCTGTCTGTCTGTCTGTCTCTCTCTCTCTCTCTCTCTCTCTCTCTCTCTCTCTCTCTCTCTCTCTCTCATTTTTTCTAGCCTCGGGTATTTGCGGTATGATTGTAAACCTGGCAGGAAGTGGGCCCGGTGCCCACCCTCCTAAAACTACAAATATGTCATGGGGATAAAAGACGCTTGTTACTGGAGGACAATAGAGGAGATCACGTGAAGGTCTGGGGTGGTGGTGGTGGTGGTGGTGGTGGTGGTGGTGGTGGTGGTGGTGGTGGTGGTGGTGGTGGTGATGGTGGTGGTAGTGGTGGTGGTGGTGGTGGTGGTGGTGGTGGTGGTGGTGGTGGTGGTGGTGGTGGTGGTGGTGATGGTGATGGTGGTGATGGTGGTGGTGATGGTGGTGATGATGGTGATGGTCGTGGTGATGGTCGTGGTGATGGTGGTGGTGATGGTGGTGGTGGTGGTGGTGGTAGTGGTGGTGGTGATGATGGTGGTGATGGTGATGGTGGTGGTGATGGTTGTGGTGGTGGAGGTGGTAGTGGTGGTGGTGGTGGTGGTGGTGGTGGTGGTGGTGGTGGTGGTGGTGGAGGTGGTGGTGGTGGTGATGGTGGTGGTGATGGTGGTGATGATGGTGATGGTGGTGGTGATGGTGGTGGTGATGGTGGTGGTGATGCTGATGGTGGTGGTGGTGGTGGTAGTGGTGGTGGTGATGATGGTGGTGATGGTGGTGGTGATGGTTGTGGTGGTGGAGGTGGTAGTGGTGGTGGTGGTGGTGGTGGTGGTGGTGGTGGTGGTGATGGTGGTGGTGGTGATGGTGGTGGTGGTGGTGGTGGTGGTAGTGGTGGTGATGGTGGTGATGGTGGTGGTGATGGTGATGGTGGTGGTGATGGTTGTGGTGGTGGAGGTGGTAGTGGTGGTGGTGCTGGTGGTGGTGGTGGTGATGATGGTGGTGGTGGTGGTGGTGATGATGGTGGTGGTGGTGGTGGTGGTAGTGGTGGTGATGGTGGTGATGGTAGTGGTGATGTTGATGATGGTGTTGATGGTGGTGGTGGTGATGGTGATGGTGGTGATGGTGGTGATGGTGGTGGTGGTGTTGATGGTGGTGGTGGTGGTGGTGGTGGTGGTGGTGGTGGTGGTGGTGGTGGTGGTGGTGGTGGTGGTGGTGGTGGTGGTAGTGGTGATGGTGGTGGTAGTGGTGTTGATGGTGGTTGTTACAAAAAACGCGATTCTAAAAGCTTAGAGATCTCCAGTGAATACTAGAAAGGACTGCCCATCTAGCATCCAGCCTGTTACTGGGTTTTCGTAACAAGTAGTCAGTATCCTTGTCCAATTATCCATTAGAATTCAATATGATTCAATAGCGCTTCAGGATTACAACTGGTAGGCTACTAACTAGAGAAATTAAAATTTAATAAATTTATTAAGTCTAGAGGTATATTATCAAATTAAATTAAATTAAATTAATCACAGTAATCAAAATAATATCACATCTCTCGAGTTCAATATTACTGTGCTGAAAGCACATATCACATTTATAATTCTTAAGTACCGGCTGGTACATTAACATTTAATAAGATATTACAAATATGTACAAGTTTGTGTATGCGTGTAAGTGCTCTAAGTAGTTCTCTGTCTCACGACTTGACTAGACTTAAACAAGTGACTGACAAAGTCCTCAAATAAACTAACTTCTTGACCGACTGGCAACCAGAACAGTCTGCTTGAACAACAAAAAGAATGCTAAAGCCCAATAGCAATACAACAAGCAACTGCGACACAGAATCAGGAACAAGGAGATAATATAACGACACTAAGTAGGGACCATCAGCAGATCCTCCACAAAAGTTACAAAACTTCCATACTACTGAATCTAAGTTCAGCATAAGAAAATCCCCGACTGTGATAATACACAGAAACCAGTACAAATTAGGTCATAAGCTATAGTTCAGGACCTGAGTTACTCAGAGTGTCTATGAGACACACAACCTCAGTACAACGTCGAAAATCACTAAGTCTATACAATGTTCTGTGAACAGAGTTCTACAGAACTAACAAGAATAATGAGACAGACAATCTGTCCAACCACCAAGCGAGTCTAGAGCAGACTGAATACTTCTGGCGAGGTGAGGACACCCCCCCTCGATCACGTGATAGCTCCGTGGGTTGCAGTCGCTGCCCAACAAGAAGCCGGCAGGGAAACAAGCAAACAGCGATAATTACAGTAGTTAGACAATCAAGACTTGAACTGAGCACATAATATGTTACATCCTACCTAACAAAGGAAGCTACGTCAAATAACAATATAAAGCAATACATTTACGATTTAGCTATTATCGCAAATATAAGCAATATAAAATTAAATGAAAAGGTAATAATTATATATATACATAATAATCATTGCAACCCATTCAGGGGTTGCAACAGTTCTCCACACACGTATTACATTACTCGACAGTGTCCTTGTAATTGCGAATAAATGTAAAACGATACGTGTATAAATAATAGTACAAGTAGCAGTAGTTGTAGTAGTAGTAGTAGTAGTGTAGTAGTAGTAGTAGTAGTAGTAGTAGTTGTAGTAGTAGTAGTAGTAGTTGTAGTAGTAGTTGTAGTAGTAGTAGTAGTAGTAGTAGTAGTAGTAGTAGTAGTAGTAGTAGTAGTAGTTGTAGTAGTAGTAGTAGTAGCTGTTGTTTTTCAGTTGTTAGTGGTGGTGGGGTGTTAGAAGTGACTTGTGACCACCGCCATGCTCGACTAATTTCCCAGCCACAACTCAGGCCCAAGTTAAGGCAACTTAGCTGACGTTAGGCTCGGGTTAAATCAGGTCCAATTAGGTGGAGTCAGGTGTGGGAGAGACCTAGCGAGCCAGGCTGGTGGCACTGGCACTAGACATCAGCGCCACCAACAACCAATCAGCACTCACCACGCCTGGTTGACCCTTCCACTCCGCCAAACTGACCGCAACCGCAGGCAGTCCCAACCAACTTACCTGTTGTGATATGTACCTGTGTTATGTACCTGTGGTATGTACCTGTTGTATATACCTGTGTTGTGTGTGTTGTGTAACTGTAGTATGTACTTGTGTTATGTACTTGTGTTATGTACCTGTGGTATGTACCTGTGTTATGTACCTGTGTTATGTACCTGTGGTATGTACCTGTGGTATGTACCTGTGTTATGTACCTGTGTTATGTACCTGTGTTATGTACCTGTGTTATGTACTTGTGTTATGTATCTGTGTCATGTACCTGTGTCATGTACCTGTGTTATGTACCTGTGTTATGTACCTGTGTTATGTGCCTGTGTTATGTACCTGTGTTATGTACTTGTGTTATGTACCTGTGGTATGTACCTGTGTTATGTACTTGTGTTATGTACCTGTGGTATGTACCTGTGTTATGTACCTGTGTTATGTACCTGTGGTATGCACCCGTGTTATGTACCTGTGTTATGTACCTGTGTTATGTACCTGTGTTATGTACCTGTGTTATGTACCTGTGTCATGTACCTGTGTTATATCTGGTGCTTGTTCTTCTCATGAATAGCCACAGGAAATGGGAGAGAGAGAGAGAGAGAGAGAGAGAGAGAGAGAGAGAGAGAGAGAGAGAGAGAGAGAGAGAGAGAGAGAGAGAGAGAGAGAGAGAGAGAGAGAGAGAGAGAGAGAGAGACTCAAACAACGGTGGATAATACTGATGTTTTCTTCGTCTTGGTAAAAAAATTGTCTTCCCAACACAGTGACCTACTCACTCATTAAGTAGTCGCTCCTCACCTAAGAAGTGAACATTAAAATGGTATAAAATACCGACAGGTTGTTAGGTAAAACACATATGCAACAGTTAGGTATCTTTATTTCGAAACGTTTCGCCTACACAGTAGGCTTCTTCAGTCGAGTACAGAAAAGTTGATAGAAGCAGAAGATACTTGAAGACGATGTAATCAGTCCATCATCCTTAAAGTTTTGAGGTGGTCGCCATGCTGGACCTGCTACTCCTATCACCACTCAGCACCTGACTGTCCTCTGAAAGGGAAGAAGTACTGCACAAACTGCGGTAAAGACGGCCATGACTTCAAGGAATGTTCTACTACCACTACCTCTCCTACCTGCCTCAACTGCAAGGGTACTCACCACACCCTTGCAGCAAAATGCCCTCTACGTAAAGAAGTCCTGTCTAAGAAAATCATTGAAGAAACCAAGAACAACCCTAAATCGCCAACATACTCCGCCATTGCAAAAATTCAATCAGATACCACCGAACTCCTTCATGCTACACAACAATCATCTCCACCCAGCCAGTCCCTCTCTGCTCTTCCTGACGCTGCTCCATCCAAGGTGCTATAATGTATGATGTATGCACACCTCACTAATGCTGCAAACCCTGGCTCATTCAACACAACAATCAATGAACTGTTTCGCCTAAACAACATGCCAAACTTCAACTTTCCAGACTCACCACCATCACAAGACCTCCTCAAGCTAATTCCAGACATTGTTAACTTCACCTCAACCCCTGGTCCTACTCGTATCTCTGACCAAGACTCTACTCCAGAACCAACACCACCGTCTACTGCCACCTTTCACCACCCACCACCAGCCCAACAAACCACAACCGACCAACACTCCATGCCTCCTCTCAACAGTCACAGTCACAGAAGACGAAATAGAACCAGAACATTATGAACAACCCTCTGACAACGACGAAGTAGTAGTCGAAGTAACCGAAGAAGAAACCACAGGCAACCGTTACCTAAGCCAAGCCTTTAATGGGTCTCTAACCTTCTACACCACTCCCAACCTCCCAACCGAAATGAGCGCAGCTGATATGCTCCACTTAATGAAAGAGGGAGCTGTTAAGTACACCTGCACCAAACCTCACCAAATTCCTTTTGAAAACGCACTATCTTACCTCGTGACGAATCTGAACTGCTCTAACCTCAGAATGCAACTTTTCCACATGTCCAAGAGAGACTTCAAAAGACTCAAGAGTGGCTCCATCACCAGCGAAGTGTAGTCAAACACACAACACACTTCCGCAACACAACGAGAGCCTCCCGACACCTGACGTCCAAACCAGCTCTTCACCTCAGCCTGAAGCGTATCAGTCAGCGAGCACTGTCTGCAGTCTGCTCTCTCCTCTATGCCTTCAACACGACCTCTCGCAGTGCCACGCAGCTGGGTTTAGCCCTGGCTCTTTCATCTACAACTCAAGACCTTCCTCTCACCGACTATTCTTCGTCTGTCCACACTTCCCCACTCACCCACCGGAGTCCCAACAGAAGAGCCTGCTATGTGTGTTCTCAATGTCTGTCCCACGATCGACTTAGCTGCTGGATTAAGCCCTGGCTCTATTTCTACAACTAAGAACACTCCTCTCCAGCACTATTCTTCGTCTGTCCCGTCTTCCCCGCTCATCCCATTTGGGATCCCATTTGTTCGTTCGTACAGCAGCTGGAGCTCAACCCTATTTAACAAAAATAAGACAAGACACATATGAAACAATATTGTTTCATACTATGGAACAATGCTCTTCTCCAGACTGAGGGACTGACCACCTCAAAACTTTAAGGGTGATGGACTGATTACATCGTCTTCTAGTATCTTCTGCTTCTATCAACTTTTCTGTACTTGACTGAAGAAGCCTACTGTGTAGGCGAAACGTTTCACAATAAAGATACCTAACTGTTGCATATGTGTCTTACCTAACAACCTGTCGGTATTTTATACCATTTTAATGTTCAAAAATAAGACAGAAAAGTGCAGGGGTAGTAAGGTGTACCAGGGGTGGTGCTGAGGGTGGTTAATGGGGGGTTTAAGTCCTATCGACTACACGATGTCAGTGTATATCCAGTGAGAGGTATACTCTTCATGGTGTATATATAACCTGTGATGTGAGATGGAGAGTGTGATGTGTGTAGTGTTGAGTGATGGTGACTGTGATGTGTGTAGTGTTGAGTGATGGTGAGTGTGATGTGTGTAGTGTTGAGTGATGGTGACTGTGATGTGTGTAGTGTTGAGTGATGGTGACTGTGATGTGTGTAGTGTTGAGTGATGGTGAGTGTGATGTGTGTAGTGTTGAGTGATGGTGACTGTGATGTGTGTAGTGTTGAGTGATGGTGAGTGTGATGTTTGTAGTGTTGAACGATGGTGAGTGTGACGTATGTAGTGTTGAGTGATGGTGAGTGTGATGTATGTAGTGTTGAGTGATGGTGTGTGATGTATGTAGTGTTGAGTGATGGTGAGTGTGATGTATGTGATGTTGTGGGATGGAGAGTGATGTATGCAGTGTTGAGTGATGGAGAGTGATGCATGTGTTGGTGTAGAGATGGAGTCACACCATGATAAGACCCTCCCACACAAACACACACACACACACACGTGACACAATGTGGTTGATACACCTGATACAACAGTGAAGTCGGATGTGGGCAGGAGAAAAGGGGGTGATAGTCAGGCGGGAGTGAGGGGTAGAGTTGGCATCCTTGGACGGTAAGGAGTGTGAGGGTTGATGAAAGTCCTACACGCAGGGCCCTGAGCAGGTGTGGACAGCAGGCTGTGGCAACTGGGAAGGGAGTAACAGACATACATAGTCTTGTCTACACCACAGAGAGTGGCAGGCCAGCAGGTCGCCGTCTGTCCGAATGCCCAGTTACGTGGCGGGACCAAGAGC
This sequence comes from Cherax quadricarinatus, assembly GCF_038502225.1. NCBI lineage: Eukaryota > Metazoa > Arthropoda > Malacostraca > Decapoda > Parastacidae > Cherax > Cherax quadricarinatus. The sequence continues at coordinate 12,560,105 of NC_091309.1, forward strand.
AATGTGTCGACCCCACCCTCATACTCAGTGGTAGAGCGTTCGGCTCGCAACAGAAGAACCCGGTTCGATCCTGGGTGAGGTGAGACGCAGAGGCAAGTCTCCTAACACCCGCTGCAGCAGACAGATAGGTAAAAGTTAGTAAACTATTGTAGGTCACACCCTGGGGAAGGAGCTACGTAAGAATTCCAATGGCACAAAGTTTTCATGGATTATCCTGGGGTAATAATTCGAATATATTCTTGTTTTTCTTCTTCTTGATAAGTACTGTACAGTGTAGACCGAACACCAGGAAATCCCCTCGAAGACTTTCCTTTAATCTTACGGTTTGTTCCTCCTTATTTAAATCCTCCCCGCCCTTCCCTCCTTCACTAGTTCAACACATCCTATAATGTTATTGAGCAAGTCTGTGCACTTCGAGGATCACCGGGGATCCTCAGTGCCAAGGAGCCCAAGGCATGTCCTTCGCCATCCAGGCTCCCAGTGCCAGCTCTAACAGCCGCTCTGATCTCCTCCGCAGAGTAAACAGTCTCGTAAAATGTACACGCTGTTGAGTATTTGCGAATGCAAAATTGGCGCTAACAGTGTCGTAAGCAAGGTACAAAGCTTGACTTAAGTCGTACCACATCACCTAATTTACACTGCTACATATATGACTCCAGGGTCAGCTGTTCGATATATATATATATATATATATATATATATATATATATATATATATATATATATATATATATATATATATATATATATGTCGTGCCGAATATGTAAAACTGGTCAATTAGCAAGAACTCATTTAAAATTAAGTCCTTTCTGAAATTTTCTTTTATACGTTTAAAGATATATTTTTTTCATTAATGTTAATGTAAAAAAATTTAATTTTGCACCAAAAGAATCTTAGAAAACTTACCTAACCTTATTATAAAAATAACAATTTATTTTAGCCTAACCCAACTAAATATATTTTAGATTTGTTTACAGTAATTTAATACTAAACAAACACAATGAAATATATTTTTTTCGTTAGGTTCAGAATGATTTTGGCGAAATTATTGCATACACAAATTTTCACTTGTCCTATATGGCAAGATGAGCGTTGCTATTTAAGCCAAGATCGCAAGTTCTGCCTATTCGGCACGACATAGGTGTATTTTCGGCAGGGCGACAGCTGATCAATTCGGACTTCATGGTCTCGTGTGCCACACAGCAGAAGGGAAGTATGCCAGACATGAGGAGATCAATGACATAATAAAGAGAAGCCTCGCCACAGCCCGTTGCCCAGCTCAACGGGAACCCCAAGTACAGAGGTCTGATGGAAGTCAAAAGCGTCCTGATGGAGCCACTATGCTACCCTGGAAGGATGGAAAGCAGATTGCCTGGGACTACACCTGTGCTGCCACATTGGCAGACACCTACTTGCCATACTCTGTAGTGGAAGGGGGTGGAGCTGCCAGCCACAGGGAGACCCAGAAGATCCGAAAATATGAAGACCTTCCCCCTTGCTATAACTTCATTCCAATAGGGCCGGAGACCCTTGGAGTATGGGGCAAGTGTGCTCTAAAGTTCCTCAAAGAGCTGGGTGAAAAGCTCATCATAGAAACCAAGGACCACAGGGCGACCAGCTTCCTCTTTCAGAGACTCAGTGTTGCGATCCAGAGAGGAAATGCCTGCAGCATTCTGGGCACGCGGCCCACCGCAGGGGAGCTGGACGAAGTATTCGAGATGTAGCTCTGAGTTACCTATGTTGTTTTACTTTCTGATGTATTTTTGTGAATGTTTGGCCAATGTATTTTGTCTTTAAATAAAACATACCTGAAATATAGGGGGTGGTAGGAGAAAATTCTCAAACAGCTTCAGGGAGAACCTTGAGTTTTCTCTAAAGCAAGTTTATTCTTTTCTCTGAGGATGAGGGTCCCTATGACAGTTCTAGAGGTGGTACCTCCCTATATTATATATATATATATATATATATATATATATATATATATATATATATATATATATATATATATATATATATATATATATATATATATAATATAATATATATATATAATATAATATAATATATATATAATATAATATATATATATATATATATATATATATATATATATATATATATATATATATATATATATATATATATATATATATATATATAATATAATATAATATACATATATAATATAATATAATATATATATATAATATAATATATATATATATATATATATATATATATATATATATATATATATATATATATATATATATATATATATATGTCGTGCCGAATAGGTAAAACTTGAGATTTTGACTTAAATGGCAACGCTCTTCTTGCCGAATAAGGCAAGCGAAAATTTGAGTATGCAATAATTTCGCAAAAAATAATTCTGAACCCAACGAAAAAATATATTTCATTGTGTTTGTTTAGTATTAAATTATTGTAAACAAATCTAAAATATATTTAGTTGGATTAGGCTAAATTAAACTGCGCTTGTTATAATAAGGTTAGGTAAATTTTCTAAGGTTCTTTGGGTACAAAATTATTAATTTTTACATTAACACAAATGAAAAAATATATCTTTAGACGTATTAGAGAAAATTTTAGAAAGGACTTAATTTTAAATGAGTTCTTGCTAATTGACCGTTTTACCTATTCGGCACGATATATATATATATATATATATATATATATATATATATATATATATATATATATATATATATATATATATATATATATATATATATATATATATATACATATGTGTGTGTAATAGCAGTAAGTATTAAGATGAGAGAGGAATGACACACTCCAGCACACCCCACCATTCTCCTTTAATTATCAAAGACCACCGTTCCAAGCCAGCCGATAAATTTTCCAATACTGTGTGTGTGTGTGTCGTCCTCGTGCAGGCGTTGTCAAGGGGTGTCAAGAGATGGCAAGGGGTGTCAAGAGATGACAAGGGGTGTCAGGAGATGACATGGGGTGTCAAGAGATGGCAAGGGGTATCAAGAGATGACAAGGGGTGTCACGAGATGACATGGGGTGTCAAGAGATGGCAAGGGGTGTCAAGAGATGACAAGGGGTGTCAGGAGATAACATGGGGTGTCAAGAGATGGCAAGGGGTGTCAAGAGATGACAAGGGGTGTCAGGAGATGGCAAGGGGTGTCAAGAGATGACAAGGGGTGTCAAGAGATGACAAGGGGTGTCAGGAGATGGCAAGGGGTGTCAAGAGATGACATGGGTTATCAAGGGATGACAAGGGGTGTCAAGAGCTAACAAGAGGTGTCAAGATATAAGTGCCAACCACACAAAGCACCAGACGGATACTGTGGCACCGTTCTTGTTTTGCATCTTACCTGATACCGTTAAGTTCTCAGTATTGCTGATAAAAATCACACTAGTTTCTTCCAGCCAGCATTACGTTGCATCAACTTATACAACTTATATTTAACCAGAAATAAGCAAGATAAATAAACTGGCCACTATACGTCTGGCAACAAGGTGGACAAGGACTAATAAGAGAACGTTGAATTCTGAACTTTGTGTAAAAATGGGCTGTTTCCTAGTATTCGTTCACTGTAGAGGCATGAGAAGAACCAGAGGAGATATGTTTACGACGTACAAGACAGAGATGTATCTGAGATTGGCTCATACACAGTTTCAAGAGCAGGTATGGTAGGGCTCGGAAGGCAAGGAAAATGAGAGAGGAACACCAGCCAAGGTAAGTATAATGAATAAGAGTGAGAGGGAAGACCTTCCATTATTATTATTATTATTATTATTATTATTATTATTATTATTATTATTATCATTATTATTATTATTATTACTGTCATCTGGTACTGATCAATAGTACAATACTCCACTGTTCCTTCGTTAGTTGCTGGCAGGTGTGGCCAGGAACACAGTCTCGACCTGGCAGTTACAAATAGGTAAGTACAAAGAGGAGAATACAGCCAATGTTGTGCGTGGTAGAATTTGATTGTGTGGTGAGTGTTGACTATAACGCAGAGTGACACTCACCACCAGAGTCAACAACCTGCATCACACTTTCTATACTGAAAGTCAGTTAGTTGACTCGTCACTGGCTCTATCAACTCTATTCTTCACTTTCTGGCTCTATCAACTTTATTCTTCACTCTTTATAATATTCAAGCATTACTTCCTTCACTAATAAATTATTAATCATTATCTAATTTCAGAAAAGAATGTATATATAAATTATAGTTACATTGAGTCCATATTCTGGAATTAGTTCAGAATTACAACATTTAAGGTTACAATGCTGGAGTGTTTATCCTCCACACACACTGTACAATGTCTTCCCCTTTACCTGGAGTTTACCTGAAGAGGATTTCGGGGGTCAGCGCCCCCGCGGCCCGGTCTGAGACCAGGCCTCGTTCCTGCAGTTGCTACACCAACCTGTCACATGAACAGGTCAACTAAACAAATCCTGCCCACCACCCACCACCCACAGCCCACCACCCACAACCCACCACCCACAACCTACCACCAACAACCCACCCCATGCAACCCACCACCCACCACCCTCTACTCTTCTATAACCACCTTTCTTACTCTACATACATCCATACATAAACACCGACATATACACAACAAATACAAGGTTAAGAAATCTGGAGAAGGGAAAAGAAGACCAGAAACTGAGTATAGGCTCGGGGAGGGGGGACAGAAGCTGCAAACCTCACTCAAGGAGAAAGACCAAGGGGTGAGCATAGTGCCGAGCATATCGCCGGAGGCACATATCAGCCGAATAACCTCTGCGGCAAGAACTACACACACACACACACACACACACACACACACACACACACACACACACACACACACACACACACACACACACACACACACACACACACACATACACACACACACACAGGAATTGACAAGGTGGAGAGGGACAGAATATTTCAGGGATTTGACACAGCAACAAAGGGTCAAAACTGGAAATTGAAAACTCAGATGAGTCACAGAGATGTTAGGAAGTACTTCTTCAGTTATAGAGTTGTCAGGAAGTGTAATAGTCTGGAGAGTGATGTAGTGGAGCGTGATGTGTCACACCTCACGATAAGACTGATAACCCATGTTGTGATCATGCGTCAGGACATGTATGATGAATCGTCATTATTATTATTATTATTATTATTATTATTATTATTATTATTCCAGTAAAAGTTCTACAATGCCCCAATACTTAATATAAGCAAAAGTCATTCCTACAAATTTTTGTCAAAATTTCCGTAAACTAAGCGATCGGAGCCAAGAACACAACTTCCGGTTACAAGTTGCAGCCATCTTGAGAGAGGGTTAGTGACGTCACCGTGACATGCCGTGACGTCACTCCCCCACACCTGCCACCTTCACTGATTTATGGTGACATAACAAGCCCAATTTTTTTTTACCGCCAATAAAGCATTTTTTTAATCGTCTGGTGAAGGTTCGGCGATAATTCAAACCTCGACTAATTTACGAGGAAATTTTGTTGGTGACGTAGTGAAGGTAATCTAGGCGTGTTAGTGACGTAGTGAAGGTAATCTAGGCGTGTTAGTGATGTAGTGAAGGTAATCTAGGCGTGTTAGTGACGTAGTGAAGGTAATCTAGGCGTGTTAGTGACGTAGTAAGGTAATCTAGGCGTGTTAGTGACGTAGTGAAGGTAATCTAGGCGTGTTAGTGACGTAGTGAAGGTAATATAGGCGTGTTAGTGACGTAGTGAAGGTAATATAGGCGTGTTAGTGACGTAGTGAAGGTAATCTAGGCGTGTTAGTGACGTAGTGAAGGTAATCTAGACGTGTTAGTGACGTAGTAAAGGTAATCTAGGCGTGTTAGTGACGTAGTGAATGTAATCTAGGCGTGTTAGTGACGTAGTGAAGGTAATCTAGGCGTGTTAGTGATGTAGTGAAGGTAATATAGGCGTGTTAGTGACGTCGTGAAGGTAATATAGGCGTGTTAGTGACGTCGTGAAGGTAATATAGGCGTGTTAGTGACGTAGTGAAAGTAATCTAGGCGTGTTAGTGATGTAGTGAAGGTAATCTAGGCGTGTTAGTGACGTAGTAAGGTAATATAGGCGTGTTAGTGACGTCGTGAAGGTAATATAGGCGTGTTAGTGACGTAGTGAAGGTAATATAGGCGTGTTAGTGATGTAGTAAGGTAATCTAGGCGTGTTAGTGACGTAGTAAGGTAATATAGGCGTGTTAGTGACGTAGTAAGGTAATTTAGGCGTGTTAGTGATGTAGTGAAGGCAATATAGGCGTGTTAGTGATGTAGTGAAGGTAATCTAGGCGTGTTAGTGACGTAGTAAGGTAATATAGGCGTGTTAGTGACGTCGTGAAGGTAATATAGGCGTGTTAGTGACGTAGTGAAGGTAATATAGGCGTGTTAGTGATGTAGTAAGGTAATCTAGGCGTGTTAGTGACGTAGTAAGGTAATATAGGCGTGTTAGTGACGTAGTAAGGTAATTTAGGCGTGTTAGTGATGTAGTGAAGGCAATATAGGCGTGTTAGTGATGTAGTGAAGGTAATCTAGGCGTGTTAGTGACGTAGTAAGGTAATATAGGCGTGTTAGTGACGTAGTGAAGGTAATATAGGCGTGTTAGTGACGTAGTGAAGGTAATCTAGGCGTGTTAGTGACGTAGTAAGGTAATATAGGCGTGTTAGTGACGTAGTGAAGGTAATATAGGCGTGTTAGTGACGTAGTGAAGGTAATCTAGGCGTGTTAGTGACGTAGTAAGGTAATATAGGCGTGTTAGTGACGTAGTGAAGGTAATATAGGCGTGTTAGTGACGAAGTAAGGTAATATAGGCGTGTTAGTGACATAGTGAAGGTAATCTAGGAGTGTTAGTGACGTAGTGAAGGTGATCTAAGCATGTTGTTGAGGGAGTAAAAGTAATCTAAGCATGTTGGAGAGGGAGTAAAGGTAATTAAACATGTTGGTGAGGGAGTAAAGGTAATTAAACATGTTGGTGAGGGAGTAAAGGTAATCTAGGCAGAACTGCTGATAAAAACCTTCATAATTTTTACTCAAGGTTTAAATTAATATTAATACAATTCTGTTTACAAAAGTTTCCCCTTTCTGCACTATATTTTTCTTTATTCTCTGGATATTCTACATTGACCAAGACTTTTGAGGCAGCTAGAAATATCTGAGGTGGGTGTTCTTACAACATTTTACCAGGAGAGGAGTTAGTAACCCAGGGTAAACCAGGGGTTAACAACCTAGGATATCCCAGGTAAACTAGACAGGCTAAGTAAGGTTACGTTAGTTAGGTTAGGTTATATTAGGTAAGGTAAGGTAAAGTAGGTAAGGTAAGGTAAGGTAAGGTAAGGTAAGGTAAGGTAAGGTAAGGTTAGGTTAGGGTAGATTAGGTTAGGTTAAGTTAGGTTAGTTTAGGTTAGGTAAGGTTAGGTTAGGTTGGGTTAGGTTATGTTAGGTTAGATACGGTAAAGTTAGATAAGGTTAAGTTAAGTTAGGTTGGGTTAGACTAGGCTAAGTAAGATTAGGTTAGACTAGGCTAAGCAAGATTAGGTTAGGTTAGGTTAGGTTAGGTTAGGTTGGATTAAGTTAGGTTAGGTTATGTTAGGTAAGGTTAGGTTAGGTTAAGTTAGGTTAGGTTAGGTTAGGCAAGGTTAGATTAGGTTAGGCTAGAATAGGTTAAGTTGGGTTAGGTCAGGTTAAGTTACGTTAGGTTAGGTTAAGTTAGGTTAGGTTAGGCAAGGTTAGGTTAGGTTAGGTTAGGCTAGGTTATGTTAGGTTAAATTAAGTTAGGTTAGGGGGAGGTTAAGTTAGGTTAGGCTAGGCAAGCTTAGGTTAGGTTAGGTTAGGTTAAGTTAGGTTAGGTTAGGTTAGGCTAGGCAATATTAGGTTAGGTTAGGTAAGGTTAGGTTGGGTTAAGTTAGGTTAGGTTAGGTTAGGCTAGGCAATATTAGGTTAGGTTAGGTAAGGTTAGGTTGGGTTAAGTTAGGTTAGGTTAGGTTAGGCTAGGCAATATTAGGTTAGGTTAGGTAAGGTTAGGTTGGGTTAAGTTAGGTTAGGTTAGGCTAGGTAAGGTTAGGTTAGGTTAGCTTAGGTTAGGTTAGAGTAGGTTAGGTTAGGCTAGGTTAAGTTAGGTTAAATTAAGTTAGGTTAGGTTAGGTTTGTTAGGAAACAGGACAAGTGTTTCCTGAAGCGGGTCTTATAATGATCCACAGCTGGAAGTTTTGGTCACGTGACCGAGACCTTCCTCCACACCTGCACAAAAAATAACGCTGACACTCAACACTTACGTCACTTGTATTTTAGTTACAAATTAAAACACTATATTTATTATTACAGAGCTCATTTACAGTGTTAGATAATTAACATTTATTGGATAGATAATTAATATTTAATATTCATAAATATTCAAAATAACAATAAGTCGGTGGGAACGGAGATGATGATGATGATGATGATGATGATGATGGTAATAACAATAATAATTTACACGCACTACGGTTGATTTCACACACACACACACACACACACACACACACACACATGGTGGGGACTCGCAGGAACCAGGGATCAGATGAGAATGGTTCTGGTAGGGAGGAGTGGATGGAGGAGCAGTGGAAAAGGATGGAACAAGAGTGGGAGAGAAAATTAGGAGAGTTTTCTGAAAAAATGGAGAAAGAGCTCTCTGTGAAATTGGAAAAGAGGTTGGAGAAGGAGACAAAGAATTGGGAGGCACAAGTCGAAACTGCAGTGGCCAGGTTAAGGGTCCTAGAAGTTGAGATAAATAGGCTGAAGCGAGTTACTGGGGCAGTGACCAGAGAAGACACAGCATATGAAGCTGAGAGGCCGAACAGGAAGGAAGGAGATATGAATTATGCTAAGGTCATATCAGCCTGCCAAGAAGGGCCAAGGAGTGAAAGGGAAGAACAGCTGGGTGCAGGTGGAGAGGGTGATAGGTCGAATGCTGAGGCACAACCATGCTATCAAGAGCCATTTAAAAAATCAAGGGAGAAAATGACCACATACAGGCAGGATCCAGAATCACAGAGGGTGAGGCAATGGGAGGAGGAAAGGGCAAAATCAGTGTTTATCCATGGGCTTCAGGAGAGAGAAGAAAGGACACACATTGAAAGGCGGCAGGAAGAAAGAAAGAAGATTGAGAAAATAATCACGGAAATAGGTGAAGAAGAGATGGACGAGATTGTAAATTTTTAGAGAATAGGGGGGTACTCGAAGGGGAGAAACCGACCAATCAAGCTGATTCTCAGGACGGAAACAGTGCAGAACAGGAACCTCCAAGAGAAACCACGGTTGAAATACTCGGAAGAGTACAAGAGGGTGTTCCTAGACAGAGACAGAACACAAACAGAACGACAGCAGCTGAGGGAGAGGACAAAAAAGCGAAAGGAGCTAGGAAAGGAGACAAGGATGGAACCAGCAGAGGTCAGTCAGAGCAGAACAGAGGTGGTACTGGAAAACTTCATGTACCAACACGTAAGGGACACTACAAGAGAGAGAGGAGAGGATGAACCAGCAAGACTGGACTTAGTATTCACCTTGAGTAGTACAGATATCAAGGACATCACATATGAAAGACCACTTGGGGCCAGCGATCATGTGGTTTTAAGCTTCGAATACACAGTAGAGCTACAAGTGGAGGGAGAAGCAGGAAGGCCAGGACGAATGAAGCCAAACTACAAGAAAGGGGACTACACGGGAATGAGGAACTTCCTGAACGGGGTTCAGTGGGACAGAGAACTGGCAGGGAAGCCAGTTAATGAGATGATGGAATATGTAGCAAAAATGTGCAAGGAGGCTGAGGAGAGGTTTGTACCCAAGGGTAACAGGAATAACGAAAAAGCCAGGATGAGCCCATGGTTCACCCAAAGGTGCAGGGAGGCAAAAACCAAGTGTGCTAGGGAATGGAAGAAATATAGAAGGCAAAGGACCCGAGAATAAGGAGAGCAGTCGTAGAGCCAGAAACGAATATGCACAGATAAGAAGGGAGGCCCAAAGACAATATTAAAAAGACATAGCAGCGAAAGCCAAATCTGACCCGAAACTGTTATACAGCCACATCAGGAGGAAAACAACAGTCAAGGACCAGGTAATCAGGCTAAGGAAGGAAGGAGGAGAGACAACAAGAAATGACTGAAGTATGTGAGGAACTCAACAAGAGATTCAAAGAAGT
>NC_091309.1:12575297-12590297 GCF_038502225.1 Cherax quadricarinatus
TGCAGCCATTCAGTGTTGGCCAGTGGTCCAGCCACTCATTGTTGGCCAGTGGTCCAGCCACTCAGTGGTGGCCAGTGGTCCAGCCATTCAGTGTTGGCCAGTGGTCCAGCCACTCAGTGGTGGCCAGTGGTCCAGCCATTCAGTGTTGGCCAGTGGTCCAGCCACTCAGTGTTGGCCAGTGGTCCAGCCACTCAGTGGTGGCCAGTGGTCCAGCTACTCAGTGTTGGCCAGTGGTGCAGCCACTCAGTGTTGGCCAGTGGTGCAGCCATTCAATGTTGGCCAGTGGTCCAGCTACTCAGTGTTGGCCAGTGGTCCAGCCACTCAGTGTTGGCCAGTGGTGCAGCCACTCAGTGTTGGCCAGTTGTCCAGCTACTCAGTGTTGGCCAGTGGTGCAGCCATTCAGTGTTGGCCAGTGGTCCAGCTACTCAGTGTTGGCCAGTGGTGCAGCCATTCAGTGTTGGCCAGTGGTGCAGCCACTCAGTGTTGGCCAGTGGTGCAGCCACTCAGTGTTGGCCAGTGGTGCAGCCACTCAGTGTTGGCCAGTGGTGCAGCCATTCAGTGTTGGCCAGTGGTCCAGCTACTCAGTGTTGGCCAGTGGTGCAGCCATTCAGTGTTGGCCAGTGGTCCAGCTACTCAGTGTTGGCCAGTGGTGCAGCCATTCAGCGTTGGCCAATGGTCCAGCTACTCAGTGTTGGCCAGTGGTGCAGCCATTCAGCGTTGGTCAGTGGTCCAGCTACTCAGTGTTGGCTAGTGGTCCAGCTACTCAGTGGTGGCCAGTCGTCCAGCCACTCAGTGTTGGCCAGTGGTCCAGCTACTCAGTGTTGGCCAGTGGTCCAGCTACTCAGTGTTGGCCAGTGGTCCAGCTACTCAGTGTTGGCCAGTGGTACAGCTACTCAGTGGTGGCAGTTCCAGCCACTCAGTGTTGGTCAGTGGTCCAGCCACTCAGTGGTGGCCAGTGGTCCAGCCACTCAGTGTTGGCCAGTGGTCCAGCCACTAAGTGTTGGCCAGTCGTCCAGCCACTCAGTGTTGGCCAGTGGTCCAGCCACTCAGTGTTGGCCAGTCGTGCAGCCACTCAGTGTTGGCCAGTGGTCCAGCCACTCAGTGGTGGCCAGTGATCCAGCCACTCAGTGTTGGCCAGTGGTCCAGCCACTCAGTGGTGGCCAGTGGTGCAGCCACTCAGTGTTGGCCAGTGGTCCAGCCACTCCGTGTTGGCCAGTGGTTCAGCTACTCAGTGTTGGCCAGTGGTCTAGCCACTCAGTGTTGGCCAGTGGTCCAGCCACTCAGTGGTGGCCAGTGGTCCAGCCACTCAGTGTTGGCCAGTGGTCCAGCCACTAAGTGTTGGCCAGTCGTCCAGCCACTCAGTGTTGGCCAGTGGTCCAGCCACTCAGTGTTGGCCAGTCGTGCAGCCACTCAGTGTTGGCCAGTGGTCCAGCCACTCAGTGGTGGCCAGTGATCCAGCCACTCAGTGTTGGCCAGTGGTCCAGCCACTCAGTGTTGGCCAGTGGTCCAGCCACTCAGTGTTGGCCAGTGGTCCAGCCACTCAGTGTTGGCCAGTGGTCCAGCCACTCAGTGTTGGCCAGTCGTGCAGCCACTCAGTGTTGGCCAGTGGTCCAGCCACTCAGTGTTGGCCAGTGGTCCAGCCACTCAGTGGTGGCCAGTGGTCCAGCCACTCAGTGTTGGCCAGTGGTCCAGCCACTCAGTGTTGGCCAGTGGTCCAGCCACTCAGTGGTGGCCAGTGGTGCAGCCATTCAGTGTTGGCCAGTGGTCCAGCCACTCAGTGTTGGCCAGTGGTCCAGCCACTCAGTGGTGGCCAGTGGTCCAGCCATTCAGTGTTGGCCAGTGGTCCAGCCACTCAGTGGTGGCCAGTGGTCCAGCCATTCAGTGTTGGCCAGTGGTCCAGCCACTCAGTGTTGGCCAGTGGTCCAGCCACTCAGTGGTGGCCAGTGGTCCAGCTACTCAGTGTTGGCCAGTGGTGCAGCCACTCAGTGTTGGCCAGTGGTGCAGCCATTCAATGTTGGCCAGTGGTCCAGCTACTCAGTGTTGGCCAGTGGTCCAGCCACTCAGTGTTGGCCAGTGGTGCAGCCACTCAGTGTTGGCCAGTTGTCCAGCTACTCAGTGTTGGCCAGTGGTGCAGCCATTCAGTGTTGGCCAGTGGTCCAGCTACTCAGTGTTGGCCAGTGGTGCAGCCATTCAGTGTTGGCCAGTGGTGCAGCCACTCAGTGTTGGCCAGTGGTGCAGCCACTCAGTGTTGGCCAGTGGTGCAGCCATTCAGTGTTGGCCAGTGGTCCAGCTACTCAGTGTTGGCCAGTGGTGCAGCCATTCAGTGTTGGCCAGTGGTCCAGCTACTCAGTGTTGGCCAGTGGTGCAGCCATTCAGCGTTGGCCAATGGTCCAGCTACTCAGTGTTGGCCAGTGGTGCAGCCATTCAGCGTTGGCCAGTGGTCCAGCTACTCAGTGTTGGCCAGTGGTCCAGCTACTCAGTGTTGGCTAGTGGTCCAGCTACTCAGTGGTGGCCAGTGGTCCAGCCACTCAGTGTTGGCCAGTGATCCAGCTACTCAGTGTTGGCCAGTGGTCCAGCTACTCAGTGTTGGCCAGTGGTCCAGCTACTCAGTGTTGGCCAGTGGTACAGCTACTCAGTGGTGGCAGTTCCAGCCACTCAGTGTTGGTCAGTGGTCCAGCCACTCAGTGGTGGCCAGTGGTCCAGCCACTCAGTGTTGGCCAGTGGTCCAGCCACTAAGTGTTGGCCAGTCGTCCAGCCACTCAGTGTTGGCCAGTGGTCCAGCCACTCAGTGTTGGCCAGTCGTGCAGCCACTCAGTGTTGGCCAGTGGTCCAACCACTCAGTGGTGGCCAGTGATCCAGCCACTCAGTGTTGGCCAGTGGTCCAGCCACTCAGTGGTGGCCAGTGGTGCAGCCACTCAGTGTTTGCCAGTGGTCCAGCCACTCCGTGTTGGCCAGTGGTTCAGCTACTCAGTGTTGGCCAGTGGTCTAGCCACTCAGTGTTGGCCAGTGGTCCAGCCACTCAGTGTTGGCCAGTCGTGCAGCCACTCAGTGTTGGCCAGTCGTGCAGCCACTCAGTGTTGGCCAGTGGTCCAGCCACTCAGTGGTGGCCAGTGATCCAGCCACTCAGTGTTGGCCAGTGGTCCAGCCACTCAGTGTTGGCCAGTGGTCCAGCCACTCAGTGTTGGCCAGTGGTCCAGCCACTCAGTGTTGGCCAGTGGTCCAGCCACTCAGTGTTGGCCAGTCGTGCAGCCACTCAGTGTTGGCCAGTGGTCCAGCCACTCAGTGTTGGCCAGTCGTGCAGCCACTCAGTGTTGGCCAGTCGTGCAGCCACTCAGTGTTGGCCAGTGGTCCAGCCACTCAGTGTTGGCCAGTGGTCCAGCCACTCAGTGTTGGCCAGTGGTCCAGCCACTCAGTGTTGGCCAGTGGTCCAGCCACTCAGTGTTGGCCAGTCGTGCAGCCACTCAGTGTTGGCCAGTGGTCCAGCCACTCAGTGTTGGCCAGTCGTGCAGCCACTCAGTGTTGGCCAGTCGTGCAGCCACTCAGTGTTGGCCAGTGGTCCAGCCACTCAGTGGTGGCCAGTGATCCAGCCACTCAGTGTTGGCCAGTGGTCCAGCCACTCAGTGGTGGCCAGTGATCCAGCCACTCAGTGTTGGCCAGTGGTCCAGCCACTCAGTGTTGGCCAGTCGTGCAGCCACTCAGTGTTGGCCAGTCGTGCAGCCACTCAGTGTTGGCCAGTGGTCCAGCCACTCAGTGTTGGCCAGTGGTCCAGCCACTCAGTGTTGGCCAGTGGTCCAGCCACTCAGTGTTGGCCAGTGGTCCAGCCACTCAGTGTTGGCCAGTAGTGCAGCCACTCAGTGTTGGCCAGTGGTCCAGCCACTCAGTGTTGGCCAGTCGTGCAGCCACTCAGTGTTGGCCAGTCGTGCAGCCACTCAGTGTTGGCCAGTGGTCCAGCCACTCAGTGGTGGCCAGTGATCCAGCCACTCAGTGTTGGCCAGTGGTCCAGCCACTCAGTGGTGGCCAGTGATCCAGCCACTCAGTGTTGGCCAGTGGTCCAGCCACTCAGTGGTGGCCAGTGATCCAGCCATTCAGTGGTGGCCAGTGGTCCAGCCATTCAGCGGTGGCCAGTGGTACTGACGGTCGAGCAATCTGCTGTGTTGTATTCAACAAAGCCAGTTTGGAACTATGCTTTAGGTGTTTCAATTTCAAGGGCGGCTGACGTACACAGCAGTGCTCTGAATACTGACTGTTGTTTAGTATACCACCAGCGATAACACCCCCACCATGGTGTGATTTACACCAGCTGTGTGTGTGTGTGTGTGTGTGTGTGTGTGTGTGTGTGTGTGTGTGTGTGTGTGTGTGATACGAGGTTGTATTTCCAGAGGAAACAACATGACGCATCAGTCCAGCCTTAATGAAAAGTCAACATGGGAAAAACTTGCATAGGCACCCCCTAGCCCCGTCCCTCACGATTATATATGAGAAAGAGAAAAAGAGAGAAAGAGAGAAAGAGAGAAAGAGAGAAAGAGAGAAAGAGAGAGAGAGAGAGCCCCGTCCCTCACGATTATATATGAGAAAGAGAAAAAGAGAGAAAGAGAGAAAGAGAGAAAGAGAGAAAGAGAGAGAGAGAGAGAGAGAGAGAGAGAGAGAGAGAGAGAGAGAGAGAGAGAGAGAGAGAGAGAGAGAGAGAGAGAGAGAGAGAGAAAATAGAGAGAGAGAGAAAGAAAGATGCAGGTTCATGATCCAATAACAACTATGTCAAAGTTGTCAGTGGTGATAATTAGGCAGTATGAGGTTTATCTTCTTAAATCCCTGGAGAAAGAAAAGGCTGTGAGCCCAGATAAGGTGAGTCTTGCAACATTGCTGAGTAGATGTGCAGACCAGCTAGTATCACCTCTAATTCCCATCTATCAACACTGCCTAGCACAATGTAAATAACCTTCTTTGTGGAAAAGGGCAAATGTAGTTCCTGTTCACGCAAAAAGAACAGCAGAGCGGAAATCAACGACTACAGACCTGTGTTACTCCTGCGAATCATTGTCAGAATTCTTGGGACAATCTTGTCTGCTGTTAAACCTCTCCACTATGTGGTAACACTCGCTAGACGAATCCAAGATCAGCTGTGTAGTAACACTGGACACTGTTGGCGCTTGCGACCGAGTATGACACCAGAAACTCTTGACAAAAACTGCAAACACTAGGAGTTTCTGACTGCTATTACTGTTATTACCTTCAAGACCGACCTTCAATACATCCCAGAATCCCATGTCTATGCACATGACTGTATTCTGACATTTATTTAACGAAGAGAGGAAATGTAATTTGCTCTCAGTTTCATCACTCACCAGCTTACAGTTATATTAGCTTGGGGGAAATGGTGGATGTTTACATTTGCTTATGAGAAAATACAAATGATGATGATAATACTGGAGAAGTGGTAAAAATGAATGGGAGAGTACTGGAACCCGGGGATGAGGCTGATATCCTTAGGGTGAAATTTGATTCCAAACGGACTATGAAGAACCACGTAGTAAACCTTGCAAGAAAGGCGGCCAAGAAGCTAATGGCAGTCAGGTGTATCTCGTACCTGCTCCACAGTAGAGACTGCTGTGAGGCACAAGTGTGCTCACACTTGAGTATGTTCCACTATCTTGGGTTGCCTTCTCCCCGTCTCATCTCCGACTTCTTGACAGAATAAAGAACAGAACAAGGCTACTCATCTCTCGCCTGGACCCGGCCTGGGTAGATCTGTCATTTTAGCAGTCTTCAACACCGAAAGAATGTTGAACGTCTTAGTGTTATGTACAAAGTTAATGTTGTCAAGGTACCACAGTTGACTCCACTTCGAGAACAGAGAGAAGACAGCTTCTAAAGAACAAGACGGGCAGCAAACAGCACCTATACTCTGGCTGTACCCTTCTCAAGATCACTTCAACTGAGATCATTCATTCCAAGTATGACTCGAGTCTCGAACATATTCTTACAGCATAATGACATCGATGAAATAAAAGTCAAGTGACCAAATGAAATCACCGGCCCACAGATGGCTCTAATTTCATCCTGTTTCCTGTTTGTATGTCTCTTAACAATAAAGAGGCTTTAAAATGAGCTGATGTAGGTAACAGCTCTTACTTTGTAAATAAAGGTAGGAACTCTTACCTAACCTTGTCAGACCATTGTTAGTGTAGAGAGAGAGAGAGAGAGAGAGAGAGACAGAGAGAGAGACAGAGAGAGAGAGACAGAGAGAGAGAGAGAGAGAGAGAGAGAGAGAGAGAGAGAGAGAGAGAGAGAGAGAGAGAGAGAGAGAGAGAGAGAGAGAGAGAGAGAGAGAGAGAGAGAGAGAGAGAGAGAGAGAGAGAGAGAGAGAGAGAGAGAGAGAGAGAGAGAGAGAGAGAGAGAGAGAAAAAAGAGAATAAATTTTATGATCATTAGCGACGCCGCACTGTGGCTACCTTTTTTCAGAGTACTAGGGAAGGAGGGAGGGGGGAAGGAAGGAGGGGGGGAAGGAAGGAGGGGGGAAGGAGGGAGGGGGGAAGGAGGGAGGGGAAGGGGAAAGGAAAAGAGGGGAAGAAGGAAGGGGAAGAGACATATGTACACAGAATGAAACATGAAATACAGTGAGGCAGAATAACAAAGCGATAACACAAATCTTTCCCAACGAGAAATCAACACCTCTGCTTTAATCCAGTATCACCAGTATGATACATGTATCATACTCATACACAAATCACACTTACACACAAATCATACCGATACACAAATCACACCAGTACACAAATCATATTGATACACAAATCACACCAATACGCAAACCATACTGATATACACAAATCACACTGATACACAAAATCACACTGATACACAAATCACCCGGATACACAAATCACACTGTTCCAGATCATCAAGATGTACAACGTGTACAAGCAACAAAAGCTTAAATCTAACGAATAACAAATAAATCTTTAGACAGAGAGACAAACAACGCAGACTATGTATAATTTTTACCCCCTCCCCCCTGTCCCAGCCAGCCCCCCTCCTCCCTCCCGAAAATAAAAACAAGGGTGATTTATGACAGGCATACATCACTCTGCAACTAAATTGCGCCCAACCTTCTTATGACATCAACAAAACAGTGTGAAAGATCTCCAAGCTACAATGATCATCTGGTGTGTGTGTGTGTGTGTGTGTGTGTGTGTGTGTGTGTGTGTGTGTGTGTGTGTGTGTGTGTGTGTGTGTGTGTGTGTGTGTGTGTGTGTGCGTGCGTGATGGCACATGCAGATGTGAATGCTTGTCACTGGACGCGTATAATGCGCATGTAAACAAAGACAAGAGACCTGTGTATTTCCAACTTGGTCTGAGATGGAGGGAAGGAGGGAGTGATGGAGGGGAGGAGGAAGTGATGGAGGGGAGGGAGGGAGTGATGGAAGGGAGAGAGGGAGTGATGGAGGGAAGGAGGGAGTGGTGGAGGGGACGAGGAAATGATGGAAGGAAGGGAGGGAATGATGGAGGGAAGAAGTGATGGAGGGAAGGGAGGGAGTGATGGAGGGAAGGGAGGGAGTGATGGAGGAAAGGAGAGAGTGATGGAGGGAAGGAGGGAGTAATGAAGGGAAGGGAGGGAGGCTACGGTAACTCAGTATCGGCAGATAATGTCTGTAACACAACACAGACTGGACAAATGATGCCACGAAGCATGGAAATGAAGATGGAGGAAAAATAAGATGGAAGAAAGGGATAAAGAAAGAGGTGAAGAGAGGGGAAAGTAAAGTAAAGAGAGGAGTGGGAGAGACAGACAGACAGATAGATAGATAGATAGATAGATAGATAGATAGATAGATAGAGAGAGAGAGAGAGAGAGAGAGAGAGAGAGAGAGAGAGAGAGAGAGAGAGAAGGAGGAGGAGGAGGAGTAAGGAAATGGAAGTGAGGGTGGATTGGAAGTGAGTGGTGAGGCAGTGGTGGTGATGGTAGTAATGGTGGAAGTGATGGTGGCAGTGATGGTGGTAATGATAGTGGCAGTGATAGTGGCAGTAATGGTAGTAGTAATGGTGGTAGTGATAGAGGCAGTAATGGTGGCAGTGATAGTGGCAGTAATGGTGGCAGTGATAGTGGCAGTAATGGTGGCAGTGATAGTGGCAGTAATGATGGCAGTGATAGTGGCAGTAATGGTGGCAGTGATAGTGGCAGTAATGGTGGCAGTGATAGTGGCAGTAATGGCGGCAGTAATGGTGGCAGTGATAGTGGCAGTAATGGTGGCAGTGATAGTGGCAGTAATGGTGGCAGCAATGGTGGCAGTGATAGTGGCAGTAATGGTGGCAGTGATAGTGGCAGTAATGGTGGCATTGATAGTGGCAGTAATGGCGGCAGTAATGGTGGCAGTGATAGTGGCAGTAATGGCGGCAGTAATGGTAGCAGTGATAGTGGCAGTAATGGTGGCAGTGATAGTGGCAGTAATGGTGGCAGTGATAGTGGCAGTAATGGCGGCAGTAATGGTGGCAGTGATAGTGGCAGTAATGGCGGCAGTAATGGTGGCAGTGATAGTGGCAATGCAGCAGGAAATGACCAGTTACAATTTAATGATGATAATGATGTGTTCCAGGTAACACCTGCCACCTGTCGGGTGACCAGGGGAGACATGGTAACGATGTACAAGATACTCACACTATTAAGCAGTATGGAAACAAACTTGCCATCCTTCAATCTCTGGGTGGGAAGAAAGTGAAATGAGGTGGAGGATGAAGAGAATGAGGTGAAGGTCATACACAGTTTCAGGAATAAGTACGACAGAGCCCAGGTGCGGCCAGAAATCAGGTTGGACCAATAGTTAGATAACACGGTACACGTACACACGGTACACGTACAGACGTACATGCACATGCACACACACACACACACAGTGAAGTTGTGGAGGCAGGATCCATACACAGCTTTAAGATGAGGTACTATAAGGCTCTTGGAGCAGGGAGAGAGTGGATCTAGTAGCGACCAGCAAAAAGGCAAGGCTAGGAGCTATGAATCGACCCCTGCAACCACAAATAGGTAAGCACAAATAGGCGAGTGTACACACAAACACACACACACACACACACACACACACACACACACACACACACACACACACACACACACACACACACACACACACACACACACACACACACACACACACACACACACACACACACACACAACTGTACAGTTTAATTGTTAATTCTGTAGGGAACTGCTGAAGTCTCATTATTTCAGCAAACTGCCGTAGCTTTATACTAAACTTTAGTTTTTCTTTTAACACGACCCATAGCTTCACTTCCCCATTTATATGGTAAATATCATAATACCATATTTCACATTTATCTATAACCTATATCGCTTGTTATTCCAAGGTACTGACTGTATTTAGCCACTGGAGAAAGTGACTGCTTGACAAATACAGTGATACAATATATGGAGCCAGATTCCCAAGCGCCATTACTGTGTAGGGCTAATTTGTGAGTAATTAGTTAAGTGGTTAAGATGGAGCGGAAGTAGTGTGTGGGTGACCACAACTTGCGACATACAGTGTCTTAGACGTATATTACGTCTTCCAGGGAAAAAAAAAGAGCTTTCAAATCAAACTCCAGTGTAACTTAGGTAGATCCTGGCAATGGTCGGCCACACTTAATTCACTTCCAGTTGTCAGTCAAGGTGGTTGCCGCCATAAACCCTCTACAGGAACTGTCACTGGGAATTGTATAGGTTATGTAGTTTCGTCAGGAAACAGGACAAGTGTTACCTGACGCGGATCTTAGTCATATGATGACCCGCAGGAACTGTATAGTAAAATCCAGTAAGAGTTATATACACAGCAGTGTATATTTTTCAGTGATTATCCACTGGCAGTTTTTTCATTCGTTGCTCCAGGTAGTAAAACATTCTTGATTGGTGGGGAACAGATCAAGAGCAAGATGTAATAACCCCTCGCGCAGTGGACAGGTTTTAAACTTAACAAACTATCATAAAACATCTGCCATTATCTTTATTACTGGACCTATAGACAGAAAATTAATTATTTTTACAATACAAGGCCCTTCATCATGTAGCTTTCTGAGCTAACAGCAACAGACGACTTGTAACACGAGGGTGACCAAGGCAAATAAACTTCCTTCATCTTCCAGAGAAGAAACCTTCGTCTAAACTCTCAGTTTAGGTTAGGTAAGGTTTATCAGGAAACAGGACAAGTGCTTCCTGACGTGGGTCTTAGTCATATGATGACCCGCCTCCAGAGCTTTTGGTCATCTGACCGAGTCCTTCCTCTGGTTCTCAGTGTTATTATAATTTTAGCATAGGCTGCCAGGGAGCTTTTTGAAGACGAGACAACTTTTTATGCAGTTGTTGCAGCATTAATGATCCTTCAATATACGTCCTCTTCTGCTTTGCAACTGCGCTGGAAAACCTTAATAACTTACATATGTAACTAAACTTGGTGGAAAGCCTCTCCATTGTCCACGTGGACTTTGTATGTTGTTTAATTCAGAATAACGTATCAAAACTCGAGTAGCATTTGTAAAAACTTTTCACATTTATAATGTGATACTAAGTTGGTAGAGGCAGTACATCTTTAAGATAAAAGAAAGGTAGAGAATGAGGGAAGTGGAGAATAAAGGAAGGTGGAGGATAAAGGAAGTTGGAGGATAAGGGAAGATGGAAGGTAAGGGAAGGTAGGAAAGAAGAGGCGGAGAATAAACGGTGGATACAGAAAAGGAAAAGAGCATGATTAACTTACAATTGGCCGGCATTACTGGTTGTTGGCTTCTCAGGCCCCTATCATACCTACTATTGAAACTGTGTGCCTAGTTTGCATCCACTTCCTCATTTAACTTATTCCTCATATCTGCCACTATTCGACTGAAGAATAAGGAAGTAAGTTTATTCAGGTATACACAAATACAGTTACACAGATTATCATACATAGCAGCATATGTGTAAAGAACCTAGGATGAAATTAAGACACATGTGCAACATCTGGGTATCTTTATTGTAGACGTTTCGCCATCCAGTGGCTTTATCAATACAAATTCCAGGACATAACTTGAAGACAGTAGGACTATATACAGAAGATGAGGTAATCAGTCCCTCAACCTAGGAGTAGGTGCGAACAGCACCGCAGTCGTGGAGATTCTGAAGCAGAAGCAAGGAGCCTGGCGTTTATATAGTAACGTCAGGTGTAGCAGACGAGGGCATAGTCACTGGTAGGCGGGATTCCCCAGTGGAAGTAGGTCCTTCCCAAAGAGATGGGTTAGTTGTAGAGGTAGTTGTCGTAGCCGAGAAGGTTATGTACATGTCCTCAGAATCAAGATTCCATGATGTTGCAGTGTCTGACAAGTTGTGTAAGAATGGTATATAATACCGACAAGATGAAATTAAGACACATGTGCAACATCTGGGTATCTTTATTGTAGACGTTTCGCCAACCAGTGGCTTTATCAATACAAATTCTAGGACATAACTAGTACATAACCTTCTCGGCTACGACAACTACCTCTACAACTAACCCATCTCTTTGGGAAGGACCTACTTCCACTGGGGAATCCCGCCTACCAGTGACTATGCCCTCGTCTGCTACACCTGACGTTACTATATAAACGCCAGGCTCCTTGCTTCTGCTTCAGAATCTCCACGACTATGGTGCTCTTCGCACCTACTCCTAGGTTGAGGGACTGATTACCTCATCTTCTGTATATAGTCCTACTGTCTTCAAGTTATGTCCTAGAATTTGTATTGATAAAGCCACTGGTTGGCGAAACGTCTACAATAAAGATACCCAGATGTTGCACATGTGTCTTAATTTCATCTTGTCGGTATTATATACCATTCTTACACAGAACCTAGGATAACCCAAAAAAGTCAGAGTGACTTATTTCCATTGGGGTCCTAACATCCATGTGGCTCCATCTATGCTCCCTTGCGCTGCGCCTCGAGTTTCAAGCAGTTTGTCCCTCTACGTGCTGTCAAATCTCTAGTATCGTGTACGTCCTGCACATGTCTTCCTTTAGCCCTCCTCTCTAGAATGTTTATAGTTTCAGGAGCTGCTTGACCCGGGAGCCGCTGCTTCCTGGTGCTGCGCAGTGAATAATGCGCTTGGCATGTTGCGCAGAGAATTCTCTGTGTTAGCGAACGAAAGAGAAATGTAGCAACGGCAGATATAGTTGGTACTAAGATATAAAAAAAATATAAAAGGAAAAAACTCCAGTGGATAATTTGAACATACAATCTTACGGAGGACAACTACGAATGATACACGACGACGTAGGTGCTGGAGTGGGCGTTGATGAGGTGCTGGAGTGGGCGTTGATGAGGTGCTGGAGTGGGCGTTGATGAGGTGCTGGAGTGGGCGTTGATGAGGTGCTGGAGTGGGCGTTGATGAGGTGCTGGAGTGGGCGTTGATGAGGTGCTGGAGTGGGCGTTGATGAGGTGCTGGAGTGAGCGTTGATGAGGTGCTGGAGTGGGCGTTGATGAGGTGCTGGAGTGGGCGTTGATGAGGTGCTGGAGTGGGCGTTGATGAGGTGCTGGAGTGGGCGTTGATGAGGTGCTGGAGTGGGCGTTGATGAGGTGCTGGAGTGAGCGTTGATGAGGGTGCTGGAGTGAGCGTTGATGAGGGTGCTGGAGTGAGCGTTGATGAGGGTGCTGGAGTGAGCGTTGATGAGGGTGCTGGAGTGAGCGTTGATGAGGGTGCTGGAGTGAGCGTTGATGAGGGTGCTGGAGTGGGCGTTGATGAGGGTGCTGGAGTGAGCGTTGATGAGGTGCTGGAGTGAGCGTTGATGAGGTGCTGGAGTGGGCGTTGATGAGGTGCTGGAGTGAGCGTTGATGAGGTGCTGGAGTGAGCGTTGATGAGGGTGCTGGAGTGAGCGTTGATGAGGTGCTGGAGTGAGCGTTGATGAGGTGCTGGAGTGAGCGTTGATGAGGTGCTGGAGTGGGCGTTGATGAGGTGCTGGAGTGAGCGTTGATGAGGTGCTGGAGTGAGCGTTGATGAGGGTGCTGTGGTGAGCGTTGATGAGGTGCTGGAGTGAGCGTTGATGAGGTGCTGGAGTGAGCGTTGATGAGGGTGCTGGAGTGAGCGTTGATGAGGTGCTGGAGTGAGCGTTGATGAGGGTGCTGGAGTGAGCGTTGATGAGGTGCTGGAGTGAGCGTTGATGAGGTGCTGGAGTGAGCGTTGATGAGGGTGCTGGAGTGAGCGTTGATGAGGGTGCTGGAGTGAGCGTTGATGAGGTGCTGGAGTGAGCGTTGATGAGGGTGCTGGAGTGAGCGTTGATGAGGTGCTGGAGTGGGCGTTGATGAGGTGCTGGAGTGAGCGTTGATGAGGGTGCTGGAGTGAGCGTTGATGAGGTGCTGTAGTGAGCGTTGATGAGGGTGCTGGAGTGAGCGTTGATGAGGTGCTGGAGGTGATGAGGTGCTGGAGTGAGCGTTGATGAGGTGCTGGAGTGATGAGGTGCTGGAGTTTGATGAGGTGCTGGAGTGAGCGTTGATGAGGTGCTGTGAGCGTGATGAGGTGCTGGAGTGAGCGTTGATGAGGTGCTGGAGTTGATGAGGGTGCTGGAGTGAGCGTTGATGAGGTGCTGGAGTGAGCGTTGATGAGGTGCTGGAGTGAGCGTTGATGAGGTGCTGGAGTGAGCGTTGATGAGGTGCTGGAGTGAGCGTGATGAGTGCTGGAGTGAGCGTTGATGAGGTGCTGGAGTGAGCGTTGATGAGGTGCTGGAGTGAGCGTTGATGAGGTGCTGGAGTGAGCGTTGATGAGGTGCTGGAGTGAGCGTTGATGAGGTGCTGGAGTGAGCGTTGATGAGGTGCTGGAGTGAGCGTTGATGAGGTGCTGGAGTGAGCGTTGATGAGGTGCTGGAGTGAGCGTTGATGAGGTGCTGGAGTGAGCGTTGATGAGGTGCTGGAGTGAGCGTTGATGAGGTGCTGGAGTGAGCGTTGATGAGGTGCTGGAGTGAGCCTTGATGAGGTGCTGGAGTGAGCGTTGATGAGGTGCAGGAGTGAGAGTTGATGAGGTGCGGGAGTGAGCGTTGATGAGGTGCTGGAGTGAGCGTTGATGAGGTGCTGGAGTGATGAGGTGCGTTGATGAGGTGCTGGCGGGAGCGCTGATGAGGTGCTGGAGTGAGCGTTGATGAGGTGCTGGAGTGAGCGTTGATGAGGGTGCTGGAGTGAGCGTTGATGAGGTGCTGGAGTGGGCGTTGATGAGGTGCTGGAGTGAGCGTTGATGAGGTGCTGGAGTGAGCGTTGATGAGGTGCTGGAGTGAGCGTTGATGAGGTGCTGGAGTGATGCGGAGTGAGCGTGATGAGGTGCTGGAGTGAGCGTTGATGAGGGTGCTGGAGGGAGCGTTGATGAGGTGCTGGAGTCAGCGTTGATGAGGTGCTGGAGTGAGCGTTGATGAGGGTGCTGGAGTGAGCGTTGATGAGGTGCTGGAGTGAGCGTTGATGAGGTGCTGGAGTGAGCGTTGATGAGGTGCTGGAGTGAGCGTTGATGAGGGTGCTGGAGTGAGCGTTGATGAGGTGCTGGAGTGAGCGTTGATGAGGTGCTGGAGTGAGCGTTGATGAGGTGTGCTGGAGTGAGCGTTGATGAGGTGCTGGAGTGGGCGTTGATGAGGTGCTGGAGTGAGCGTTGATGAGGTGCTGGAGTGAGCGTTGATGAGGTGCTGCGTTGATGAGTGCTGGAGTGAGCGTTGATGAGGTGCTGGAGTGAGCGTTGATGAGGTGCTGGAGTGAGCGTTGATGAGGTGCTGGAGTGGGCGTTGATGAGGTGCTGGAGTGAGCGTTGATGAGGTGCTGGAGTGAGCGTTGATGAGGTGCTGGAGTGAGCGTTGATGAGGTGCTGGAGTGAGCGTTGATGAGGTGCTGGAGTGAGCGTTGATGAGGTGCTGGAGTGAGCGTTGATGAGGTGCTGGAGTGAGCGTTGATGAGGTGCTGGAGTGAGCGTTGATGAGGTGCTGGAGTGAGCGTTGATGAGGTGCTGGAGTGAGCGTTGATGAGGTGCT
>NC_091309.1:12595297-12630297 GCF_038502225.1 Cherax quadricarinatus
GTGCCCAGTGTTTCCTCGGCTTAATGTTGATTTTCGCTAGCAATTTACACGGTGCCTCTCTCTCTCTCGCCTTGCTATCTGCCTTTCCCGTGCACTCTTGTGTACTCTTCCCGTACCAGGTTCTTTCTTGCTCCACAACCACCAAACGTAGGACTGAGTGTGCTCTTTGATTCATTTCATTTATGGGCTTGTACCTACGGATTCCGTAATCTTGGTTCTGTATATCATGATTGGTCTTAAACCAGTTTTGCATTGAGACCTAAAATTCTATGGTTTACCCACATTTCGTTTCGTTGGTTTTCTTGTGCTCTTCCTAGAGTCAATTTTTAAACCATTAGAAAGATACCGTTGTCCTTATTTTAGAATAAGTTAGGTTAGAATAGGTTACGCTAGGTTAGAATAGGTTGCGTTAGGTTAGAATAGATTAGGTTAGATTAAAATAGATTAGGTTGCAATGTGTTATGTTAGGTTAGGTTAAGTTACATAAACTTACAAAAAACACATATTTACCAACAGATACACTAACTACAGGACCTGGCTGACGGATGTCTGACACTACATAGGAGTGAAAGACCTGACTGACAGACTGACTGACTGACTGCAGGGACCCGGCTGACGAATGCCTGCTGACAATACGGATGAGCCGGGGCGCCAGACTAGCAAGGGCCCATATAATACCATCGTTAGGGAAGTTATGGGCAGTCAGAGCGGCACTTAGTGCCTCTCACAGGCACTGAGATGCCAACGACAACACAAGACATGGCCTCTCAATGATCATAGTAATGTGCACGAGAATGACACTCAGAGAGAAACATCCCCAGTATAACAGACTGTCCTGAAGGCAGTGCATGCAAGAATAATGCCGTGTGGGGGACGCCCACACTCACAACAAGCACGCCCACGCCCACAGCAGCAAGCCCTGCAGGGTAATTAGTGATAATAATCTTATTATTTACATATTTCATTCCTAGGAGGAGGGGGGGGGAAGAAGAGGAGGAGGAGCACCAGCAGCTTCTCTCCAGACTAGAAAATATTAGCTGAGAAGCGTATACATGACATTACTGGGAAAGAGTTAAGACTTTAAAGAAAGAGACAGGAGGGCCCCGCTTATACAGCAGGTTAGCTTCAAAGCTACTGCTGGAAAGCTAAAATCGCTGTAAAGTGAAACTTAACAATTTTTCCCCTGATAACATGTGTACACTATCATAAACTGAGTGAGCAATATAGCTAGACATAAATAATGCACATACAGTACACACATTACTTAAATTAAAATACTTTCGTCCTTAGCTTATAGTGAGTTGTGAATAAATTCACTGTAGGAAGTCTGAATAAATAAATAATGGATATAATTGAAAACCTTTGTACTTTCTCAGCGAAATGTTGCAAACCAAAGCGCTGTAAAGTGGGGCCCTCTTGTATATCTCAAAAATATTATGACGCAATATTGTAGATATTATTATTATTATTATTATTATTATTATTGTTATTATTATTATTATTATTATTATTATTATTATTATCATCATCATCTTCATCTTCCCTTAATTCCTCTCTCCACTCCTTGTGTTGTCACTTTTTTCTCTCTTCTCTCCTCTCCTCTACCAACCTTCACAACACTCAGCAGTTCAGACCAATTTGTACCCTAGAGTAAAACGAAGCTCAACCCTCTTAAATAGTGTATGACAAGACTCTTACAGCAGTGTGGTGGTGGTAGTGATGACTGTGGTAGTGATGACTGGTAGTGATGACTGTGGTAGTGATGATCGTGGCAGTGGTGGTAGTGATGACTGTGGTAGTGATGACTGTTGTAGTGATGATTGTGGTAGTGATGACTGTGGTAGTGATGACTGTTGTAGTGATGACTGTGGTAGTGATGACTGGTAGTGATGATTGTGGTAGTGATGATTGTGGTAGTGATGACTGTGGTAGTGATGACTGTGGTAGTGATGACTGTGGTAGTGATGACTTGTAGTGATGACTGTGGTAGTGATGATTGTGACAAGTGGTGGTAGTGATGACTGTGGTACTGATGATTGTGGTAGTGATGACTGGTAGTGATGACTGTGGTAGTGATGATTGTGACAAGTGGTGGTAGTGATGACTGTGGTACTGATGATTGTGGTAGTGATGACTGGTAGTGATGACTGTGGTAGTGATGATTGTGACAAGTGGTGGTAGTGATGACTGTGGTACTGATGATTGTGGTAGTGATGACTGGTAGTGATGACTGTGGTAGTGATGATTGTGACAAGTGGTGGTAGTGATGACTATGGTACTGATGATTGTGGTAGTGATGACTGGTAGTGATGACTGTGGTAGTGATGATTGTGACAAGTGGTGGTAGTGATGACTGTGGTACTGATGATTGTGGTAGTGATGACTGTGGTACTGATGACTGTTGTAGTGATGACTGGTAATGATTATGGTAGTGATGACTGTGGTAGTGATTGTGGTAGTGATGACTGTGGTAGTGATGATTATGGTAGTGATGACTGTGGTAGTGATGATTATGGTAGTGATGACTGTGGTACTGATGACTGTTGTAGTGATGACTGTGGTAGTGATTATGGTAGTGATGACTGTGGTACTGATGACTGTTGTAGTGATGACTGTGGTAGTGATGATTATGGTAGTGATGACTGTGGTACTGATGACTGTTGTAGTGATGACTGTGGTAGTGATGATTATGGTAGTGATGACTGTGGTACTGATGACTGTTGTAGTGATGACTGTGGTAGTGATGATTATGGTAGTGATGACTGTGGTACTAATGGTAGTGATGACTGTGGTACTAATGGTAGTGATGACTGTGGTAGTGATGATTGTGGTACTGATGATTATGGTAGTGATGACTGTGGTACTGATGACTGTGGTAGTGATGACTGTGGTGTCAGTGGAACGCCTTCCTACTGAACAAAAGAAAATAATGGAAAAACAAGAAAAATGATTTTTGAGAATTTTACTTAAAATTTAAATATAATAAAAAAAAATGGCCTTCAGTTCTTGTAGTTGGGTAGGAGTAGGTATGGCCCTGGATAGTTCCTCTGATGTTATTTATGTAGGTTATCCTGGGAAGATGGTAATCCGATGTTCTGGAATCTCCTACCACTTGGATGGAGCACAAGTAGAATAGGTAAGGGCCGGTAGTTGTAGAATAATGTTAATAAGTATTATTAACACACGTCTTGCCCCTTTATCTGGCGTCTATCCTGGAAGACCACGCCAGGAACAGAGCTGACAAATAAGAGAAAATAAAACTGGTTACCCATAGTCATGATAATATAACATTTAAGAAAGAAAAAGAATGATAAATGCCAAAATCATTACTGGTAACCAGCAAACACTAGAAAAGAACAAACAGTAATACTCCTGGTAGATCACCCTACCTGATTAGGAGAAGAGTGGAGGCGAAGTGACTCTCCAAACTTCAATCCACACCAGGTAAGGTCAATATTACCAGGAGTAGAAACTTTAACAAATCGGACACCAGGAACTAGTTTTGCCCCAGCCCGCCAGAGAGGGGGGGGTGTGTGCGCGCGCAACGTAACTCGCTAATGGTTCCTGGTTGCCCGAACAACCTTAACCCCACTTACACCTACTTTTCCCTCACAGTGGTAGTGATGATTATGGTAGTGATGACTGTGGTACTGATGACTGTGGTAGTGATGACTGTGGTAGTGATGATTATGGTAGTGATGACTGTGGTACTGATGACTGTGGTAGTGATGACTGTGGTAGTGATGATTATGGTAGTCATGACTGTGGTACTGATGACTGTGGTAGTGATGACTGTGGTAGTGATTATGGTAGTGATGACTGTGGTAGTGATGATTGTGGTAGTGATGACTGGTAGTGATGATTATGGTAGTGATGACTGTGGTAGTGATGATTGTGGTAGTGATGACTGGTAGTGATGATTATGGTAGTGATGACTGTGGTAGTGATGATTGTGACAAGTGGTGGTAGTGATGACTGTGGTACTGATGATTGTGGTAGTGATGACTGTGGTACTGATGACTGTTGTAGTGACGACTGGTAGTGATGATTATGGTAGTGATGACTGTGGTAATGATGATTGTGGTAGTGATGACTGGTAGTGATGACTGGTAGTGATGACTGTGGTAGTGATGATCGTGGCAGTGGTGGTAGTGATGACTGTGGTACTGATGATTGTGGTAGTGATGACTGGTAGTGATGATTATGGTAGTGATGACTGTGGTAATGATGATTGTGGTAGTGATGACTGGTAGTGATGACTGTGGCAGTGATGATTGTGGTACTGGTGGTAGTGATGACTGGTAGTGATGACTGTGGTAGTGATGACTGTTAGTGATGACTGTGGTAGTGATGATTGTGGCAGTGGTAGTAGTGATGACTGTGGTAGTGATGATTGTGGTAGCGGTGGTAGTGATGACTGTGGTAGTGAGGATTATGGTAGTGATGACTGTGGTACTGATGATTGTGGTACTGGTGGTAGTGATGACTGGTAGTAATGACTGTGGTAGTGATGATTATGGTAGTGATGACTGGTAGTGATGAGTGTGGTAGTGATGATTGTGGTAGTGGTGGTAGTGATGACTGTGGTACTGATGATTGTGGTAGTGATGACTGTGGTAGTGATGATTGTGGTAGTGATGACTGTGGTTGTGGTGGTAGTGATGACTGTGGTAGTGATGATTGTGGTAGTGGTGGTAGTGATGACTGTGGTAGTGATGATTATGGTAGTTGAGGTAGTGATGAATGTGGTAGTGGTGGTAGTAATGCTGTGGTAGTGATGACTGTGGTAGTGGTGGTAGTAAGGATTGTGGTAGTGACGATTGTGGTAATGATGATTGTGGAAGTGGGGATTGTGGTAGTGATGGTTGTGGCAGTGATGAGTGTGATAGTGATGATTGTGGTAATGGTGGTAGTGGTGGTGGTGGTAGTGTTGATTGTGGTAGTGATGATTGTGGTAGAGGTAGTGATGATTGTGGTAGTGGTGGTAGTAATGATTGTGGTAGTGGTGGTAGTAATGATTGTGGTAGTGGTGGTAGTAATGATTGTGGTAGTGGTGGTAGTAATGATTGTGGTAGTGGTGGTAGTAATGATTGTGGTAGTGGTGGTAGTAATGATTGTGGTAGTGGTGGTAGTAATGATTGTGGTAGTGGTGGTAGTAATGATTGTGGTAGTGGTGGTAGTAATGATTGTGGTAGTGGTGGTAGTAATGATTGTGGTAGTGGTGGTAGTAATGATTGTGGTAGTGGTGGTAGTAATGATTGTGGTAGTGGTGGTAGTAATGATTGTGGTAGTGGTGGTAGTAATGATTGTGGTAGTTGTGGTAGTAATGATTGTGGTAGTGGTGGTAGTAATGATTGTGGTAGTGGTGGTAGTAATGATTGTGGTAGTGGTGGTAGTAATGATTGTGGTAGTGGTGGTAGTAATGATTGTGGTAGTGGTGGTAGTAATGATTGTGGTAGTGGTGGTAGTCGTCGTGGGTGTGTGGGGGGGGTTGCGTGTAGTCACCTGAAATTAACTTCAAGAGTTGAATCACCTCATTAAGTTATATAATAATAATCACTGCTCAAGTTGCCAGTAATAATAATCACTGCTCAAGTTGTCAGTAATAATAATCACTGCTCAAGTTGCCAGTAATAATAATCACTGCTCAAGTTGCCAGTAATAATAATCACTGCTCAAGTTGCCAGTAATAATAATCACTGCTCAAGTTGTCAGTAATAATAATCACTGCTCAAGTTGTCAGTAATAATAATCACTGCTCAAGTTGTCAGTAATAATAATCACTGCTCAAGTTGTCAGTAATAATAATCACTGCTCAAGTTGCCAGTAATAATAATCACTGCTCAAGTTGTCAGTAATAATAATCACTGCTCAAGTTGTCAGTAATAATAATCACTGCTCAAGTTGTCAGTAATAATAATCACTGCTCAAGTTGCCAGTAATAATAATCACTGCTCAAGTTGCCAGTAATAATAATCACTGCTCAAGTTGTCAGTAATAATAATCACTGCTCAAGTTGCCAGTAATAATAATCACTGCTCAAGTTGTCAGTAATAATAATCACTGCTCAAGTTGCCAGTAATAATAATCACTGCTCAAGTTGTCAGTAATAATAATCACTGCTCAAGTTGTCAGTAATAATAATCACTGCTCAAGTTGCCAGTAATAATAATCACTGCTCAAGTTGTCAGTAATAATAATCACTGCTCAAGTTGCCAGTAATAATAATCACTGCTCAAGTTGTCAGTAATAATAATCACTGCTCAAGTTGTCAGTAATAATAATCACTGCTCAAGTTGCCAGTAATAATAATCACTGCTCAAGTTGCCAGTAATAATAATCACTGCTCAAGTTGCCAGTAATAATAATCACTGCTCAAGTTGCCAGTAATAATAATCACTGCTCAAGTTGTCAGTAATAATAATCACTGCTCAAGTTGTCAGTAATAATAATCACTGCTCAAGTTGCCAGTAATAATAATCACTGCTCAAGTTGCCAGTAATAATAATCACTGCTCAAGTTGTCAGTAATAATAATCACTGCTCAAGTTGCCAGTAATAATAATCACTGCTCAAGTTGTCAGTAATAATAATCACTGCTCAAGTTGTCAGTAATAATAATCACTGCTCAAGTTGTCAGTAATAATAATCACTGCTCAAGTTGTCAGTAATAATAATCACTGCTCAAGTTGCCAGTAATAATAATCACTGCTCAAGTTGTCAGTAATAATAATCACTGCTCAAGTTGTCAGTAATAATAATCACTGCTCAAGTTGTCAGTAATAATAATCACTGCTCAAGTTGCCAGTAATAATAATCACTGCTCAAGTTGTCAACAATAATCACTGCTCAAGTTGTCAGTAATAATAATCACTGCTCAAGTTGCCAGTAATAATTATCACTGCTCAAGTTGTCAGTAATAATAATCACTGCTCAAGTTGTCAGTAATAATCACTGCTCAAGTTGTCAACAATAATCACTGCTCAAGTTGTCAGTAATAATAATCACTGCTCAAGTTGTCAGTAATAATAATCACTGCTCAAGTTGTCAGTAATAATAATCACTGCTCAAGTTGTCAGTAATAATAATCACTGCTCAAGTTGCCAGTAATAATAATCACTGCTATAGTTGTCAGTAATAATAATCACTGCTCAAGTTGTCAGTAATAATAATCACTGCTCAAGTTGTCAGTAATAATAATCACTGCTCAAGTTGTCAGTAATAATAATCACTGCTCAAGTTGCCAGTAATAATAATCACTGCTCAAGTTGCCAGTAATAATAATCACTGCTCAAGTTGCCAGTAATAATAATCACTGCTCAAGTTGTCAACAATAATCACTGCTCAAGTTGTCAGTAATAATAATCACTGCTCAAGTTGCTAGTAATAATTATCACTGCTCAAGTTGTCAGTAATAATAATCACTGCTCAAGTTGTCAGTAATAATAATCACTGCTCAAGTTGTCAGTAATAATAATCACTGCTCAAGTTGTCAGTAATAATAATCACTGCTCAAGTTGTCAGTAATAATAATCACTGCTTAAGTTGTCAGTAATAATAATCACTGCTCAAGTTGTCAGTAATAATAATCACTGCTCAGGTTGCCAATAATTATCACTGCTCAAGTTTTAAAAATTATATGGACTGATAAGTATCAGAAAATAATCCACAATAATCACAAATATTAAAATAATTTCTTGACATTTCCTCAAAAAATCATCCAAGATTATCATGAACGATATTCTGAATAATTATTCTCGGCCTGTAAATATAATCATGATAACCAAGACAATAATTTCTTAACAGTAGACTCATCTCAATTATTATTACAAATTATTATACTCGAGCCATTCAGAATGATCCTGTGAGCTACCATTACCCCCTCGTCAAAATTATTTAAGATTATTTGAGATGCAATTTAGAGAGTAATTAGGAGTTATTAGTCTCTGCTCTCCAGGGAGACCAGGATCACTGTTCCAGAAACAAATTTCACCGGATGTTGGGATATGCAAATTAGGAGGGACTTAATCAGTATTCTCTCTCACACACACATATATATTATACAGTATGTATATATATATATATATATATATATATATATATATATATATATATATATATATATATATATATATATATATATATATATATATATATATATATTATTGTACCCACGAAACGAGTGGTATTGATAAATAACAACATTAACTAGCCATGGAGTTGAACCCATGTTGTTTTTGGCCCGCCTCATGGTGAGCGAAAACGCATGACGCTTTAGTGGCTAGTGCAGTATTGTTATTGACATATATATATACATACATACAAGATATATTTACTTACATGGAGAAATTTACAACCTGTAAAGAAAACAGATCATCCAGTGTCTTACGTTGAAAACCCACAAACAATCTTAACACAAAGAAATACGAAAGAACGAACATAAAAACAGACATGGAAAGAATAGAGAAAATGTTGAGGTCAACTCCCATGAAAACATACATTATGTGTATGTATGTATGTATGTATGTATGTATGTATGTATGTATGTATGTATGTATGTATGTATGTATGTATGTATGTATGTATGCATGTATGCATATATGTATGTATGTATGTATGTATGTATGTATGTATGTATGTATGTATGTATGTATGTATGTGTGTATGTATGTATGTATGTATGTATGTATGTGTGTATGTATGTATGTATGTATGTATGTATGTATGTATGTATGTATGTATGTATGTATGTATGTATGTATGTATGTATGCATGCATGTATGTATGTATGTATGTATGTATGTATGTATG
Organism: Cherax quadricarinatus; assembly: GCF_038502225.1. Taxonomy (NCBI): domain Eukaryota; kingdom Metazoa; phylum Arthropoda; class Malacostraca; order Decapoda; family Parastacidae; genus Cherax; species Cherax quadricarinatus. The sequence goes on from NC_091309.1 coordinate 12,604,108, forward strand.
TATGTATGTATGCATGTGTGTATGTATGTATGTATGCATGTATGTATGTACGTATGTATGTACAGAGAGGAGCTTGTATGGTAGGTATGTATGTATGCATGTATGTATGTATGTATGTAAGTATGTATGTATGTATGTATGTATGTATGTATGTATGTATGTATGTATGTAAGTATGTATGTATGTATGTATGTATGCATGTATGCATGTATGTATGTATGTATGTATGCCATCCTGTATGTATGTATGTATGTATGTATGTATGTATGTATGCATGTATGCATGTATGTATGTATGTATGTATGTATGTATGTATGTATGCATGTATGTATGTATGTATGTATGTATGTATGTATGTATGCATGTATGTATGTATGTATGTAAGTATGTATGTATGTATGTATGTATGTATGCATGTATGCATGTATGTATGTATGTATGTATGTATGTATGTATGCATGTATGCATGTATGTATGTATGTATGTATGTATGTATGTATGTATGCATGTATGTATGTATGTATGTATGTATGTATGTATGTATGTATGTATGCATGTATGTATGTATGTATGTATGTATGTATGTATGCATGTATGTATGTATGTATGTATGTATGTATGTATGTATGTATGTATGTATGTATGTATGCATGTATGTATGTATGTATGTATGCATATGGCAGTAGAATGGCAGGCACTGCCTACACGTGCAGAAGGATGACAGGTACTGCCCACACGTGCAGTAGGATGGTAAGTACTGCAAATACGTTCAGTAGGATGGTAGGTACTGCCCACACAACATGTACCTCGACACCCATGCCACCCCCTACATCAACATGTTCCCCCACACTCACACCTTCCCGACACTCGCACACCACCAACATGCACCTCCACACCCACACCTTCTCAACACCCACACACCACCAACATGCACCTCCAATCCCACACCAACGCCCACACCCACATCTCAGAGAACAATGATCACGTCTTCCCAGGAGCTGGGAGAAATGTCTCCAGGAGAAGCACAGGTGTTATCTCAAGGGCGTGTGTTTCAGCAGGTGTTATCTTAAGGGCGTGTGTTTCAGCAGGTGTTATCTTAAGGGCGTGTGTTTCAGCAGGTGTTATTTTCAGGGTTAGTGTAGTTCAGGTGGTGTGTTTTCACAGGTGGCCGACCTGAATGATGGTGTGTGTAGCCTTCTGGTAACTACTGCCGTGTGACCTGTTTCCTGCTCAGCCTTATTCACACTCAAATGAATAAAAAAAATGTGTGTGTGTTCTCTTACATACACGCGCAGGGGTCGATTCATAGCTCCTGACCCCGCCTCTTCGCTGCTCGCTACTAGGTCCACTTTCTTTCCCTGCTCCATGAGCTTTATCGTACCTCTTCTTAAAGTTAGTTATGTATATATCCTGTGTGTGTGTGTGTGTGTGTGTGTGTGTGTGTGTGTGTGTGTGTGTGTGTGTGTGTGTGTGTGTGTGTGAGTGTGTGTGTGTGTGTATGTGTGTGTGTGTGTGTGTGTGTGTGTGCTCACCTAGTTGTACTCACCTAGTTGAGGTTGCAGGGGTCGAGTCCAAGCTCCTGTCCCCGCCTTTTCACTTGTCGCTACTAGGTCACTCTCCTTGAACCGTGTGCTTTATCATACTTCTGCTTAAAGCTATGTATGGATCCTGCCTCCACTACATCGCTTCCCAAACTATTCCACTATGTGTGTGTGTGTGTACTCACCTAATTGTGGTTGCAGGGGTCGATACTGAGCTCCTGGCCCCGCCTCTTCACTAATCGCTACTAGGTCCTTTCTCTGCTTCCTGTCGTGTATATATATAGTATATATATATGGGGGTTTGTGTATGTGTGAGTGCGAGGGTGGTTCCTGTTTATTTAGGCCACTAACGGTTAGTAGGCTGTGTGCGTGTGCGTGCATACATGCATGTGTCTCACTTCTTATGTACACACTGTCTTTGTGTGTGTTAAATTACTCTGTCAGTTCCAGAAACCTCTTTTTCCTGTCCTACACTTATTTAGCAGCTATGTTAGTGTATGTTTGTTTACTGGCAGTTTTGTCTGACCTAAGAGCTTGAACGAGCACTCACTAGTGTGTCGGCCTAGCATGTGGTGACCCACACTTTCTTACCCAGCTTCTCTTCCTTACTAAATGTTAAGTGCACTATATATTATATTCAGCTCTCCAGAGTAGGGTTTATGATCCCCAGCTACCAGTGGTGCAGGACCAAATGTTAGTCACACAACATGCAACCACAAAAAGGTGATTTGTACATTATATCTGGCAGAGGTGTCGTCTGGGATCCCGGTTGTGTTGCGGCTGTAAGGTGATTCCCGTTGTGGTGGCACTCCTGACTCCCTGGTTCCCCTTCCATTTCTTCTTCACTGTATTTTATCCACAATAAACATGCTTCGAATACCGCTCTAGGTTTGCACTATGCTATCAGGTGAACAATTTAAGCCCTTAAGGTCCACACTTGCTTCAGGAAAACACCAGTTTCCCGAGAATACTGGATATTTTCCCTTTAATTCTTTTTTTTCCCCTCATTTTATGATTGTTTTATTATTCACTAACTCATCTATCCTTATCTCTTGTCTTACTGGTTTGGGTCATACTTATTCTGTTTGAATTTTCAGTTAGTGGCTTGTGGCAACAACACCAACACCCGCACTAGGCCAGCCTCTCTCCTGGCACTGATTCCTCTTTCAAATTGTTTTATATAAACTGTAGTCTTCACCTCCCTTTTCTGATTTAGGACAGTTTGTATTTCACTTCTCGGGTTGTTCACTGACACTGACAGCTTTCATGATCCTTGTAATGACCTTGGTGGGCCAAAAGCCACCAACGATTCATGATCACTATATGATGCTGTTACTCCCGCTGGTGTGTGTGTGTGTGTGTGTGTGTGTGTGTGTGTGTGTGTGTGTGTGTGTGTGTGTGGGTGTGACCCAATTAATATTTGCAGTATAAACTCATTCCAGTTGTGACTGGGTGTGGACGTGTGAATGGCTCAATACTTTGTAATATGTTCATGATTATGACACTGTATAGACGTGTATATCGTTCTTGCTTGCTCCTCCCAGGAAGAACAACATCTTGCTCCTCCCAGGAAGAACAACATCTTGCTCCTCCCAGGAAGAACAACATCTTGCTCCTCCCAGGAAGAACAACATCTTGCTCCTCCCAGGAAGAACAACATCTTGCTCCTCCCAGGAAGAACAACATCTTGCTCCTCCCAGGAAGAACAACATCTTGCTCCTCCCAGGAAGAACAACATCTTGCTCCTCCCAGGAAGAACAACATCTTGCTCCTCCCAGGAAGAACAACATCTTGCTCCTCCCAGGAAGAACAACATCTTGCTCCTCCCAGGAAGAACAACATCTTGCTCCTCCCAGGAAGAACAACATCTTGCTCCTCCCTGGAAGAACAACATCTTGCTCCTCCCAGGAAGAACAACATCTTGCTCCTCCCAGGAAGAACAACATCTTGCTCCTCCCAGGAAGAACAACATCTTGCTCCTCCCAGGAAGAACAACATCTTGCTCCTCCCAGGAAGAACAACATCTTGCTCCTCCCAGGAAGAACAACATCTTGCTCCTCCCAGGAAGAACAACATCTTGCTCCTCCCAGGAAGAACAACATCTTGCTCCTCCCTGGAAGAACAACATCTTGCTCCTCCCAGGAAGAACAACATCTTGCTCCTCCCAGGAAGAACAACATCTTGCTCCTCCCAGGAAGAACAACATCTTGCTCCTCCCAGGAAGAACAACATCTTGCTCCTCCCAGGAAGAACAACATCTTGCTCCTCCCAGGACATCTTGTTCCTCCCAGGAAGAACAACATCTTGCTCCTCCCAGGAAGAACAACATCTTGCTCCTCCCAGGACATCTTGTTCCTCCCAGGAAGAACAACATCTTGCTCCTCCCAGGAAGAACAACATCTTGCTCCTCCCAGGACATCTTGCTCCTCCCAGGAAGAACAACATCTTGCTCCTCCCAGGAAGAACAACATCTTGCTCCTCCCAGGAAGAACATCTTACTCCTCCCATGAAGTACAACATCTTGCTCCTCCCAGGAAGAACAACATCTTGCTCCTCCCAGGAAGAACAACATCTTGCTCCTCCCAGGAAGAACAACATCTTGCTCCTCCCAGGAAGAACAACATCTTGCTCCTCCCAGGAAGAACAACATCTTGCTCCTCCCAGGAAGAACAACATCTTGCTCCTCCCAGGAAGAACAACATCTTGCTCCTCCCAGGAAGAACAACATCTTGCTCTTCCCAGGAAGAACAACATCTTGCTCCTCCCAGGAAGAACAACATCTTGCTCCTCCCTGGAAGAACAACATCTTGCTCCTCCCAGGAAGAACAACATCTTGCTCCTCCCAGGAAGAACATCTTGCTCCTCCCAGGAAGAACAACATCTTGCTCCTCCCAGGAAGAACAACATCTTGCTCTTCCCAGGAAGAACAACATCTTGCTCTTCCCAGGAAGAACAACATCTTGCTCCTCCCAGGAAGAACAACATCTTGCTCCGCCCAGGAAGAACAACATCTTGCTCCTCCCAGAAAGAACAACATCTTGCTCCGCCCAGGAAGAACAACATCTTGCTCCTCCCAGGACATCTTGCTTCTCCCAGGAAGAACAACATCTTGCTCCTCCCAGGACATCTTGCTTCTCCCAGGAAGAACAACATCTTGCTCCTCCCAGGAAGAACAACATCTTGCTCCTCCCAGGAAGAACAACATCTTGCTCCTCCCAGAAAGAACAACATCTTGCTCCGCCCAGGAAGAACAACATCTTGCTAATCCCAGGAAGACCAACATCTTGCTCCTCCCAGGAAGACAACATCTTGCTCCTCCCAGGAAGAACAACATCTTGCTCCTCCAAGGAAGAACAACATCTTGCTCCTCCCAGGAAGAACAACATCTTGCTCCTCCCAGGACATCTTGCTTCTCCCAGGAAGAACAACATCTTGCTCCTCCCAGGAAGAACAACATCTTGCTCCTCCCAGGAAGAACAACATCTTGCTCCTCCCAGAAAGAACAACATCTTGCTCCGCCCAGGAAGAACAACATCTTGCTCCTCCCAGGAAGAACAACATCTTGCTCCTCCCAGGAAGACAACATCTTGCTCCTCCCAGGAAGAACAACATCTTGCTCCTCCAAGGAAGAACAACATCTTGCTCCTCCCAGGAAGAACAACATCTTGCTCCTCCCAGCAAGAACATCTTGCTCCTCCCAGAAAGGACATCTTGCTCCTCCCAGGAAGGACAACATCTTGCTCCTCCCAGGAAGCATATCATGTTGCTCCTCCCAGGAAGAACAACGTCTTGCTCCTCCCAGGACAACATCTTCCTCCTCTCAGGAAGAACATCTTGCTCCTCCCAGGAAGGACAACATCTTGCTCCTCCCAGGAAGGACATCTTGCTCCTCCCAGGAAGGACAACATCTTGCTCCTCCCAGGAAGGACAGCATCTTGCTCCTCCCAGAAAGGACATCTTGCTCCTCCCAGGAAGAACATCATCTTGCTCCTCCCAGGAAGAACAACATCTTGCTCCTCCCAGGAATGACAACATCTTGCTCCTCCCAGGAAGAACATCTTGTTCCTCCCAGGAAGAACAACATCTTGCTCCTCCCAGGAAGAACAACATCTTGCTCCTCCCAGGAAGAACAACATCTTGCTCCTCCCAGGAAGAACAACATCTTGCTCCTCCCAGGAAGAACATCATCTTGCTCCTCCCAGGAAGAACAACATCTTGCTCCTCCCAGGAAGAACAACATCTTGCTCCTCCCAGGAAGAACATCTTGCTCCTCCCAGTAAGAACATCATCTTGCTCCTCCCAGGAAGAACATCTTGCTCCTCCCAGGAAGAACATCATCTTGCTCCTCCCAGGAAGAACAACATCTTGCTCCTCCCAGGAAGAACATCTTGCTCCTCCCAGGAAGAACATCATCTTGCTCCTCCCAGGAAGAACAACATCTTGCTCCTCCCAGGAAGAACAACTTCTTGCTCCTCCCAGGAAGAACAACATCTTGCTCCTCCCAGGAAGAACATCTTGCTCCTCCCAGGAAGAACAACATCTTGCTCCTCCCAGGACATCTTGCTCCTCCCAGGAAGAACAACATCTTGCTCCTCCCAGGAAGAACAACATCTTGCTCCTCCCAGGAAGAACAACATCTTGCTCCTCCCAGGAAGAACAACATCTTGCTCCTCCCAGGAAGTACAACATCTTGCTACTCCCAGAACATCTTGCTCCTCCCAGGAAGAACAACATCTTGCTCCTCCCAGGAAGGACAACATCTTGCTCCTCCCAGGACATCTTGCTCCTCCCAGGAAGAACAACATCTTGCTCCTCCCAGGAAGAACAACATCTTGATTCTCCCAGGAAGAATAACATCTTGCTCCTCCCAGGAAGAACAACATCTTGCTCCTCCCAGGAAGAACAACATCTTGCTCCTCCCAGGAAGAACATCTTGCTCCTACCAGGAAGGATAACATCTTGCTCCTCCCAGGACATCTTGCTCCTCCCAGGAAGAACAACATCTTGCTCCTCCCAGGAAGAACAACATCTTGCTCCTCCCAGGAAGAACAACATCTTGCTCCTCCCAGGAAGAACAACATCTTGCTCCTCCCAGGAAGCACAACATCTTGCTCCTCCCAGGAAGCACAACATCTTGCTCCTCCCAAGACATCTTGCTCCTCACAGGAAGAACAACATCTTGCTCCTCCCAGGACATCTTGCTTCTCCCAGGAAGAACAACATCTTGCTCCTCCCAGGACATCTTGCTCCTCCCAGGAAGAACAACATCTTGCTCCTCCCAGGAAGAACAACATTTTGCTCCTCCCAGGAAGAACAACATCTTGCTCCTCCCAGGAAGAACAACATCTTGCTCCTCCAAGGAAGAACAACATCTTGCTCCTCCCAGGAAGAACAACATCTTGCTCCTCCCAGCAAGAACATCTTGCTCCTCCCAGAAAGGACATCTTGCTCCTCCCAGGAAGGACAACATCTTGCTCCTCCCAGGAAGCATATCATGTTGCTCCTCCCAGGACAACATATTCCTCCTCTCAGGAAGAACATCTTGCTCCTCCCAGGAAGGACAACATCTTGCTCCTCCCAGGAAGGACATCTTGCTCCTCCCAGGAAGGACAACATCTTGCTCCTCCCAGGAAGGACAGCATCTTGCTCCTCCCAGAAAGGACATCTTGTTCCTCCCAGGAAGAACATCTTGCTCCTCCCAGGAAGAACAACATCTTGCTCCTCCCAGGAAGAACAACATCTTGCTCCTCCCAGGAAGAACAACATCTTGCTCCTCCCAGGAAGAACATCATCTTGCTCCTCCCAGGAAGAACAACATCTTGCTCCTCCCAGGAAGAACAACATCTTGCTCCTCCCAGGAAGAACAACATCTTGCTCCTCCCAGGAAGAACATCATCTTGCTCCTCCCAGGAAGAACAACATCTTGCTCCTCCCAGGAATGACAACATCTTGCTCCTCCCAGGAAGAACATCTTGTTCCTCCCAGGAAGAACAACATCTTGCTCCTCCCAGGAAGAACAACATCTTGCTCCTCCCAGGAAGAACAACATCTTGCTCCTCCCAGGAAGAACAACATCTTGCTCCTCCCAGGAAGAACAACATCTTGCTCCTCCCAGGAAGAACAACATCTTGCTCCTCCCAGGAAGTACAACATCTTGCTACTCCCAGAACATCTTGCTCCTCCCAGGAAGAACAACATCTTGCTCCTCCCAGGAAGGACAACATCTTGCTCCTCCCAGGACATCTTGCTCCTCCCAGGAAGAACAACATCTTGCTCCTCCCAGGAAGAACAACATCTTGATTCTCCCAGGAAGAATAACATCTTGCTCCTCCCAGGACATCTTGCTCCTCCCAGGAAGAACAACATCTTGCTCCTCCCAGGAAGAACAACATCTTGCTCCTCCCAGGAAGAACAACATCTTGCTCCTCCCAGGAAGAACAACATCTTGCTCCTCCCAGGAAGTACAACATCTTGCTACTCCCAGAACATCTTGCTCCTCCCAGGAAGAACAACATCTTGCTCCTCCCAGGAAGGACAACATCTTGCTCCTCCCAGGACATCTTGCTCCTCCCAGGAAGAACAACATCTTGCTCCTCCCAGGAAGAACAACATCTTGATTCTCCCAGGAAGAATAACATCTTGCTCCTCCCAGGAAGAACAACATCTTGCTCCTCCCAGGAAGAACAACATCTTGCTCCTCCCAGGAAGAACATCTTGCTCCTACCAGGAAGGATAACATCTTGCTCCTCCCAGGACATCTTGCTCCTCCCAGGAAGAACAACATCTTGCTCCTCCCAGGAAGAACAACATCTTGCTCCTCCCAGGAAGAACAACATCTTGCTCCTCCCAGGAAGAACAACATCTTGCTCCTCCCAGGAAGCACAACATCTTGCTCCTCCCAGGAAGCACAACATCTTGCTCCTCCCAAGACATCTTGCTCCTCACAGGAAGAACAACATCTTGCTCCTCCCAGGACATCTTGCTTCTCCCAGGAAGAACAACATCTTGCTCCTCCCAGGACATCTTGCTCCTCCCAGGAAGAACAACATCTTGCTCCTCCCAGGAAGAACAACATTTTGCTCCTCCCAGGAAGAACAACATCTTGCTCCTCCCAGGAAGAACAACATCTTGCTCCTCCAAGGAAGAACAACATCTTGCTCCTCCCAGGAAGAACAACATCTTGCTCCTCCCAGCAAGAACATCTTGCTCCTCCCAGAAAGGACATCTTGCTCCTCCCAGGAAGGACAACATCTTGCTCCTCCCAGGAAGCATATCATGTTGCTCCTCCCAGGACAACATATTCCTCCTCTCAGGAAGAACATCTTGCTCCTCCCAGGAAGGACAACATCTTGCTCCTCCCAGGAAGGACATCTTGCTCCTCCCAGGAAGGACAACATCTTGCTCCTCCCAGGAAGGACAGCATCTTGCTCCTCCCAGAAAGGACATCTTGTTCCTCCCAGGAAGAACATCTTGCTCCTCCCAGGAAGAACAACATCTTGCTCCTCCCAGGAAGAACAACATCTTGCTCCTCCCAGGAAGAACAACATCTTGCTCCTCCCAGGAAGAACATCATCTTGCTCCTCCCAGGAAGAACAACATCTTGCTCCTCCCAGGAAGAACAACATCTTGCTCCTCCCAGGAAGAACAACATCTTGCTCCTCCCAGGAAGAACAACATCTTGCTCCTCCCAGGAAGAACAACATCTTGCTCCTCCCAGGAATGACAACATCTTGCTCCTCCCAGGAAGAACATCTTGTTCCTCCCAGGAAGAACAACATCTTGCTCCTCCCAGGAAGAACAACATCTTGCTCCTCCCAGGAAGAACAACATCTTGCTCCTCCCAGGAAGAACAACATCTTGCTCCTCCCAGGAAGAACATCATCTTGCTCCTCCCAGGAAGAACAACATCTTGCTCCTCCCAGGAAGAACAACATCTTGCTCCTCCCAGGAAGAACATCTTGCTCCTCCCAGTAAGAACATCATCTTGCTCCTCCCAGGAAGAACATCTTGCTCCTCCCAGGAAGAACATCATCTTGCTCCTCCAAGGAAGAACAACATCTTGCTCCTCCCAGGAAGAACATCTTGCTCCTCCCAGGAAGAACATCATCTTGCTCCTCCCAGGAAGAACAACATCTTGCTCCTCCCAGGAAGAACAACTTCTTGCTCCTCCCAGGAAGAACAACATCTTGCTCCTCCCAGGAAGAACATCTTGCTCCTCCCAGGAAGAACAACATCTTGCTCCTCCCAGGACATCTTGCTCCTCCCAGGAAGAACAACATCTTGCTCCTCCCAGGAAGAACAACATCTTGCTCCTCCCAGGAAGAACAACATCTTGCTCCTCCCAGGAAGAACAACATCTTGCTCCTCCCAGGAAGAACAACATCTTGCTCCTCCCAGGAAGTACAACATCTTGCTCCTCCCAGAACATCTTGCTCCTCCCAGGAAGAACAACATCTTGCTCCTCCCAGGAAGGACAACATCTTGCTCCTCCCAGGACATCTTGCTCCTCCCAGGAAGAACAACATCTTGCTCCTCCCAGGAAGAACAACATCTTGATTCTCCCAGGAAGAATAACATCTTGCTCCTCCCAGGAAGAACAACATCTTGCTCCTCCCAGGAAGAACAACATCTTGCTCCTCCCAGGAAGAACATCTTGCTCCTACCAGGAAGGATAACATCTTGCTCCTCCTAGGACATCTTGCTCCTCCCAGGAAGAACAACATCTTGCTCCTCCCAGGAAGAACAACATCTTGCTCCTCCCAGGAAGAACAACATCTTGCTCCTCCCAGGAAGAACAACATCTTGCTCCTCCCAGGAAGCACAACATCTTGCTCCTCCCAGGAAGCACAACATCTTGCTCCTCCCAGGACATCTTGCTCCTCACAGGAAGAACAACATCTTGCTCCTCCCAGGACATCTTGCTTCTCCCAGGAAGAACAACATCTTGCTCCTCCCAGGACATCTTGCTCCTCCCAGGAAGAACAACATCTTGCTCCTCCCAGGAAGAACAACATTTTGCTCCTCCCAGGAAGAACAACATCTTGCTCCTCCCAGGAAGAACAACATCTTGCTCCTCCAAGGAAGAACAACATCTTGCTCCTCCCAGGAAGAACAACATCTTGCTCCTCCCAGCAAGAACATCTTGCTCCTCCCAGAAAGGACATCTTGCTCCTCCCAGGAAGGACAACATCTTGCTCCTCCCAGGAAGCATATCATGTTGCTCCTCCCAGGACAACATATTCCTCCTCTCAGGAAGAACATCTTGCTCCTCCCAGGAAGGACAACATCTTGCTCCTCCCAGGAAGGACATCTTGCTCCTCCCAGGAAGGACAACATCTTGCTCCTCCCAGGAAGGACAGCATCTTGCTCCTCCCAGAAAGGACATCTTGTTCCTCCCAGGAAGAACATCTTGCTCCTCCCAGGAAGAACAACATCTTGCTCCTCCCAGGAAGAACAACATCTTGCTCCTCCCAGGAAGAACAACATCTTGCTCCTCCCAGGAAGAACATCATCTTGCTCCTCCCAGGAAGAACAACATCTTGCTCCTCCCAGGAAGAACAACATCTTGCTCCTCCCAGGAAGCACAACATCTTGCTCCTCCCAGGACATCTTGCTCCTCCCAGGAAGAACAACATCTTGCTCCTCCCAGGAAGAATAACATCTTGCTCCTCCCAGGAAGAACAACATCTTGCTCCTCCCAGGAAGAACAACATCTTGCTCCTCCCAGGACATCTTGCTCCTCCCAGGAAGAACAACATCTTGCTCCTCCCAGGAAGAACAACATCTTGCTCCTCCCAGGAAGAAAGAACAACATCTTGCTCCTCCCAGGAAGAACAACATCTTGCTCCTCCCAGGAAGAACAACATCTTGCTCCTCCCAGGAAGAACAACATCTTGCTCCTCCCAGGAAGAACAACATCTTGCTCCTCCCAGGAAGAACAACATCTTGCTCCTCCCAGGAAGAACAACATCTTGCTCCTCCCAGGAAGAACAACATCTTGCTCCTCCCAGGAAGAACAACATCTTGCTCCTCCCAGGAAGAACAACATCTTGCTCCTCCCAGGACATCTTGCTCCTCCCAGGAAGAACAACATCTTGCTCCTCCCAGGAAGCTCCTCCCAGGAAGAACAACATCTTGCTCCTCCCAGGAAGAACAACATCTTGCTCCTCCCAGGAAGAACAACATCTTGCTCCTCCCAGGAAGAACAACATCTTGCTCCTCCCAGGAAGAACAACATCTTGCTCCTCCCAGGAAGAACATCTTGCTCCTCCCAGGAAGAACAACATCTTGCTCCTCCCAGGAAGAACAAGGAAGAACAACATCTTGCTCCTCCCAGGAAGAACATCTTGCTCCTCCCAGGAAGGACAACATCTTGCTCCTCCCAGGAAGAACAACATCTTGCTCCTCCCAGGAAGAACAACATCTTGCTCCTCCCAGGAAGACACTTGCTCCTCCCAGGAAGAACAACATCTTGCTCCTCCCAGGAAGAACAACATCTTGCTCCTCCCTGGAAGAACAACATCTTGCTCCTCCCAGGAAGAACAACATCTTGCTCCTCCCAGGAAGAACAACATCTTGCTCCTCCCAGGAAGAACAACATCTTGCTCCTCCCAGGAAGAACAACATCTTGCTCTTCCCAGGAAGAACAACATCTTGCTCCTCCCAGGAAGAACAACATCTTGCTCCTCCCAGGACATCTTGCTCCTCCCAGGAAGAACAACATCTTGCTCTTCCCAGGAAGAACAACGTCTTGCTCCTCCCAGGAAGAACAACATCTTGCTCCTCCCAGGACATCTTGCTTCTCCCAGGAAGAACAACATCTTGCTCCTCCCAGGACATCTTGCTTCTCCCAGGAAGAACAACATCTTGCTCCTCCCAGGAAGAACAACATCTTGCTCCTCCCAGGAAGAACAACATCTTGCCCCTCCCAGGAAGAACAACATCTTGCTCCTCCCAGGAAGAACAACATCTTGCTCTTCCCAGGAAGAACAACATCTTGCTCCTCCCAGGAAGAACAACATCTTGCTCTTCCCAGGAAGAACAACATCTTGCTCCTCCCAGGAAGTACAACATCTTGCTCCTCCCAGGAAGCATAACATCTTGCTCCTCCCAGGACATCTTGCTCCTCCCAGGAAGAACAACATCTTGCTCCTCCCAGGAAGAAGAACATCTTGCTCCTCCCAGGAAGAACAACAAAGTGGCAGGTGACAAGTTTTTTTTAATAAACAAGGTGGAAACAGAGGCAGGAGTCAAGAGTTCAGTGTTGAAGTAGCTCAGAGAGAACCTAACTGGCAGGGAACAGTTACAGTGTAGGAAGGAAGAAAGAAGGAAGGTGCCGAGTGAGAGCACCACCAGGTCAGGTGCTGTGGCCTCTGTTTCTAGTAAAACTGATCAATCTGAAAAACTATCGTGAGTCATACGTCTCTCTTTAATAATAATGAGAAGATGATAAGAAAGATCAAATTAGTGGAGGACCTACGACCAGGAGGCTGGTCTGGGACCAGGCGCGGGGGTGGTCACCTCCGGAAGAGGCTATAGGTAACCTGCAGGTAAATTATACTCAGCGTAACTTGAAAGGAGAGACCAGTGATTAAGTGTAGCCGATGATGAAGGAGGAGATGGGACAAACTGCTCCCATCAGAGAAAGAAAAAGAACGTGGGAGTAACCACCACAAATATATCACCAGTGTCTGGTTTCTGGTTTTTGTCTACCTTCGAAGCCAGGCTTTCCTGCTGATTGCCTGTTCCACCTGATTGTTGCTATTAACGGCCCACATAGCCATCACAGCCTGGTTCTTGTGACACTGCGGAGGTAGTGAGTCATTTCCTTCCTGAAAATTTCAACACTTAGTTCCAGCAATATTTCTGACACTTACTGATAGTAGTTTGAAGAGTTTGGAACCACAGTTCTTGATACAGTGGTAATTTATTGTGTCCACAAAGCCCCTTGGTTTTACTAAGTGTATTTGACATTTGCTCTTCCTCTGAGGGAAGACACGACTGAAGTGTATAAGTGGATGATGGGCATAAATAAGGCAGATATGATTAAGGTTCTGAAGAGAGTCCTTCAGGAAAGAACTCGAAATAATGCATTCAAATTGGATAAATTTAAATTTAGAAAGGATATAGGAAAGTACTGGTTTAGAAATATAGTCGATGAGTGGAACAATGTACCTAGTATGGTCACTGAAAGTAACACCTTGAGTGACTTGAAATATACGCTAGATATACACATGAGTGAGAAGGGTTGGATTTGAATGGGATTTGCACATGAATTAATATTGTTATTAAAGCGTATTTCTTGGGTAATATTGGTTATGAGTTGGGCGAATATTTTTTAGTGGATTTGGGTTTGACAAAGACTTACCAAGTATGGGCCAGTAGCCCTGCTGCAGTGTTCCTCCTTTCTTATGTTATTATATAAACAGGGTAACAACAGCACATCGCCAAATTAATGTGGTACCAAGACTTTTTTATTATGCCTGTGAGGCGTCGTTATTGAAAACTGCAGCGAGAAGGAGGCTGGAGGCAGTACAGATGTCGTGTCTAAGATGAATGTTATAAGAACATTCAGAAATGTGAAGGATACACGGTGGTGTACGTAAGGCCCTTCCTCCAGGACGTGGTCTCAGCGTGACACTCCCAAATGAACGTGTGAGTGTAGAAGCCTAAGATGATGACAGCCCTTGCAATGAGGCCTTTCCTAGAACTACAATGGATGAGATATGGAGAGAGTGGAGGAGTTGACTATCCATCAGCATCTCCTAATGGTTTTAATCATAATTATAATTTTTAAAGGGGTGGACCGGTAAGCCAGCGGAAGGCCTCGGTCAGATGACCAAAAGCTCCAACTACGGGTCATTATATGACTAAGACCCGCGACAGGAAACACTTTTCTTGTTTCTTCACAAACTTTACGTAACATAACCTAACCTAAGGACACCCTGGAGTAAATGAGAAAATAATGGAGAACGTGCCAGATAACATGTACGCTGTTCCAGAGTGACCAGGAGCAAGGGCTGGGGGCCACAGATAACATGTACGCTGTTCCAGAGTGACCAGGAGCAAGGACTGGGGGCCACAGATAACATGTACGCTGTTCCAGAGTGACCAGGAGCAAGGACTGGGGGCCACAGATAACATGTACGCTGTTCCAGAGTGACCAGGAGCAAGGACTGGGGGCCACAGATAACATGTACGCTGTTCCAGAGTGACCAGGAGCAAGGACTGGGGGCCACAGATAACATGTACGCTGTTCCAGAGTGACCAGGAGCAAGGACTGGGGGCCACAGATAACATGTACGCTGTTCCAGAGTGACCAGGAGCAAGGACTGGGGGCCACAGATAACATGTACGCTGTTCCAGAGTGACCAGGAGCAAGGACTGGGGGCCACAGATAACATGTACGCTGTTCCAGAGTGACCAGGAGCAAGGACTGGGGGCCACAGATAACATGTACGCTGTTCCAGAGTGACCAGGAGCAAGGGCTGGGGGCCACAGATAACATGTACGCTGTTCCAGAGTGACCAGGAGCAAGGACTGGGGGCCACAGATAACATGTACGCTGTTCCAGAGTGACCAGGAGCAAGGACTGGGGGCCACAGATAACATGTACGCTGTTCCAGAGTGACCAGGAGCAAGGACTGGGGGCCACAGATAACATGTACGCTGTTCCAGAGTGACCAGGAGCAAGGACTGGGGGCCACAGATAACATGTACGCTGTTCCAGAGTGACCAGGAGCAAGGACTGGGGGCCACAGATAACATGTACGCTGTTCCAGAGTGACCAGGAGCAAGGACTGGGGGCCACAGATGAAACTTATGTAGGTGAGCCCCAGGTAGCAGAGAGGTGGAATTAGCTTGAAGACGAGGTAGTGAAGGCAACCTCCATTCACAGCTTCTGGAGTAGGTATGTCAGCAGCCAAGACACCAAAATCCGGAAGATGTGGGTCGTGCTATCCCAAAATCGGGGTCAGGAACAAACACAACTCCGTCAATCACACAACACACAATTTACCACACAATATACAAACCATCATACAAGTTGCAGAAGGCTGCGTGTGTGTGTGTGTGTGTGTGTGTGTGTGTGTGTGTGTGTGTGTGTGTGTGTGTGTGTGTGTGTGTGTGTGTGTGTGTGTGTGTGTGTGTGTGTGTGTGTGTGTGTATCAATGACAGATGGAGGGCTGGAACGAACGTTCTCGTTGTGTCCAGCTTCCAGACAAATGGTTGCAGAGGCAATCCTAGTGACCCTGCCTTGTGCATGACAGAGCCAGGGAAGGGACGTGGAAAACTTAAAGGGGGGGGGGAGGCTTGTGTTATTGAGGAGGAGAGGAAGGGTACATTAGTGGGAGTGACTGTGTGTAGGGGGGAGGGGGCCCGCGTGGTAGTCTTTCAATAATATCCTTTATTCTTTTTAAATAAAATGAACATCAATCGGGTTACAAGAAACGTAAACTTACTAAGTTACAAGAGATGAGATGTAATCAAGAGTTTCATAATTTACAAAAGAAGTAAGCATGAGCTTCCTGAATTCCAGATGTAAACAAGAGCTTAATAAACTCCAGATGCAAACAAGAGTTTCCTACATACCATGTGTAAACAAAAGCTTCCTAAATACCAGATATAAACAAGAGCTTCGTCAGTTAAGAGAGATGTAAACAAGTGTTCCTCTAAGTTGCAGCGGATGCAAACAGTCTTCACAACCAGCCACACAAACAATGTGATATTCAACAAAGAAATATCTGAGCTCCCCAGGAATAGAAAAAAAAAACAGAGGGATTAAAAATAAAAGAGAACGTTTTATGCACTGAAAGAATACCAGAGGAAGAATGAAGGTTGGAAAACCTTGGCAGGAATTATGCTTCAAGACGTTAAGACTCTGCAGTTTTAAGACTGTGCAGTCTTAAGACTGTGCAGTCTTAAGACCGTACAGTGTCTTAACTGTTCACAAAAGGTACAGAGAATTAGCACAATTTTTCCCTCACCCGTCCCCTCAACCATGCCTCCCTTCACCCGTCCCCTCAACCATGTCTCCCCTCACCCTTGTTTTATCCTACGTACAAGAAATGTTCTTGCTGGATGTATTTAGGTGTTGGGTAGAAGATACCTGTGCACCTACGATGGTAATTAAAGGTGTCTGTGCACCTACGATGGTAATTAAAGGTGTCTGTGCACCTACGATGGTAATTAAAGGTGTATGTGCACCTACGATTGTAATTAAAGGAGTTTGAAGAAATAAAAGTTAGAACGGAGTTCTAGCTTTTATTTATTCACCTCCCCCCCCCCCAAAAAAAAAACTTATGTAAGAGGATCTCACCTTCAAGGATCACAACAACAGTTGTGATAATGACACTCTTGTGTCATTATCACAACTGCGAGAAAATGAGAGGATGTATAATGAGAACCTTCAAAACAAGTGATGCAAAGTCTGTGATAGTCCTCTTTAAGCCACTTGTTGTATCTAGACTAATATATTGCTGTACACTGAGAGCCCCTATCAAGGCAAGCCAAACTGTAGATCTGAAGAACATACACAGGACCTTCACTACACGTATAAGTTTAGTTAAGCACCTCAATTACAGGGAACGTTTGAAGTCCCTTGACCTGTATTCTTTGGAGCGCAGGCGAGAAAGGTACACTATAATTTACACTTGGAAAATACTAGAAGGACTGGTCCTAAATCTGCACACAGAAATCACTTCCTATGAAAGCAAAAGACTTGGCAGACGGTGCAACATCCTCTCAGTGAAAAGCAGGGGCGCCGTGAATATACAAAGAAAACATAATAAGTGTTAGGGGCCAAAGGCTGCTCAACTACCCCCATCAAACATAAGGAGGATTACTAATAGACCCCTGGATGTCTTCATGTGGGAACTGAATAGATATCTATAGTCAGAGCCTGACTAGCCAGGCTGTGGTTCGCACGTTGGATTGCGTGCAGCCAGCTGTAACAGCTTGGTAGATCAGGCCCTGATCCACCGTGAGGCCTGGTCACCGACCGAGCCGCGGGGGCGTTGACTCTCGGAACTCCATCCAGGTAGACACTCTTCCAACTCCAACCCTAACCACCACCACCTCCCCTCCACCATCACTTCCCCTGTACTATTACTACCTCCCCTCCACCACAGTTCCCCAACACACCACCATCACCATCACTCTTCAATTCAGCAATGACATGAACGACCGCTGGAGCAAAACCAGTTTCCACACACGCACCTCTCAAAGCATCCTAGATAGATGACCACCAACCTGCCTCCTCTCCCCTTCCCTCTCTCTCTCCCTCTCTGTCTGTCTACTTGTCTGCCTCCCTCGCTGTATACCTCTCTCCCTTGTTCCCCCCCCCTCACTCTCTTCTCCTATCTCTTCCCCATTCCCTCTCCCTCAGTACTTTACTAATACTCTTCGCTGCTTATCTCTCTCTCTCTCTCTCTTCCCTCATCACTTAGCTTCTGGCTAGCCTAGAGTGGACAGACAATCCTTCACATTTAAACACATTAACTTGCTACGTCTGATAAAGAAGTCAGTGAGCACAACGTGTCACTTATCAAG
Source organism: Cherax quadricarinatus (assembly GCF_038502225.1). Classification (NCBI taxonomy): domain Eukaryota; kingdom Metazoa; phylum Arthropoda; class Malacostraca; order Decapoda; family Parastacidae; genus Cherax; species Cherax quadricarinatus. Next base: position 12,622,197 of record NC_091309.1, read on the forward strand.
AAATTACTCAACTATTTACATTAATCAGTGAACTTCCTCAGTAATAATAATAATAATAATAATAATAATAATAATAATAATAATAATTAGTATTTCTATAAAGCAAAAAACACAACGGACAGAGGGTTAGTGACCCGCACTTCGTGCAGCCTTATAAGCAACTTATAACTACAGTCGTGTGTAAAATTAAGTTGATTTACATCAGTGCTATAATTTACAACGTTTTACATTAACAATCTCGTTTATGATTACGACATTTTTGGATTTTTTTTTGTAAGACCATTTGTTGCAATGTTTTGTAGTGATTATTACATATGTTGAAATAAATAAGTCATAGTAAGAACATAGATATGAATATTAATATGATATAAATAAATAGTGTTTATACAATTAATTCGACTAGAATTTTGGTCTGATGATGAAGGTGCTTTTTCACTATTTTTTTTTTTTGAGCAGGTGGCAGATTGGGAACTTTTTTTGGCATTTTCTGTAATGGATTTCCAAATTTTAGGGTCCTTTATATGCATGGAGTTCCTGGATGGGTCGAGTCAAACACGTGGGTATATAAGAGGCACTTGTGTCTTGTTTTGTGTCAATGTTGTGTTGCAGCTCTCCAGGAAGAGTCGGAGTTGAACACACAAATAACCCGTACATAGGAGAGAGAGAGAGAGAGAGAGAGAGAGAGAGAGAGAGAGAGAGAGAGAGAGAGAGAGAGAGAGAGAGAGAGAGAGAGAGAGAGAGAGAGAGAGAGAGAGAGAGAGAGAGAGAGAGAGAGAGAGGGAAAAGCTTACGATGATGCTTCGGTCCGACATGGACCATTTACAAAGTGACACTAACACAAAAGAGTAAGGCGAGGGGCGACAGGGACGGGACAAGAGAGGCGGAAGCTCATACTACGGGTCTTAATATATACAACACACAGTAGGTGTCAATGTTCTGAAAGGTAAGTTAAGACTTTTCATTAGTGAGTGTTTGTGTGTGTATGTGTGTGTTGTCCGAAACCTGATTATTCTAATAGCTGTTTCTTTAGTAATTAGTAAGCTAACAACGGACACCACAGCCGTTGACAACAATCAGTGAACTTTTTACTGTTTAGCAAATAAGTGAACTAACAACGGACACCACAGCCGTTGAAAACAAAAACAGTAGTGATTATAACACAGAAATTAACTTGAGGAAGCATCCTCACACCTGAGGAACGCCAGGGGCTCGCTATGTTACCTGATATCAAGGACGATGGCTTCCATACACCAGGTAATGAAGACTATCAAAAGGGAAGTGGATACACATAAAAAAATGCAGCACATATTTGAAATGTTTGGTGCTCAGACTTCCTCATGACATGAACAAAACTATAAGGAAATTGAACTGAAATTAACACCCGATTTGATTTTCCTGAGCACCAAGGAAGTGATCTCAGAGAACTGAACAAAGATGAGACACAAGAAACACTGATGTACTCATCAACGGCAAGGTATCATTTACGTCCACCTCCTTCACTCCAACTCCCCCTTCCACACACCCACCCATCTACACACACACACACACACACACACACACACACACACACACACACACACACACACACACACACACACACAGTATTTTATCAGAGAGTCATATTTCAGCGTTTCCAGTGTTTGGTTCACTTCATGTTTCTTCTGAAGCTGACTTTTATCTCAGGAAAAATCATCTCTAACTCTCTGTCGAAGTCACAGCTCACTCCTCTCCTAATCATCCTCCTCTTCCTCCTTCCCCTTCCTCCCCTCCTTCCACCCACCATCGACAGAATACATACACCATCCAGTGAGACGAAAACAGATTTGAGGTTAGAGGAAGACGAATATGAAGGTAGGGTGACCTTTTTCGTTTGGGCAATTTGGATAAAGCAGTGTATTTCTAACCTATTATATATGCTAATTACATCACAAAAGATGGGTTTCACATGTACAAATCTGTCAGCTTGAACTGGAGACTTCAGTAAGGCGATGAGAATATCGTCACTTTCGTTCTCACCTCTGGAATAATCTTTGGTGTCTAAGGCTTCCCTAAAAGCAGGAAAGATACTGCAGCTGAAAAAAAAATGTACAGACATTGCTTACTAAAAGCGTAAGAGACAAAAATGCATTTAAACTTAACGGTACACTTCTGAGTACTTGTAATGTACTCTCTGAAGCGAAGAAAAGATACCTGATAATATACACCTGGAAGATACTTGATAAACTAGTCCCAAACCTACACAAAAGGAAAGGTCACGTGACTACCATGATATAGAGAGGGATGATGTATATAATGGTACTGGTATTCATACAGAGTGTTTCACTCGTAGGAGGCCCCGAGTTATTTACTACAGACGGGATATACAAACAAGACGATTACAACCACAGGAGTACTAACTCGGGGCCTTCTACGAGTGAAGCATCCTGTATATACTACACAAGTATTGCACCAGGCCCGGTGGCCTGGTGGCCCGGTGGCCTGGTGGCCCGGTGGCCTGGTGGCCCGGTGGCCTGGTGGCCTGGTGGCCTGGTGGCCCGGTGGCCTGGTGGCCTGGTGGCCTGGTGGCCCGGTGGCCTGGTGGCTAAAGCTCCCGCTTCACACACGGAGGGCCCGGGTTCGATTCCCGGCTTGTGGAAACATTTCGACACGTTTCCTTACACCTGTTGTCCTGTTCACCTAGCAGCAAATAGGTACCTGGGTGTTAGTCGACTGGTGTGGGTCGCATCCTGGGGGACAAGATTAAGGACCCCAATGGAAATAAGTTAGACAGTCCTCGATGACGCACTGACTTTCTTGGGTTATCCTGGGTGGCTAACCCTCCGGGGTTAAAAATCCGAACGAAATCTTATCTTATCTTATCTTACCATACCTAACTGGAGTGAGAGATATGGGAGGAAGTGTAAAACGAGCCCAGTGAAAAGTAGGAGCCCCACAGAAACAAAAAGAGAACATTGTGTCAACATCCGTGGTCCATGACCCTCCAGCCATCTACCAGCAGATATTAGAAATATTACCAGAACAAATGTAGAAATCTTCAGGACACTGGACCACTACCTCTACAAAGGGCCGGATCAACAAAGCTGTGAGGGTGGCTAATAGCAATAACCAGGATGAACAGACAATCAATGGGAAATCCTAGCCTTGGTTCAGTCTGCGAGGATAGCAAAACCCTCGAAACCCGTCACAGGTTTAAATAGTTCAGTAAGTTACAAGAGCTTCAATTTTTTTTCCTGAAAATCTATGGCTACTATTACTTTGAAAACTATTTACATATGGAACCGTGTGTGTGTGTGTGTGTGTGTGTGTGTGTGTGTGTGTGTGTGTGTGTGTGTCACTGAGTTCGTTTACCATAAATCAGCTGACGCAGACCCACTTCCCAGCGGGATGACGACCAGCATCTGCTAGGCCAGCATCATGTCAACACACATCTGACAGACCAACAAAACAACATTCATCTGCCGGACCAGCATGTCAACGCACATCTATCAGACTAGCATCATGTCAACTCAACATTCTTGTCAAAGTCTTGTAAATTCATCCACAAGTCAAAATTCTCTCCAAACAGAAACTAGAAAACATGATAGTACGGATAATGAGAGAACCTTCAAAACAAAAGCCAGTGACGACCCTCTTAAAGTCACTTGTTTTCTCTGGTCTAAAATATTTCTTTACAATAACAGCCCCTTTTTAAGGCAGGCGAAATTGCAGACCCAGAGAATGTACAGAGAACGTTCACCGCACACGTATAAATTCAAACACCTAAATTACTGGGAACGTTTGATGTCTCTAATTGTATTCCTTAGATCGTAGGCGAGAAAGATACACCATAATTTACTCCCGGAAAATCCTAGATGGACTGGTCCCAAATCTGCACAAAGAAATCACTTCCTTAGAAATGAAGAGGCTTGGTAGACGGTGCAAAATACCCTTAACGAAAAGTAGGTGTGCCATGAGTACTCTAAGAGATAACACAATAAGTGTAAGCGGCCCAAAACTTTTCAACACCCTCCCTTCATACTTAAGGGGAATTGCCAAGAAAGAACATGAAAAGTTCCTCAAGGCAGTTCCTGATTAGCCGGGCTTTGATGCTGCGTGTGGCCAGTAGTAACAGCCGGGTTCTTCAAGACTTTATTTAATAGGAGGCACTGACACAAAATACCTTCAGGCATCCTTGAGTCTATGGAACTGAACTTCTCCAGGCTGAGGGACTGACAACCTCAAATCTACGACTTCAAGGATGATGGACTGATTACATCGTCTTCACATCTCTACTGTTCCTGTCTAATTCCTGTATTCGACTGAAGAAGCCTACTGTGTAGGCGAAACGTTTCGGAATAAAGTTGCCTAACTGTTGCCTATGTGTCTTACCTACCATCCTTGAGAAGCTACTGATACAAAAAACTGGAGCTACCTTTCCCCCCTCATTAGATAAAACGTGATAACCTCTTATTCCCCAGGCTCTGCATGGCCCCTATGGATTTACCGCATCTTCATGAATAACCATAATACTTTCTCTTTACCATTCCTTTAGTGTCTATTCACAATCCTTTACAACGTTACATCCTATCCTAAATCTCCTCCTCCTCCCCCTGCCTCCCACTACCAGTGTTATGGTCAACGATTTATTTCCAGACGTGGCTGAAGAATTAGACACATGTGCAACATCTGGGTATCTTTACTGTAGATGTTTCGCCAACCAGTGGCTTTATCAATATAAATTCAAGAGCATAATTGGAAGACAGTAGAACTATATACAAATGTTAAGGTAATCAGTCCCTCAGCCTTGGAGTTGGTGAAGAGAATCGTAATCGTGCAGAGTTTGAAGTGCACGTAGATTGGTATAATGTTTGTCAGGAAACAGGACAAGTGTTTCCTGACGCAGGTCTTAGTCATATGATGACCCACAGCTCGAGCTTTTTGGTCTTCTGACCGAGGCCTTCCACTGGCTTACCGGTCCACCCTTTAAAAATCAAAGTTATGATTATAACCATTAAGTGAAGCGGGGGCAGTTAAGACTGGCGCTAACTATACCAGCGTAGTTATCGAGTATAATTGTTGAGCGGGGGTTGATTTGGGTGTTTAACACAATGGTGTTTAATCACCCGCTGATCTCTGCCCTTGACATGACCACATTCTGCAACTGTAAATTCTACCACGATTTCTTTACTTATTCAAAACAAGAACAATTTTAAGAAACACATCTTAAACCTCAAACTGATTTCATCACAATTTTATTTTAGTCTGTCTGTGTACCACCACCACTTGCTTACATTCTTCCTCTCTTCCAAACCTCGTTTTACTTCATATCTCCCTGGCAGTCTTTCTTTTCCCCTACCTCTACCTTGTCCCTACTTCCATTCCTTTAAGTCCTCAACACACTTCCTGTCAAACCTCTCATTTCTTTTCATCTCTAAGCACTATTTCCTCATATCGTCTCCCTCACACACTCCTTACACGTCTTGCTTCTTTTTTTCTACTTTTCCCTTTCCTTCACTTCCTCCTCCTCCTCCTTCACTTCCTCCTCCTCCTCCTTCACTTCTTTCTTTACTTCCTCCTCCTCACAGTTTGTCTGGAGTAGGTAACAATCCCTAGTATTAACAAAGTCGACTATACTGACCTACGGAACGCTCTCATTCTCTCCTTGCTGCACATCTGCACTAATGTTTACTAACACAGCTACACTCTCCAGAGTGTTCCACTTCTGACAACTCTAAGGCTAAAGAAATACTTCCTACAACTTTCCCTTTTATTCCTGCCTGGTCTTCTAGCTTTTGTACCAGTCTCTTGTGCGGTACTGTCACAAGCCTTCTTGTAGTCCAAGAAAATGCAATCTACTCATCCCTCTCGTACTTCTGTTACCTTGTCGTAGAACTCCAGTAGGGTTGTGACACAGGATTTTCCATCACTGAAGCATTGATGGTGTGTGTGTGTGTGTGTGTGTGTGTGTGTGTGTGTGTGTGTGTGTGTGTGTGTGTGTGTGTGTGTGTGTGTGTGTGTGTGTGTGTGTTTCCAAAGGAGGCAGAAATATTTACCTCGCATCTAAACACTTCTAAAAGTCAGTCACTTAACACCTCAAGTTTGCACAAGGCATAACCTTGGTGCTGAAACAACCAAGAACAGCCATACCACTAGACATACCACCATACATGCAACCATACATGCAATCATACATACCACCAGACATACCCCTAAACATACCACCAGACATATCACCAGACATACCACCAGACATACCACCAGACATATCACCGTATGTAGGATGAAATGTATTGTTTTTGTTGAGATGTATTCACTCACAGGATGAAGGATGTTGCACAATATTGCCCTTAGAGCTGTATGTTTACTCAAAGATGAGTGTCATTGTCCAATCCTGTCTTCATGACAGTACGTTTACTCACAAGATTAGTGTCACTGTCTAATACTGTCTTCACCACAGTATGTTCACTCATAAGATTAGTGTCACTGCCCAATACTGTCTTCACGACAGTATGTTCATTCACAAAACGGGTGTCACTGCTCAATATTGTCTTCACGACAGTACGTTCACTCACAAAACGGGTGTCACTGTACATTAAACTCACCCCCTCAGAGGACACTCTGAAAATCGTAGTAACTTCACTGTTTCCACTTGACAAACGACTGCTGTAACTCTGGTTTATTGCAGGTGTTCTCACGCCTCAACCACTCCGATATTCCCAGCCCCGAGAGAGACGGAGGCGCACCGCTGCTGACAGAATAGTTCATTAACCACTACTCATGCTCGAAGAAAGAAAAAAGAATGCTGGTATACGGTTTCCACACACGGTCAATGAATCTCTCCTGGGACCCCGCTGACTGTGTCACAACAGTACCAGTACTCTTGTAATAATACAAGTACTTGATGAAACAGTGCTAGTACTCACCTAACTGTGGTTGCAGGTTTCGAGACTCAGCTCCTGGCCCCGCCTCTTCACTGATCACTACTAGGTCTTCTCTTTCTCTGCTTCCTGAGCTTTGTCATACCTCGTCTTAAAGCTATGTATGGTTCCTGCCTCCACTACATCACTTGCTAGGCTATTCCACTTCCTGACTACTCTGTGACTGAAGAAATACTTCCTAACATACCTGTGACTCGTCTGAGTCTTCAGCTGCCAATTGTGACCCCTTGTTTCTGTGTCCCCTCTCTGGAACATCTTGTTTCTCTCCACCTTATCTATTCCACGCAGTATTTTGTATGTTGTTATCATGTCTCCCCTGACCCTCCTGTCCTCCAGTGTCGTCAGTCCGATTTCCCTCAACCTTTCTTCGTAGGACATTCCCCAGAGCTCCGGAACTAGCTTTGTTGCAAATCTTTGTACTTTCTCTAATTTCTTGACATGCTTGGCCAGGTGTGGGTTCCAAACTGGTGCTGCATACTCCAGTATAGGCCTGACGTACACAGTGTACAGTGTCTTGAACGATTCCTAACTATGGTATCGGAACGCTATTCTCAGGTTTGTCAGGCGCCCATATGCTGCAACAGTTATCTGGTTGATGTGTGTCTCCGGAGATGTGCTCGGTGTTATGATCACCCCCAAGATCTTTCTCTTTGAGTGAGGTTTGCAGCCTTTGTCCACCTAGCCTATACTCTGTCTGCGGTCTTCTTTGCCCTTCCCAAATCTTCATGACTTTGCATTTGGCAGGGTTGAATTCGAGAAGCCAGTTGCTGTCCAGGTCTCTTTGTAGTCCTTCCTGATCCTCATCCAATTTAATTCTTCTTATTAACTTCACATCATCTGCGAACAGGGACACTTCAGAGTCTATCCCTTCCATCATGTCATTCACATATATCAAAAATAGCACTGGTCCTAGGACTGACCCCTGTGGGACCCCGCTCGTCACAGGCGCCCACTGTGATACCTCATCACATACCATGACTCGTTGCTGCCTCCCTGTCAGGTATTCTCTGATCCATTGCAGTGCCCTTCCTGTTATACGCGCCTGATCCTCCAGCTTCTGCACTAATCTCTTGTGAGGAACTGTGTCGAAGGCCTTCCTGCAGTCTTACTTTTGTAACTCTGTTACCTTGTAATAAAACTCCAGAAGGTTTGTGACACAGGATTTGCCTTCCATGAATCCGTGC
>NC_091309.1:12635297-12665297 GCF_038502225.1 Cherax quadricarinatus
AAAGTATTTCATTTGTTATTGTTATTTCTGTTATCTTTCTCGTGACTGAGAATGTTTTAAGTTATTGATTCACTGCTACTGATGTTTTTATTATCTTGGTCTTATTGTTACGATGAACCTGTGTCTCTGCCTGCCAGACACATCAGGAACACGTTACAATCAAGTAACACTTTGTAAAGGCCTGCCAGACACACCAAGAACATGTTACAATGAAGTAACACCTTGTAACACTCTTCCTCACACCAATAAAACCCGAACACCAGCTGTTCACGAACATAACAGTGTTTCTGTTAAAACTGAAAAGATAATGATTGGCTAGATATAACAATAAAACTGTATAACCAAACATGCCGATGGCGGTTTACAAAAAAATTGTACTCTCCTGACTAATATTGTTGTACACTGAATAGCCGTGACTCAAGTCCTGCAACCACGTACAGGTAAGTACAAGCTAACAACAGCCTAAATAAACGGTTCAAACTACAACAAAAAAGTGGACAATCCTCGACCAACAAACAGGGCATGTCCAAGAATCTTAACAGACGGTTCAAACAAGTTACCGTTGAAAAACTTTAACAGACTGCTCAAACAACAACAGGTGTACACAGAGGTGAAGTTTACCAGTGGAATTTTTGACACTAGCGTATACGAAGATGAAGTTTACTTTAATAGACGGATCAAACATCAACAACAAACCAGACAATCCTCCAACAGGACCCATCAGGAGCCTCAACAGACAGCACCCAACAACAACATAACAGAATCCTTTATCAATAACGGGACCCATTAAGAGCCTTAACAGACACTCCCTAACAGCAAAACAGGCAATACTCCATCAACAACAGGACCATGAAGAGCCTGAACAGACACTCCCCCAACAGCAAAACAGTCAACAACAGTCAGTGACAAGCATGCTCTTCCTCCGCCACGAAACCCACTATCCACTAAGCCACTTTTACCATAAGACGAGAAGAGGAAGCCACACAAGGAGATACCTCCCACCCTAAAAAAAATACAGCATAGAAACGGTCATTTTATTCCATGGAAACGCGTTCCTGGGAAATATATTCATAGAGGGTCAGCTTATCATGGGTCTTGGGCGTCGCGGCTCCGACAGTCACATGTTTTTACGGCGCTTATTGTCCCGAGAATCTATGGGCAAGATGGCGGCTGTTGCTGCGTCCGAGTTGCTTTGACCGTGGCTGGCGACCTCAGCCAGATAGATGGCTGGCCCTCCGGCCGGCTGGAGGCAGAATGGACAGTATGGCTGGTCAGCGGGATGGATGACTCGGCTGGTAGGCTTGATGGATGACTTGACTGGTCGATGATTGGTGACCTTAACGGGCGGATGTTTTGGAACTCGGACGGTCATCTGGCAGCAGGAACTGGTGCAGCTGTAGTAGCTGCCAGCAAGAGCTGGTGCAGCTGTAGTAGCTGCCAGCAAGAGCTGGTGCAGCTGTAGTAGCTGCCAGCAAGAGCTGGTGCAGCTGTAGTAGCTGCCAGCAAGAGCTGGTGCAGCTGTAGTAGCTGCCAGCAAGAGCTGGTGCAGCTGTAGTAGCTGCCAGCAAGAGCTGGTGCAGCTGTAGTAGCTGCCAGCAAGAGCTGGTGCAGCTGTAGTAGCTGCCAGCAAGAGCTGGTGCAGCTGTAGTAGCTGCCAGCAAGAGCTGGTGCAGCTACTACAGCTGCACCAGGTCAGCAGGAGCTGGTACAGCTGTGCTAGTTTTATTTAAACTGTGAAGATGGGCCGTGCTGGAAGCGTCCTGGTGTCGTCACTAGCGTTGCTACTGGCTCTCAGGCACCATTATTCCTCGTGCTGCTCCTACGCTTCTACTATGGCTGCTGATGTCTATCATTACTGCTGCTAATATTTATGCTGCTGCTGTTGATGTTGTTGCTAGTGCTTATATTGCTGCTGATGATGAAGACTTGCGATTTTGGCTTAAATAGCAACGCTCTTCTTGTCGAATAAGGCAAGCGAAAATTTGTGTATGTAATAATTTAGCAAAAACCATTCTGAGCCTAACGAAAAAAATATATTTCATTGTGTTTGTTTATTATTAAATTACTGTAAACTTATCTAAAATATATTTAGTTGGATTAGGCTAAATTAAATTGCGCTTGTTATAATAAGGTTAGATAAGTTTTCCAAGGTTCTTTTGGTACAAAATTATTAATTTTTACATTAACATAAATGAAAAAATATATCTTTAAAGGTATAAAAGAAAATTTTAGAAAGGACTTAATTTTAAATGAGTTCTTGCTAATTGACCAGTTTTACATATTCGGCACAACAATATATATATATATATATATATATATATATATATATATATATATATATATATATATATATATATATATATATATATATATATATATATATATATATATATATATATATATATATATACATACATGGTTTATGAACGTTTATAGGTACTATAAACACTGACAGGTACTACAATTGGGACAAGACCCTGGACGGTGTATTTGATGTGATTTATTCAAGATCATTCCTCCGTTTTCAGCGGCACTTATACATCTCCAGGAGTTTCTATCTTTAGAAAACTGACCTCTTTACCTACTCTCGATCTTTTTCATCTCTGTCTTTTCTCTCCCCCCTCTTTCTTCCTTCCTGCCTCTTTCTCTCTTTCTCTCTCTCTCTCTCTCTCTCTCTCTGTCCGCACACACACATGCCGGACTTATCTAATTAAAAAAAATGTTTGTTACAGTTCTTCTACGTGTGTGTGTGTGTGTGTGTGTGTGTGTGTGTGTGTGTGTGTGTGTGTGTGTGTGTGTGTGTGTGTATGTACTCACCTAGTTGTACTCACCTAGTTGAGGTTGCAGGGGTCGAGTCCAAGCTCCTGGCCCCGCCTCTTCACTGGTCGCTACTAGGTCACTCTCCCTGAACCGTGAGCTTTATCATACCTCTTCTTAAAGCTATGTATGGACCCTGCCTCCACTACATCACTTCCCAAACTATTCCACTTCCTGACTACTCTGTGGCTGAAGAAATACTTCCTAACATCCCTGTGATTCATCTGTGTCTTCAACTTCCAACTGTGTCCCCTTGTTGCTGTGTCCCATCTCTGGAACATCCTGTCTTTGTCCACCTTGTCTATTCCTCTCAGTATTTTGTATGTCGTTATCATGTCGTGTGTGTGTGTGTGTGTGTGTGTGTGTGTGTGTGTGTGTGTGTGTGTGTGTGTGTGTGTGTGTGTGTGTGTGTGTGTGTGTGTGTGTGTGTGTGTCAGTAGTATTAATAGTAGTTTAACCCTCTTCTCCCTGCGCTTCTCTCCTTATCACTCTTCCCCCATCCTTCTTCCAGAGAGCCAGCACCTCCACAGAAGCAACAGCAGACAAGCAAAAGCAGCAGCAGCAATTGCAGCAGTAGCAGCAGCAAGACCAACAGCCCCACTAACAAACAACACCTCATCTAAACGGCTGTCTGGGCAGCAACCATTTCCCAAGACTCCTACCACCGCGGGGCCATTCCAGATTCCCATTCCAACACCGCCACAGTTCATGGACGTGTGGGTGGTGTGGGCTGATGGTCCTAGTGGTGGTCCCACACCGCCATAGTTCATGGACGTGTGGGTGGTGTGGGTTGATAGTCCTAGTGGTGGTCCCACACTGCCACAGTTTATGGACGTGTGGGTGGTGTGGGTTGATAGTCCTAGTAGTGGTCCCACACTGCCACAGTTTATGGACGTGTGGGTGGTGTGGGTTGATGGTCCTTGTGGTGATCCCACACTCCCACAGATCATGGACGTGTGGGATGAATGAACTTAGAGAACAAGGAAGCTGGAAAAATTTAGGCAGGCTTTCTAGTAAGTGCCACATAGTGCCTGCCAACACCTCCCCCCCCCCACCTTCCGCACGATATCTGCCGACTCCCCCCTCCCCCCCCTCCTCGCGTGGTGCCTGCCAATTCCAGCGGCATCTGCCATTCTCCGCTGCAAACCTACACATGTTTTGACGTTAACGGCGACCCGATGCGCCTGCTATATCGCCAGCACATGCAAATCTCGCAGCTCTTAAACAGCCGGGTATGAGTCTCAACTTATGTGAAGATTCGCCGACCTGTCACTTACTAGCGAAGTTCATGCGCAATGTGTGATCTTACCTCTTGCTTAGTGTTGGTGAATATCTTGTGCATGTTCACACTGTCCACGCTTGCTGAGTGTGTGTGTGTGTGTGTGTGTGTGTGTGTGTGTGTGTGTGTGTGTGTGTGTGTGTGTGTGTGTGTGTGTGTGTGTGTGTGTGTGTGTGTGTGTACTCACCTAGTTGAGGTTGCGGGGGTCGATTCACAGCTCCTTGCCCTTGTATGTGTTTTTTTACAAGTTACTTGTTTCATGCGTAAGCGAGTAATTTACAAGTGCTGGGAGTCATCATTTCAACATTTCATTCGCACTGTTACAAGGTCTCATCTCCTTGATGTGACATGATTAACATGTCATTTCCTCAAGAATATCAAAGCTAAGTACATTCAGTAAGCTTCCTCACAAATATTTACATGCAAATGACTGCAGATTATTCGACGTTAATCACAATATGAAGCACATAATAAGTTGTCTGATGTACTGTGGGACCAGTGACTGAAGTGCACTTCTGGTCTAAGTCCACCTCTCTCTCTCTCTCTCTATGTGACCCATATATTCACACTTCTATATCTCCCCTCCCTCACCCTGTTCCATGCTTTCTCCATCCCCTCTCCCCTTTATCAACCTTCTTCGTCTCTCCCTCCTTTTACTCTCTTCAATCCTCTTTCTACCTCCCACATCTCCCCCCCCCCCACAATCCATCTCCTTTACTTCAAACTTGCCACCAGTTTTGAAAGTTACATTCTCTCCATGTTTTCCCCGCCTCCCTCTCTCACCCTCCCTCCTCAAGTTTATTCTTCAAAACTGCCCACTACAGCGTCTTCACACACACTGTTATCCCACAGAGTAGCTACACGGGATACACTGTGGGACCAACATACTCAGGCTTCAAATTTCTGCAAATTAGCCTATCGTTCAAGGCTCTTTTGTATTCACTTATTATTCATTATGTATGTATATATATATATATATATATATATATATATATATATATATATATATATATATATATATATATATATATATATATATATAAACCGAACTTCCTGAATAGGCCGAACTCCCTTAAAAATTAAACTTTTCCTAATTTTTTTTACAGATTGATAGCTAATTTTTTTCATTAAAGATGATACAATAATTTTTTTATTTTTGGACCCAAAAGAACATAGAATCCTCAATTAACCTCACTAAAATTAATACAAATTTTTTTAAGCTAAATTCCGCTACATATATCAATGGTTACAGCAAAGTGGGTGCGGGAGGGAAGAGAAGCGCTTAGTGGAATGATAATGCAAAGAGAAGTTTTTACAAAGTAGAAGTGATGCAAGGAGGGAAGAGTATATGGAGAAAAAGAGAGAGGTTAAGAGAGTGGTGAAGCAATGTAAAAAGAGAGCAAATGAGAGAGTGGGTGAGATGTTACCAGCAAATTTTGTTGAAAATAAGAAAAAGTTTTGGAGTGAGATTAACAAGTTAAGGAAGCCTAGAGAACAAATGGATTTGTCAGTTAAAAATAGGAGAGGAGAGTTATTAAATGGAGAATTAGAGGTATTGGGAAGATGGAGGGAATATTTTGAGGAATTGTTAAATGCTGATGAAGATAGGGAAGCTGTGATTTCATGTATAGGGCAAGGAGGAATAACATCTTGTAGGAGTGAGGAAGAGCCAGTTGTGAGTGTGGGGGAAGTTCGTGAGGCAGTAGGGAAAATGAAAGGGGATAAGGCAGCTGGGATTGGTGCAATAAAGATAGAAATGTTAAAAGCAGGTGGGGATATAGTTTTGGAGTGGTTGGTGCAATTATTTAATAAATGTATCGAAGAGGGTAAGGTACCTAGGGATTGGCAGAGAACATGCATAGTTCCTTTGTATAAAGGCAAAGGGGACAAAAGAGACTGCAAAAATTATAGGGGGATAAGTCTGTTGAGTATACCTGGTAAAGTGTATGGTAGAGTTATTATTGAAAGAATTAAGAGTAAGATGGAGAATAGGATAGCAGATGAACAAGGAGGCTTTAGGAAAGGTAGGGGGTGTGTGGACCAGGTGTTTACAGTGAAGCATATAAGTGAACAGTATTTAGATAAGGCTAAAGATGTTTTTGTGGCATTTATGGATTTGGAAAAGGCGTATGACAGGGTGGGTAGAGAAGCACTGTGGCAGATGTTGCAGGTGTATGGTATAGGAGGTAGGTTACTGAAAGCAGTGAAGAGTTTTTACGAGGATAGTGAGGCTCAAGTTAGAGTATGTAGGAAAGAGGGAGATTATTTTCCAGTAAAAGTAGGCCTTAGACAAGGATGTATGATGTCACCATGGTTGTTCAATATATTTATAGATGGGGTTGTAAGAGAAGTAAATGCGAGGGTCTTGGAAAGAGGCGTGGAGTTAAAAGATAAAGAATCACACAAAGTGGGAGTTGTCACAGTTGCTTTTTGCTGATGACACTGTGCTCTTGGGAGATTCTGAAGAGAAGTTGCAGAGGTTGGTGGATGAATTTGGTAGGGTATGTAAAAGAAGAAAATTAAAAGTGAATACAGGAAAGAGTAAGGTTATGAGGATAACAAAAAGATTAGGTGATGAAAGATTGGATATCAGATTGGAGTGAGAGTATGGAGGAGGTGAATGTATTCAGATATTTGGGAGTGGACGCGTCAGCGGATGGGTCTATGAAAGATGAGGTGAATCATAGAATTGATGAGGGGAAAAGGGTGAGCGGTGCACTTAGGAGTCTGTGGAGACAAAGAACTTTGTTCTTGGAAGCAAAGAGGGGAATGTATGAGAGTATAGTTTTACCAACGCTCTTATATGGGTGTGAAGCATGGGTGATGAATGTTGCAGCGAGGAGAAGGTTGGAGGCAGTGGAGATGTCATGTCTGAGGGCAATGTGTGGTGCGAATATAATGCAGAGAATTCGTAGTTTGGAAGTTAGGAGGAGGTGCGGGATTGCCAAAACTGTTGTCCAGAGGGCTGTGGAAGGGTTGTTGAGGTGGTTCGGACATGTAGAGAGAATGGAGCGAAACAGCATGACTTCAAGAGTGTATCAGTCTGTAGTGGAAGGAAGGCGGGGTAGGGGTCGGCCTAGGAAAGGTTGGAGGGAGGGGGTAAAGGAGGTTTTGTGTGCGAGGGGCTTGGACTTCCAGCAGGCATGCGTGAGCGTGTTTGATAGGAGTGAATGGAGACAAATGGTTTTTAATACTTGACGTGCTGTTGGAGTGTGAGCAAAGTAACATTTATGAAGGGGTTCAGGGAAACCGGCAGGCCGGACTTGAGTCCTGGAGATGGGAAGTACAGTGCCTGCACTCTGAAGGAGGGGTGTTAATGTTGCAGTTTAAAAACTGTAGTGTAAAGCACCCTTCTGGCAAGAGTGATGGAGTGAATGATGGTGAAAGTTTTTCTTTTTCGGGCCACCCTGCCTTGGTGGGAATCGGCCAGTGTGTTAATAATATATCAATGGTCAACTTAAATATATTTAATATTACATTAAATCTATGATACATTTTTTTCGTTATGATCAGATCGATTTCCGCTGATTTGTGCTAAAAACTAATTTTCATTCGGCTTATTCGGCAAAATGAACCCTTGCCAAGTGGGCAGAACTGGACCCTACCTTACAGTGGGTGTACTCACCTATTTGTGGTTGCAGGGAGTCGAGCCACAGCTCCTGGCCCCGTCTCTTCGCTGGTCGCCACAAAGTGTCTTGGAACAACATAACTTACAGTGGCTGTGTTGGAACAACATAACTTACAGTGGTAGTGTTGGAACAACATAACTTACAGTGGTAGTGTTGGAACAACATAACTTACAGTGGTAGTGTTGGAACAACATAACTTACAGTGGTTGTGTTGGAACAACATAACTTACAGTGGTTGTGTTGGAACAACATAACTTACAGTGGTTGTGTTGGAACAACATAACTTACAGTGGTTGTGTTGGAACAACATAACTTACAGTGGCTGTGTTGGAACAACATAACTTACAGTGGCTGTGTTGGAACAACATAACTTACAGTGGTAGTGTTGGAACAACATAACTTACAGTGGTTGTGTTGGAACAACATAACTTACAGTGGTTGTGTTGGAACAACATAACTTACAGTGGCTGTGTTGGAACAACATAACTTACAGTGGTAGTGTTGGAACAACATAACTTACAGTGGTAGTGTTGGAACAACATAACTTACAGTGACTGTGTTGGAACAACAAAACTTACAGTGGCTGTGTTGGAACAACATAACTTACAGTGGTAGTGTTGGAACAACATAACTTACAGTGGCTGTGTTGGAACAACATAACTTACAGTGGTAGTGTTGGAACAACATAACTTACAGTGGTAGTGTTGGAACAAAATAACTTACAGTGGCTGTGTTGGAACAACATAACTTACAGTGGTAGTGTTGGAACAACATAACTTACAGTGGTTGTGTTGGAACAACATAACTTACAGTGGTAGTGTTGGAACAACATAACTTACAGTGACTGTGTTAGAACAACATAACTTACAGTGGCTGTGTTGGAACATAACTTACAGTGGTAGTGTTGGAACAACATAACTTACAGTGGCTGTGTTGGAACAACATAACTTACAGTGGTAGTGTTGGAACAACATAACTTACAGTGACTGTGTTGGAACAACATAACTTACAGTGACTGTGTTGGAACAACATAACTTATAGTGGTAGTGTTGGAACAACATAACTTACAGTGGTAGTGTTGGAACAACATAACTTACAGTGACTGTGTTGGAACAACATAACTTACAGTGGTAGTGTTGGAACAACATAACTTACAGTGGTAGTGTTGGAACAACATAACTTAGTGGCTGTGTTGGAACAACATAACTTACAGTGGTTGTGTTGGAACAACATAACTTACAGTGGCTGTGTTGGAACAACATAACTTACAGTGGTAGTGTTGGAACAACATAACTTACAGTGGTAGTGTTGGAACAACATAACTTACAGTGGTAGTGTTGGAACAACATAACTTACAGTGGCTGTGTTGGAACAACATAACTTACAGTGGTAGAGTTGGAACAACATAACTTACAGTGGTTGTGCTGGAACAACATAACTTACAGTGGTTGTGTTGGAACAACATAATTTACAGTGGTAGTGTTGGAACAACATAACTTACAGTGGTAGTGTTGGAACAACATAACTTACAGTGGTAGTGTTGGAGCAACATAACTTACAGTGGTAGTGTTAAAGAAGAACATAAGAACGAAGGAACACTGCAGAATGGCCTACTGGCCCATGCGAGGCAGGTCCAAGTCCCTACCGGCTTAAGCCAATGCACCCAACCTAGTCAGGTCAGGTCACACTGACTTAAGGGAGGAACACGGCAACCGACCTGTTAGCACAAGCTATCAGGTCTAACTCACACCCACCCACATCTACTCATGTATTTATCCAACCTATTTTTAAAGCTACACAACGTTCTGGCCTCTATAACGGTACTTGGGAGTTTGTTCCACTCATCCACAACTCTATTACCAAACCAGTACTTTCCTATATCCCTCCTGAATCTGAATTTTTCCAACTTAAAACCATTGCTGCGAGTCCTGTCTAGGCTAGATATTTTCAGCACACTATTTACATCCCCTTTATTTATTCCTGTCTTCCACTTATAAACCTCAATCATATCCCCCCTAATTCTACGTCTTTCTAGAGAGTGCAGTTTCAGGGCCCTTAGTCTATCCTCATAGGGAAGGTTTCTGATACATGGGATCATCTTTGTCATCCTCCTTTGTACATTTTCCAGAGAATTTATATCCATTCTGTAATACGGTGACCAAAACTGTGCAGCATAATCTAAATGAGGCCTAACCAAGGATGTATAGAGTTGAAGAACAACCTGAGGACTCCTATTATTTATGCTTCTTGATATGAAGCCAAGGATTCTATTAGCTTTATTGCGAACACTTATGCACTGTTGTCTTGGTTTCAGATTACTGCTAACCAGAACTCCTAAATCTTTTTCGCAATCCGTAATATTAAGATCTACATTATTTAGTTTATATGTGGCATGGTTATTGTCCTGTCCAACATTTAGAACTTTGCATTTGTCTATATTAAACTGCATCTGCCACTTCTCCGACCACTGCATCAGTCTATTCAAATCTTCCTGGAGTGCTCGAATGTCCTCGTCAGAATGAATTCGACGGCCTATTTTGGTGTCATCGGCAAACTTGCCGATGTCGCTCTTTATGCCCTCATCTATGTCGTTTATGTAGATTGTGAACAGCAGGGGGCCCAACACTGACCCCTGTGGAACACCGCTCGTGACGCTTCCCCACTCTGATTTCTCCCCATTTATGCAAACTCTCTGCTGCCTATTTGTCAACCATGCCTCTATCCAGGAAAAAATTTCTCCTCCTATTCCATGTGCTTTAATTTTCCTCAATAGTCTCTGATGTGGGACCCTGTCAAAAGCCTTACTGAAGTCCATATACACAATATCATATTCGTTACCATGATCTACCT
Source organism: Cherax quadricarinatus (assembly GCF_038502225.1). NCBI lineage: Eukaryota > Metazoa > Arthropoda > Malacostraca > Decapoda > Parastacidae > Cherax > Cherax quadricarinatus. The sequence goes on from NC_091309.1 coordinate 12,645,873, forward strand.
CCTCAAATACCTTAGTGAAAAAAGTTAATAAATTCGTAAGGCAGGAACGTCCCTTTGTAAAACCATGCTGAGATTCGTTGATTAATTTATGCTTTTCAAGGTGGCTACGAACTGCCTCGGCAATTATTGATTCCATAAATTTTCCCACTATGGAGGTTAGGCTTATTGGTCTATAGTTCGAAGCTAAGGACCTGTCACCTGTTTTGAAAATAGGTATCACATTTGCCATTTTCCACTTATCTGGCACCATGCCAGTTTGTAGTGATATGTTGAAAAGATTAGCCAAAGGTGTGCTAAGCTCCTCTTTACATTCCTTTAGAACCCTTGCATACAGTTCATCAGGGCCTGGGGATTTGTTAGGTTTTAATTTATCTATTTGCCTAAGGACCATGTCACTTGTGACCCTAATAGTGCACAGTTTATTATCGTCCTGTTCTACATAATTTATCATTACTGGAATATCACTGGTATCCTCCTGTGTAAAAACTGAGAGGAAGTATGTGTTAAAAATTCTACACATTTCCTTATCACTGTCAGTGAGCTGACCCGAGGAACTTTTGAGTGGGCCTATCTTGTCCCTGATCTTACTTCTGTATACCTGAAAGAATCCTTTTGGGTTAGTCTTCGATTCTCTTGCAACTTTAACCTCATAATCTCTTTTTGCTTTTCTAATTCCCTTTTTTATTTCTCTCTTTAACTGAATATATCGATTTCTTAATTGCCCCTCTCCTCTTTTGATTTGCCTATATATGCCTCTCTTTTGACCAATCAGATATTTTAATCTATTGTTCATCCATTTAGGATCATTTTTGTTTGATCTGATTTCCCTATTTGGAACATAATTTGACTGAGCAGCTAGAACTATGCCCTGGAAAGCATCATATCGGCAACCATCACCACCTACCTGACCCCTAGTCAGGTCATTCCAGCTCAGCCCACCTAAGTAATTTTTCAGTCCTATGAAATCAGCCAAGCGAAAGTCAGGGACGGAGACTTGATTGCCATTATTAGGGGAATTCCATGATATGTTAAAACTGAGTGATTTGTGATCACTCTCCCCAAGCTCATCATTAACCTCAAGATTATTAATTAGTGTTTCCCTACTGGCAAGAACCAAGTCAAGGAGGTTATTTCCCCTAGTTGGCTCTGTCACAAACTGTTTTAAAAAACAATCCTGGATCGTATCAAGAAAGTCACCCGACTCTAAATTTCCTGTCAAATTGCTCCAGTCAATCTGTCTATAGTTGAAGTCTCCCATTAGCACAACATTTTCGTATGTAGATGCCTTACGAATTTCGTCCCATAGAAGTTTACTGCACTCCCTATCAAGATTTGGGGCCCTGTAAATCACACCCAAAATTAGTTTTTCTCGGCCCTCGAGAAGCTGTAACCAAACAGATTCAGTGGCTGACGCTTCTAATTTAATATCTTGTCTAACACAACAATTTAAATTGTCTCTGACATACATCGCTACTCCACCACCTTTCCTGTTGACCCTGTCAGTGTGGAATAATTTATAGCCTTGTATGTGACATTCAGATGGCATCTCTCTATCTTTCAGATTGAGCCAGGTCTCTGTTATAGCAATAATATCTACGTTTCCTGCACTTGCAATTAATCTTAGCTCATCTATCTTATTTCTAACACTCCTGCTATTAGTATAGTAAACCTTAAGGGAGCTAGTCCCTTGCTGCCCTCTGCTGTCCCCCTTTGTTTTCTGACCTGTTCTATTGTCTTTATTTATAACTTCATGCTGAATGCCTTTTATACATTTACTGTTTCCAACCCTAGTGTTGCAACCTGCTTGTTTCCCACACACACCCATACCTCTATCTTCCATCAGTTTAAAATCATAGGCATTTCACCAATGGCCTTCTCAATCGAGTCTGCAAGTGCTACCACCCCAGCCCCAGAGAGATGTACCCCATCCCTTGCATACGTATCATGTTTGCCATAAAAGTTGTTCCAGTTGTCAATGAATGGGATTGCAAGTTCCTTGCAGTATCTGTCTAGCCAGCAATTTACACCAATTGCCCTAGACAACCATTCATTTCCTACTCCCCTTCTAGGCAAGATGCTACATATGATTGGGATCCCTCCCTTAGACAACATAACTTACAACATAACTTACAGTGGTAGTGTTGGAACAACATAACTTACAGTGGCTGTGTTGGAACAACATAACTTACAGTGGTAGTGTTGGAACAACATAACTTACAGTGGTTGTGTTGGAACAACATAACTTACAGTGGTTGTGTTGGAACAACATAACTTACAGTGGTAGTGTTGGAATAACATAACTTACAGTGGCTGTGTTGGAACAACATAACTTACAGTGGCTGTGTTGGAACAACATAACTTACAGTGACTGTGTTGGAACAACATAACTTACAGTGGCTGTGTTGGAACAACATAACTTACAGTGGTAGTGTTGGAACAACATAACTTAGTGGTAGTGTTGGAACAACATAACTTACAGTGGTTGTGTTGGAACAACATAACTTACAGTGGTAGTGTTGGAACAACATAACTTACAGTGGTTGTGTTGGAACAACATAACTTACAGTGGTAGTGTTGGAACAACATAACTTACAGTGGTTGTGTTGGAACAACATAACTTACAGTGGCTGTGTTGGAACAACATAACTTACAGTGGTAGTGTTGGAACAACATAACTTACAGTGGTAGTGTTGGAACAACATAACTTACAGTGGTAGTGTTGGAACAACATAACTTACAGTGGTAGTGTTGGAACAACATAACTTACAGTGGTTGTGTTGGAACAACATAACTTACAGTGGTTGTGTTGGAACAACATAACTTACAGTGGTAGTGTTGGAACAACATAACTTACAGTGGTTGTGTTGGAACAACATAACTTACAGTGGCTGTGTTGGAACAACATAACTTACAGTGGTAGTGTTGGAACAACATAACTTACAGTGGCTGTGTTGGAACAACATAACTTACAGTGGTTGTGTTGGAACAACATAACTTACAGTGGTAGTGTTGGAACAACATAACTTACAGTGGTAGTGTTGGAACAACATAACTTACAGTGGTAGTGTTGGAACAACATAACTTACAGTGGTTGTGTTGGAACAACATAACTTACAGTGGTAGTGTTGGAACAGCATAACTTACAGTGGTAGTGTTGGAACAACATAACTTACAGTGGCTGTGTTGGAACAACATAACTTACAGTGGTAGTGTTGGAACAACATAACTTACAGTGGTAGTGTTGGAACAACATAACTTACAGTGGCTGTGTTGGAACAACAACTTACAGTGGTTGTGTTGGAACAACATAACTTACAGTGGTTGTGTTGGAACAACATAACTTACAGTGGTAGTGTTGGAACAACATAACTTACAGTGGTAGTGTTGGAACAACATAACTTACAGTGGTAGTGTTGGAACAACATAACTTACAGTGGCTGTGTTGGAACAACATAACTTACAGTGGCTGTGTTGGAACAACATAACTTACAGTGGTAGTGTTGGAACAACATAACTTACAGTGGTTGTGTTGGAACAACATAACTTACAGTGGTAGTGTTGGAACAACATAACTTACAGTGGCTGTGTTGGAACAACATAACTTACAGTGGTTGTGTTGGAACAACATAACTTACAGTGGCTGTGTTGGAACAACATAACTTACAGTGACTGTGTTGGAAAAACATAACTTACAGTGGTAGTGTTGGAACAACATAACTTACAGTGGCTGTGTTGGAACAACATAACTAACAGTGGTAGTGTTGGAACAACATAACTTACAGTGGTTGTGTTGGAACAACATAACTTACAGTGGTAGTGTTGGAACAACATAACTTACAGTGGTAGTGTTGGAACAACATAACTTATAGTGGCTGTGTTGGAACAACATAACTTACAGTGGTAGTGTTGGAACAACATAACTTACAGTGGTAGTGTTGGAACAACATAACTTACAGTGGTTGTGTTGGAACAACATAACTTACAGTGGTAGTGTTGGAACAACATAACTTACAGTGGTTGTGTTGGAACAGCATAACTTCCAGTGGTAGTGTTGGAACAACATATCTTACAGTGGCTGTGTTGGAACAACATAACTTACAGTGGTAGTGTTGGAACAACATAACTTACAGTGGCTGTGTTGGAACAACATAACTTACAGTGGCTGTGTTGGAACAACATAACTTACAGTGACTGTGTTGGAACAACATAACTTACAGTGACTGTGTTGGAACAACATAACTTACAGTGGTAGTCTTGGAACAACATAACTTACAGTGACTGTGTTGGAACAACATAACTTACAGTGGTAGTGTTGGAACAACATAACTTACAGTGGCTGTGTTGGAACAACATAACTTACAGTGACTGTGTTGAAACAACATAACTTACAGTGGTAGTGTTGGAACAACATAACTTACAGTGGTAGTGTTGGAACAACATAACTTACAGTGGTTGTGTTGGAACAGCATAACTTACAGTGGTAGTGTTGGAACAACATAACTTACAGTGGCTGTGTTGGAACAACATAACTTACAGTGGTAGTGTTGGAACAACATAACTTATAGTGGCTGTGTTGGAACAACATAACTTACAGTGGCTGTGTTGGAACAACATATCTTACAGTGGTAGTGTTGGAACAACATAACTTACAGTGGCTGTGTTGGAACAACATAACTTACAGTGGTAGTGTTGGAACAACATAACTTACAGTGGTTGTGTTGGAACAACATAACTTACAGTGGTAGTGTTGGAACAACATAACTTACAGTGGTAGTGTTGGAACAACATAACTTACAGTGGCTGTGTTGGAACAACATAACTTACAGTGGTAGTGTTGGAACAACATAACTTACAGTGGTAGTGTTGGAACAACATAACTTACAGTGGTTGTGTTGGAACAACATAACTTACAGTGGTAGTGTTGGAACAACATAACTTACAGTGGCTGTGTTGGAACAACATAACTTATAGTGGTAGTGTTGGAACAACATAACTTACAGTGGCTGTGTTGGAACAACATAACTTACAGTGGCTGTGTTGGAACAACATAACTTACAGTGGTAGTGTTGGAACAACATAACTTACAGTGGCTGTGTTGGAACAACATAATTTACAGTGGTTGTGTTGGAACAACATAACTTACAGTGGTAGTGTTGGAACAACATAACTTACAGTGGCTGTGTTGGAACAACATAACTTACAGTGGTTGTTTTGGAGCAACATAACTTACAGTGGCTGTGTTGGAACAACATAACTTACAGTGGTAGTGTTGGAACAACATAACTTACAGTGGTAGTGTTGGAACAACATAACTTACAGTGGCTGTGTTGGAACAACATAACTTACAGTGGTTGTGTTGGAACAACATAACTTACAGTGGTAGTGTTGAAACAACATAACTTACAGTGGTAGTGTTGGAACAACATAACTTACAGTGGTAGTGTTGCAACAACATAACTTACAGTGGTAGTGTTGGAACAACATAACTTACAGTGGTAGTGTTGGAACAACATAACTTACAGTGGCTGTGTTGGAACAACATAACTTACAGTGACTGTGTTGGAACAACATAACTTACAGTGGTAGTGTTGGAACAACATAACTTACAGTGGTAGTGTTTGAACAACATAACTTACAGTGGTAGTGTTGGAACAACATAACTTACAGTGGTAGTGTTGGAACAACATAACTTACAGTGGTTGTGTTGGAACAACATAACTTACAGTGATTGTGTTGGAACAACATAACTTACAGTGGTAGTGTTGGAACAACATAACTTACAGTGGTAGTGTTGGAACAACATAACTTACAGCGGTAGTGTTGGAACAACATAACTTACAGTGGTAGTGTTGGAACAACATAACTTACAGTGGTAGTGTTGGAACAACATAACTTACAGTGGCTGTGTTGGAACAACATAACTTACAGTGGTAGTGTTGGAACAACATAACTTACAGTGGTTCTGTTAGAACAACATAACTTACAGTGGTTGTGTTGGAACAACATAACTTACAGTGGTAGTGTTGGAACAACATAACTTACAGTGGCTGTGTTGGAACAACATAACTTACAGTGGTAGTGTTGGAACAACATAACTTACAGTGGTTCTGTTAGAACAACATAACTTACAGTGGTTGTGTTGGAACAACATAACTTACAGTGGTAGTGTTGGAACAACATAACTTACAGTGGTTGTGTTGGAACAACATAACTTACAGTGGCTGTGTTGGAACAACATAACTTACAGTGGTTGTGTTGGAACAACATAACTTACAGTGGCTGTGTTGGAACAACATAACTTACAGTGGCTGTGTTGGAACAACATAACTTACAGTGGCTGTGTTGGAACAACATAACTTACAGTGGTAGTCTTGGAACAACATAACTTACAGTGACTGTGTTGGAACAACATAACTTACAGTGGTAGTGTTGGAACAACATAACTTACAGTGGCTGTGTTGGAACAACATAACTTACAGTGACTGTGTTGAAACAACATAACTTACAGTGGTAGTGTTGGAACAACATAACTTACAGTGGTAGTGTTGGAACAACATAACTTACAGTGGTTGTGTTGGAACAGCATAACTTACAGTGGTAGTGTTGGAACAACATAACTTACAGTGGCTGTGTTGGAACAACATAACTTACAGTGGTAGTGTTGGAACAACATAACTTATAGTGGCTGTGTTGGAACAACATAACTTACAGTGGCTGTGTTGGAACAACATATCTTACAGTGGTAGTGTTGGAACAACATAACTTACAGTGGCTGTGTTGGAACAACATAACTTACAGTGGTAGTGTTGGAACAACATAACTTACAGTGGTTGTGTTGGAACAACATAACTTACAGTGGTAGTGTTGGAACAACATAACTTACAGTGGTAGTGTTGGAACAACATAACTTACAGTGGCTGTGTTGGAACAACATAACTTACAGTGGTAGTGTTGGAACAACATAACTTACAGTGGTAGTGTTGGAACAACATAACTTACAGTGGTTGTGTTGGAACAACATAACTTACAGTGGTAGTGTTGGAACAACATAACTTACAGTGGCTGTGTTGGAACAACATAACTTATAGTGGTAGTGTTGGAACAACATAACTTACAGTGGCTGTGTTGGAACAACATAACTTACAGTGGCTGTGTTGGAACAACATAACTTACAGTGGTAGTGTTGGAACAACATAACTTACAGTGGCTGTGTTGGAACAACATAATTTACAGTGGTTGTGTTGGAACAACATAACTTACAGTGGTAGTGTTGGAACAACATAACTTACAGTGGCTGTGTTGGAACAACATAACTTACAGTGGTTGTTTTGGAGCAACATAACTTACAGTGGCTGTGTTGGAACAACATAACTTACAGTGGTAGTGTTGGAACAACATAACTTACAGTGGTAGTGTTGGAACAACATAACTTACAGTGGCTGTGTTGGAACAACATAACTTACAGTGGTAGTGTTGGAACAACATAACTTACAGTGGCTGTGTTGGAACAACATAACTTACAGTGGTTGTGTTGGAACAACATAACTTACAGTGGTAGTGTTGAAACAACATAACTTACAGTGGTAGTGTTGGAACAACATAACTTACAGTGGTAGTGTTGCAACAACATAACTTACAGTGGCTGTGTTGGAACAACATAACTTCCAGTGGTAGTGTTGGAACAACATAACTTACAGTGGCTGTGTTGGAACAACATAACTTACAGTGGTAGTGTTGGAACAACATAACTTACAGTGGCTGTGTTGGAACAACATAACTTACAGTGGCTGTGTTGGAACAACATAACTTACAGTGACTGTGTTGGAACAACATAACTTACAGTGACTGTGTTGGAACAACATAACTTACAGTGGTAGTCTTGGAACAACATAACTTACAGTGACTGTGTTGGAACAACATAACTTACAGTGGTAGTGTTGGAACAACATAACTTACAGTGGCTGTGTTGGAACAACATAACTTACAGTGACTGTGTTGAAACAACATAACTTACAGTGGTAGTGTTGGAACAACATAACTTACAGTGGTAGTGTTGGAACAACATAACTTACAGTGGTTGTGTTGGAACAGCATAACTTACAGTGGTAGTGTTGGAACAACATAACTTACAGTGGCTGTGTTGGAACAACATAACTTACAGTGGTAGTGTTGGAACAACATAACTTATAGTGGCTGTGTTGGAACAACATAACTTACAGTGGCTGTGTTGGAACAACATATCTTACAGTGGTAGTGTTGGAACAACATAACTTACAGTGGCTGTGTTGGAACAACATAACTTACAGTGGTAGTGTTGGAACAACATAACTTACAGTGGTTGTGTTGGAACAACATAACTTACAGTGGTAGTGTTGGAACAACATAACTTACAGTGGTAGTGTTGGAACAACATAACTTACAGTGGCTGTGTTGGAACAACATAACTTACAGTGGTAGTGTTGGAACAACATAACTTACAGTGGTAGTGTTGGAACAACATAACTTACAGTGGTTGTGTTGGAACAACATAACTTACAGTGGTAGTGTTGGAACAACATAACTTACAGTGGCTGTGTTGGAACAACATAACTTATAGTGGTAGTGTTGGAACAACATAACTTACAGTGGCTGTGTTGGAACAACATAACTTACAGTGGCTGTGTTGGAACAACATAACTTACAGTGGTAGTGTTGGAACAACATAACGTACAGTGGCTGTGTTGGAACAACATAATTTACAGTGGTTGTGTTGGAACAACATAACTTACAGTGGTAGTGTTGGAACAACATAACTTACAGTGGCTGTGTTGGAACAACATAACTTACAGTGGTTGTTTTGGAGCAACATAACTTACAGTGGCTGTGTTGGAACAACATAACTTACAGTGGTAGTGTTGGAACAAGATAACTTACAGTGGTAGTGTTGGAACAACATAACTTACAGTGGCTGTGTTGGAACAACATAACTTACAGTGGTTGTGTTGGAACAACATAACTTACAGTGGTAGTGTTGAAACAACATAACTTACAGTGGTAGTGTTGGAACAACATAACTTACAGTGGTAGTGTTGCAACAACATAACTTACAGTGGTAGTGTTGGAACAACATAACTTACAGTGGTAGTGTTGGAACAACATAACTTACAGTGGCTGTGTTGGAACAACATAACTTACAGTGACTGTGTTGGAACAACATAACTTACAGTGGTAGTGTTGGAACAACATAACTTACAGTGGTAGTGTTTGAACAACATAACTTACAGTGGTAGTGTTGGAACAACATAACTTACAGTGGTAGTGTTGGAACAACATAACTTACAGTGGTTGTGTTGGAACAACATAACTTACAGTGATTGTGTTGGAACAACATAACTTACAGTGGTAGTGTTGGAACAACATAACTTACAGTGGCAGTGTTGGAACAACATAACTTACAGCGGTAGTGTTGGAACAACATAACTTACAGTGGTAGTGTTGGAACAACATAACTTACAGTGGTAGTGTTGGAACAACATAACTTACAGTGGCTGTGTTGGAACAACATAACTTACAGTGGTAGTGTTGGAACAACATAACTTACAGTGGTTCTGTTAGAACAACATAACTTACAGTGGTTGTGTTGGAACAACATAACTTACAGTCGTAGTGTTGGAACAACATAACTTACAGTGGCTGTGTTGGAACAACATAACTTACAGTGGTAGTGTTGGAACAACATAACTTACAGTGGTTCTGTTAGAACAACATAACTTACAGTGGTTGTGTTGGAACAACATAACTTACAGTGGTAGTGTTGGAACAACATAACTTACAGTGGTTGTGTTGGAACAACATAACTTTCAGTGGCTGTGTTGGAACAACATAACTTACAGTGGTTGTGTTGGAACAACATAACTTACAGTGGCTGTGTTGGAACAACATAACTTACAGTGGCTGTGTTGGAACAACATAACTTACAGTGGCTGTGTTGGAACAACATAACTTACAGTGGTAGTGTTGGAACAACATAACTTACAGTGGTAGTGTTGGAACAACATAACTTACAGTGGTAGTGTTGGAACAACATAACTTACAGTGGTTCTGTTAGAACAACATAACTTACAGTGGTAGTGTTGGAACAACATAACTTACAGTGGTTGTGTTGGAACAACATAACTTACAGTAGTTGTGTTTGAACAACATAACTTACAGTGGCTGTGTTGGAACAACATAACTTACAGTGGTAGTGTTGGAACAACATAACTTACAGTGGTAGTGTTGGAACAACATAACTTACAGTGGTAGTGTTGGAACAACATAACTTACAGTGGTTGTGTTGGAACAACATAACTTACAGTGGTTGTGTTGGAACAACATAACTTACAGTGGCTGTGTTGGAACAACATAACTTACAGTGGTAGTGTTGGAGCAACATAACTTACAGTGGTTCTGTTAGAACAAGATAACTTACAGTGGTTGTGTTGGAACAACATAACTTACAGTGGTTCTGTTAGAACAACATAACTTACAGTGACTGTGTTGGAACATAACTTACATACCAACATAACTAACACAACACTCGTGTTATGTTAGTATGGTAAAAGTATCTGAGACCGCCAGGAGAAAATTAAGCTATCAGTTGAATAAACACTTAATGTGGTCTAACCTAAGTTTTATATTCCCCTTTAAATATATATATATATATATATATATATATATATATATATATATATATATATATATATATATATATATATATATATATATATATATATATATATATATATATGTATATATATATATATATATATATATATATATATATATATATATATATATATATATATATATATATATATATATATATATATATATTGTGTGTGTGTGGGGGGGGGGGAGATGAATGATAACTCTAAGCCTTTCGTGTTGCAATCAACACATCTTCATTAGCTTGCAGTGTTGCGGAAATAAGTAGGAAGTCCAGGTAGATTCGTAGACAGGTGGGGCAGCCAGGTAAGCTCAGACAGGTGGGGCAGCCAGATGAGTCAACCAGGTGAGCTGAGACAGGTGGGGCATCCAGGTAAGCTGAGACAGGTGGGGCAGCCAGGTGGCGTGACCACAACATATCAACTGCCCTCTACCTGATAACATCATGTAACTCATCCGCCATCACTAACACCATCTGTTGCCTCACAATGACAGCGCTCATACATGCTAGATAGCACATATTACTCACTGACACACACACACACACATACACATCCCAACAAAACGGGGGCTGGGATGGAAAGTTCCAATGGTACACAAGTTGCACTTGTGTCCTTTTACCTAAAATATTCTTGGTAATTCTACAACAACATAAGAAGCTAGGAACACTGCAGCATGTCTACTGGCCCATACTAGGCAGGTCTTCCTCAAACCCTCTAACAAAAATATCTGCCCCCTCCTACGACCTTCTTCCATTACCTTTACCTCCCCCTCCTCGTCCTTTCTTCCCCTTCCCCTTTACCTCCCCCCTCCCTCTTCCCCCAGAAAACACGTCTTTCAAGAAGTTACACCCAGTAGTGTTCACGTAAATTAATTTCACGGAACGCGATCGCAATACATGAAGGGAAAATTTAGAAGGATGGCCCCACCCCCTTCAAGGAACTGCAGAACTGAAAAGACCCCCCCCCCCCTTTCACCTATCACCCTCCCCCCCTTCCACGAAGTTTGAAAGCGCGTAAATCCAGTTTAGTGGAGGCAAGAAAGTGGTCAAGAGAGTGTGGGGAACTGCAGATGAAACCAGCAGCAGGAAGTGGAGGTGTAGCAGCGGCGAGTGTGATGGATCTCAACCTCAGGACTCGTACAAGTTGACCACCAACATGGACGATCAGGAGGGAGGGAGGGAGGGAGAGAGAGAGGGAGGGAGAGATGTGGGAAGGAAGGAGAGATGTTGGAGGTGAATGAAACGCAGGGGAGGATTGATATGGGGGATTAAAGGGTGGATACGAGAAAGGGAAGATGGATACGAGAGAGGGAAGATGGATACGAGAGAGGGAAGGATGGATACGAGAGAGGGAAGGATGGATACGAGAGAGGGAAGGATGGATACGAGAAAGGGAAGGAGGGATACGAGAAAGGGAACGAGTGGAGAAAAAAAAAGTGAAAGAAGGCCAGAATGAAGAAAGTGAGAGTGAGGAAAAGAGAGATGAGAGAGAAGGAGAGATGAATGAAGAGGGAGAATAAAAAAAGATGGAAGATGGTGGTAGTGTGGGTGGGTCTGGTGGTGGCAGCCACGGACAAGGTAGTGTGGGTGGGTTTTGTGGTGGCAGCCACGGGCAAGGTGAAATAAGTGGATCTGGTTGTGGTAGCCACGGACAACCATTTCTTGCACAGTTTCCTCTGACTGGCAGTGGAAAGCATGCATTACCTCGCACAGAGATGTTTCCGCACACACACACACATACACACACAAACACACACACACACACACACACACACACACACACACACACACACACACACACACACACACACACACACACACACACACACACACACACACACGCGGCCAGTGAAAGTGACCTTCAAGGCAGAATCGACTCGGAACAGGATCCTGCAGGAGAAAGCACGATTAAGGGACATGCCGGCATACAGGAAGGTGTATCTCGACCGCGACAGAACACAAGAAGAAAGGCAGAAACTGAGAGAGATGGTACAAAGGCGAAAGGAGGCCAGGAGCTCGGACTCGAACCCCGCAACCTCAACTAGGCGAGTACATACACACACAAACAGACACACACACACACACATACACAAACACACACACACACATGCGCACACACACACACACACACACACACACGGGGCCAGGAGCTAGGACTCGACCCCTGCAACCACAAATAGGTGAGTACACACACCCGGCCAGTGAAAGTGACCTTCAAGGCAGAATCGACTCGGAACAGGATCCTGCAGGAGAAAGCACGATTAAGGGACATGCCGGCATACAGGAAGGTGTATCTCGACCGCGACAGAACACAAGAAGAAAGGCAGAAACTGAGAGAGATGGTACAAAGGCGAAAGGAGGAAAGAGAGGGGATGGAGAAGACAAACAGGAGATCCCAGACAACAGGAAGAAGATCAAATACAACCTCCCTCACAACTTCCTATAGAAGCCTCCCAACCAGGTCAACCCCAGTGCAGCCAAACACTCTAAACCAAAACACCCATGCCACATCCAATGCCCCCACCCACTACATTACAAACTCCACCCCCACAGCAACCACCCATAGTTCCTTATCAGGTCTCCCACTTCCCCAACCCCAATACACCTCCCAGACCACAGTCTTAGAAAAGAAGTTGAAGGTGTGGTATACAAATGCTGATGGAATAACAAATAACTATGAGGAGTGGCACGAAAGAATCAAGGAGACATCCCCAGACATAATAGCACTCACAGAAACAAAACTCACAACAGATTCAATCTTTCCACCCGGATATCAAATCCTCAGGAAAGACACAGGGAGGAGAGGGGGAGGAGGAGTTGCACTGCTCATTAAAAACCAGTGGGGTTTTGAGAAAATGGAAGGAATGGATGGCACGGGTGAAAGGGACTACTTAGTAGGAACAATCCAGTCTGAGGGACATAAGGTGATAATTGCAGTAATGTACAACCCACCACAGAACTGCAGGAAGCCAAGAGAAGAATACGATGAGAGCAACAGAGCAATGGTCGACACACTAGCCGAGGTGGCCAGGAGAGCACACATGCGGGGAGCAAAGTTACTAGTTATGGGTGATTTCAATCACAAGGAGATTGACTGGGAAAACCTGGAGCCCTATGGGGGTCCCGAAACATGGAGAGTCAAGATGATGGATGTGGTACTGGAAAACCTCATGCATCAACATGTTAGAGACACTACCAGAGAGAGAGGAGAAGATGAACCAGCAAGACTGGACCTTGTATTCACCTTGAGTAGTTTGGACATCGAGGATATCTAGTATGAAAGGCCCCTGGGAGCTAGTGATCATGTGGTTCTGTGCTTCGACTACATAGCTGAGCTCCAAGTGGAGAGAGTAGCACGAATAGGGTGGGAAAAACCAAACTACAAAAGGGGGAACTACTCAGGCATGAGGAACTTCCTTCAAAACATTCAGTGGGATAGGGAACTGACAGGAAAACCAGTACAAGAAATGATGGACTATGTGGCAACAAAATGCAAGGAGGCAGAGGAGAGGTTTGTTCCCAAGGGAAACAGAAATAATGGGAAGAACAGAACGAGTCCTTGGTTCACCCAAAGGTGTAGGGAGGCAAAAACTAGGTGTACTAGAGAAAGGAAAAGGTACAGAAATCAGAGAACTCAGGAAAATAAAGAGATTAGCCGAAGAGCCAGAAACGAATATGCACAGATAAGAAGGGAGGCTCAGCGACAATATGAAAATGACATAGCATAGAAAGTCAAGACTGACCCAAAGCTGTTGTACAGCCACATCAGGAGGAAAACAACAGTCAAGGACCAGGTAATCAGACTGAGGAAGGGTGATGGGGAATTCACAAGAAACGACCGAGAGGTATGTCAGGAGCTCAACACGAGATTTAAAAAAGTATTTACAGTGGAAACCAGTAGGACTCCAGGAAATCAGAACAGGGGGGTACACCAGCAAGTGCTGGATGAGGTACATATAACCAAGGAGGAAGTGAAGAAGTTGCTATGCGAACTTGACACCTCAAAGGTGGTGGGACCAGACAACATCTCTCCGTGGATCCTTAAAGAGGGAGCAGAGATATTGTGTGTGCCATTAACAAAGATCTTCAACACATCATTTGAAACTGGGCAACTCCCTGAGGTATGGAAGATGGCAAATGTAGTCCCAATTTTTAAAAAGGGAGACAGACATGAGGCACTAAACTACAGACCTGTATCACTAACGTGTATAGTATGCAAGGTCATGGAGAAGATCATCAGGAGGAGAGTGGTGGAGCACCTGGAAAGAAACAAGTGTATAATTGACAACCAGCACGGTTTCAGGGAAGGAAAATCCTGTGTCACAAACCTACTAGAGTTTTATGACAAGGTGACAGAAGTAAGACAAGAGAGAGAGGGGTGGATCGACTGCATTTTTTTGGACTGCAAGAAGGCCTTCGTCACAGTTCCTCGCAAGAGGTTACTGCAAAAGCTAGAGGATCAGGCACACATAACAGGAAAGGCAATGCAATGGATCAGAGAATACCTGACAGGGAGGCAACAACGAGTTATGGTACGTGAAAAGGTGTCAGAGTGGGAGCTTGTGACAAGCGGGGTTCCACAGGGGTCGGTCCTAGGACCTGTGTTGTTCTTGGTATATGTGAACGACATAACGGAAGGGATAGACTCAGAAGTGTCCTTGTTTAGATGATGTGAAGTTAATGAGAAGAATCAAATCGGATGAGGATCAGGCAGGACTACAAAGAGACCTGGACAGGCTGGAAGCGTGGTCCAGCAACTGGCTCCTTGAGTTTAACCCTGCCAAATGCAAAGTCATGAAGATTGGGGAAGGGCAAAGAAGACCGCAGACACAATATAGTTTAGATGGCCAAAGACTGCAAACCTCACTCAAGGAAAAAGATCTGGGGGTGAGTATAACACCGAGCATATCTCCTGAGGCGCACATCAATCAGATAACTGCTGCAGCATACGGGCGCCTGGCAAACCTACGGATAGCGTTCCGATACCTCAGTAAGGATTCGTTCAAGACTCTGTATACCATTTACGTCAGGCCCATACTGGAGTATGCAGCACCAGTTTGGAATCCACACCTAGTCAAGCACGTCAAGAAATTAGAGAAAGTGCAAAGGTTTGCAACAAGACTAGTCCCAGAGCTACGGGGATTGTCCTACGAAGAAAGGTTGAGGGAAATCGGCCTGACGACACTGAAGGACAGGAGGGTCAGGGGAGACATGATAACGACATATAAAATACTGCGCGGAATAGACAAGGAGGACAAAGACGGGATGTTCCAGAGATGGGACACAGACACAAGAGGTCACAATTGGAAGTTGAAGACTCAGATGAATCAAAGGGATGTTAGGAAGTATTTCTTCAATCATAGAGTAGTCAGGCCATGGAATAGCCTAGAAAGTGACGTAGTGGAGGCGGGAACCATACATAGTTTTAAGGCGAGGTATGATAAAGCTCATGGGGCAGGGAGAGAGAGGACCTAGTAGCAATCAGCGAAGAGGCGGGGCCAGGAGCTATGACTCGACCCCTGCAACCACAAATAGGTGAGTTCAAGTACACTGAAGTATTTCTTCAGTCACAGGGTAGTCAGGAAGTGGAATAGTCTGGGAAGCGATATAGTGGAGGCAGGATCCATTTAAGCAGAGGTATGATAAAGCTCACGGTGCAGGGAGAGTGACCCAGTAGAGGCCAGTGAAGAGGCGGGGCCAGGAGCTATGACTCGCCCCCTGTAATGATAACTATGTGAGTACAGACACACACACACATGCGCACGCGCGCGCACGGGAGCTGTGATTCGACCCCTGCAACACCATATAAGTGAGTACACACAAGTGACTGGAGGGTCTATACTGGGGTACTGTATATACGGTGTCATAATTACGTTTGTGCCACCTGGTGATGGTCATATATCTGTCCAGGAACAGTGGAAGTGACAACACTGGAAGCAGCAGCTGAAGGAACAGCAGTAACACAGCAGCAGCTGAAGGAACAGCAGTAACACAGCAGCAGCTGAAGACACAGAAGTAACACAGCAGCAGCTGAAGGAACAGCAGTAACCCAGCAGCAGCTGAAGACACAGAAGTTACACAGCAGCAGCTGAAGGAACAGCAGTAACCCAGCAGCAGCTCAAGACACAGAAGTAACACAGCAGCAGCTCAAGACACAGCAGTAACACAGCAACAGCTGAAGACACAGCAGCAGCTCAAGACACAGCAGTAACACAGCAACAGCTGAAGACACAGCAGCAGCTGAAGACACAGAAGTAACACAGCAGCAGCTGAAGACACAGCAGTAACACAGCAGCAGCTGAAGACACAGAAGTAACACAGCAGCAGCTGAAGACACAGAAGTAACACAGCAACATCTGAAGACACAGCAGCAGCTGAAGACACAGCAGTAACACAGCAACAGCTGAAGACACAGCAGTAACACAGCAACAGCTGAAGACACAGAAGTAACACAGCAACAGCTGAAGACACAGAAGTAACACAGCAGCAGCTGAAGACACAGAAGTAACACAGCAACATCTGAAGACACAGCAGCAGCTGAAGACACAGCAGTAACACAGCAACAGCTGAAGACACAGCAGTAGCACAGCAACAGCTGAAGACACAGAAGTAACACAGCAGCAGCTGAAGACACAGAAGTAACACAGCAGCAACTGAAGACACAGCAGTAACACAGCAGCAGCTGAAGACACAGCAGTAACACAGCAGCAGCTGAAGACACAGAAGTAACACAGCAACAGCTGAAGACACAGAAGTAACACAGCAGCAGCTGAAGACACAGCAGTAACACAGCAGCAACTGAAGACACAGCAGTAACACAGCAGCAGCTAAGACAGAAGTAACACAGCAGCAGCTGAAGACACAGAAGTAACACAGCAGCAGCTGAAGACACAGCAGTAACACAGCAGCAGCTGAAGATACAGAAGTAACAAAGCAGCAGCTGAAGACACAGCAGTAACACAGCAGCAGCTGAAGACACAGAAGTAACACAGCAGCAGCTGAAGACACAGCAGTAACACAGCAGCAGCTGAAGATACAGAAGTAACAAAGCAGCAGCTGAAGACACAGCAGTAACACAGCAGCAGCTGAAGACACAGAAGTAACACAGCAACAGCTGAAGACACAGAAGTAACACAGCAGCAGCTGAAGACACAGCAGTAACACAGCAGCAGCTCAAGACACAGCAGTAACCCAGCAGCAGCTGAAGACACAGAAGTAACACAGCAGCAGCTGAAGGAACAGCAGTAACCCAGCAGCAGCTCAAGACACAGCAATAAAACAGCAACAGCTGATGACACAGAAGTAACACAGCAGCAGCTGAAGACACAGAAGTAACACAGCAGCAGCTGAAGGAACAGCAGTAACCCAGCAGCAGCTCAAGACACAGCAGTAACACAGCAACAGCTGAAGACACAGAAGTAACACAGCAGCAGATGAAGACACAGAAGTAACACAGCAGCAGCTGGAGACACAGAAGTAACACAGCAGCAGCTAAGACAGAAGTAACACAGCAGCAGTTGAAGACACAGAAGTAACACAGCAGCAGCTAAGACAGAAGTAACACAGCAGCAGCTGAAGACACAGCAGTAACACAGCAACATCTGAAGACACAGCAGCAGCTCAAGACACAGCAGTAACACAGCAACAGCTGAAGACACAGCAGCAGCTCAAGACACAGCAGTAACACAGCAACATCTGAAGACACAGCAGCAGCTGAAGACACAGCAGCAGCTCAAGACACAGCAGCAGCTCAAGACACAGCAGCAGCTCAAGACACAGCAGTAACACAGCAACATCTGAAGACACAGCAGCAGCTGAAGACACAGAAGTAACACAGCAGCAGCTGAAGACACAGCAGCAGCTGAAGACACAGCAGCAGCTGAAGACACAGCAGCAGCTCAAGACACAGCAGTAACACAGCAACATCTGAAGACACAGCAGTAACACAGCAGCAGCTGAAGACACAGAAGTAACACAGCAGCAGCTGAAGACACAGAAGTAACACAGCAACAGCTGAAGACACAGAAGTAACACAGCAACATCTGAAGACACAGAAGTAACACAGTAGCAACTGAAGACACAGAAGCAACAGCTGAAGACACAGCAGTAACACAGCAGCAGCTGAAGACACAGAAGTAACACAGCAGCAGCTGAAGACACAGAAGTAACACAGCAACAGCTGAAGACACAGAAGTAACACAGCAGCAGCTGAAGACTCAGCAGCAGCTGAAGACTCAGCAGCAGCTGAAGACACAGCAGCAGCTGAAGACACAGCAGTAACACAGCAACAGCTGAAGACACAGCAGTAACACAGCAACAGCTGAAGACACAGAAGTAACACAGCAGCAGCTGAAGACACAGCAGTAACACAGCAGCAGCTGAAGACACAGCAGTAACACAGCAGCAGCTGAAGACACAGCAGTAACACAGCAGCAGCTGAAGACACAGCAGCAGCTGAAGACACAGAAGTAACACAGCAGCAGCTGAAGACACAGAAGTAACACAGCAACAGCTGAAGACACAGCAGTAACACAGCAGCAGCTGAAGACACAGCAGCAGCTGAAGACACAGAAGTAACACAGCAGCAGCTGAAGACACAGCAGCAGCTGAAGACACAGCAGCAGCTGAAGACACAGAAGTAACACAGCAGCAGCTGAAGACACAGAAGTAACACAGCAGCAGCTGAAGACACAGCAGCAGCTGAAGACACAGAAGTAACACAGCAACAGCTGAAGACA